>NC_090173.1:18914634-19289634 GCF_024679245.1 Pseudorasbora parva
TCAAAATTAATTTTGATTAAAATTTGCCCTACTCAAACCAATTCCTTATTTTGAGTGTTAGGATTTACAGTGACCTTCATGTTCAACAAGAACCTTGCCAGAACCTCAGCTAAAGTTAGCTGTGCGGATTGTGTCATTTAGCCTTTGGAACATTTAAACAGAGTACAAGATAACAGAGCTGGTGTTAAACGTGACTTAATCATGCCCTCCAAAGCCCTTGAGACTCAAACTCTGTTTGCCATCATTAACCTTCACAGACTCAGTGTGTGCGAGTGCGTGTGTGTGTGTGTGTGTGTGTGTGTGTGTGTGTGTGTGTGTGTGTGTGTGGGTGTGTGTGCGTGTGTGGGGACCAAATGTCCCCATAAGGATAGTAAAACCTGAGATCATCTTCTGTATATTGTGGGGACCAGCCAGCGGTCCCCACAAAAGACTTATAAATCATACAGGATGAGTTTTTTTGAGAAACTAAAAATGCAGAATGTTTCCTGTGATGGGTAGGTTTAGGTAGGTGTGTGTGTGTGTGTGTGATGGGTAGGTTTAGGGGCAGTGGGGGGATAGAAAATACGATTTGTACGGTATAAAAACCATTACATTTATGGAGAGTACCCACAAAGGTAGTGAACCAGACGAGTGTATGTGTGTGTGTGTGCGTGTGTGTGTGTGTGTTCCTTGTTTGGCAATACTTGTGAGGGCACAAATGTCCTCGCTGATAGTAAAATATGAAAACAACTCACTAGTGAGGACATTTGACTGGTCCTCACTATAGTTTAAAAGCCTTATAAATCAGCCAAAACAAGTCCTCTCTAATATAGTGAAACAAATGTGTGTGTGTGTGTGAGTGAGAGAGAGAGAGAAAGAGAGAGAGAAAGAGAGAGAGAGAGCGAGAGAGAGAGAGAGAGAGAGAGAGAGAGAGAGAGAGAGAGAGAGAGAGAGAGAGAGAGCGAGAGAGCGAGAGAGAGAGAGAGAGAGAGAGAGAGAGAGAGAGAGAGAGAGAGAGAGAGAGAGAGAGAGAGAGAGAGAGAGAGAGACCCTGTCTCCTCAGCAGAAATGTGTTGGTCCCACCCCTGGCTTTACTATAATCGTAGTGCCGAGCTAAGCAGAGTGAAAGCACAGGAAACAGCGGCCTGGCCCACAGCGCTCCATTCAGGGGGAGAGAGGGTCAGTCCTGGCACTGAAAGCTCAGATTACACGCAACATAAAGGGAGGCCTGTATCAGCAAGGGCACCATCACATTATACTAAAGTCCTTCTCTGTTGTGTGTGCGCGAAAGGAGAGAAAGGAAACAAATGCCGCTACTTTCAACTCACAGTAAACATGCAGAAGGTGTCTACTTATGCTTAGAAAACTAGCATTAATATGAGAATCTGAATTTGAATGAACACCATTATTTGAAGCCTGAAGGAATTATTCAACCAATGCAACTTCCATTGTTGACAGTTTGTCATTGACTAAAATATGCGACCGATACTGACCCTTGACACTGCCGTGACCTGCTCTGTATTGCTAATGGTAAAATGTCCTCACAGCTGTAATGTTTTCAGAGTCCAATAAGAACATGCATTTAGCATTGTCATTTAGCGGACGCGTTCATCCTAGGGGAATTGTGGTGCACTAATTACAGCAGCCTGAGGTTAAGGTTACTCAAGGACACGATGTTGGCAGTTCATGTATCAACACGAGCAGGATTTTTTTTTAAATGCCTTTCAGAGACCGTGCTTAAAGAGAGCTGAAGTCAATTATCACTTTTTTTTTGTTTTTCCCTCCAATGTATCATTTTTGTAGAACTTTTTGTCTTTTTCTTTTAATTAATGTCATCATACACAATTTACAACATGAAGTCTAGGGTATTTATGAAACTACTTCTAAAATAAAAACAAAATTACCAGAAAGGGAATAGATATATTTTGAATAGAATAGATATAAAATATATTTTGTTTAACATTATTCATTTCAAATATATTTTGTTTAACATTATTCATTAACATTATTCATTATTCATTCATGTACTTTGAATTTAAAGTACAAATTCAGTGTGTGATTCAGTGCTATCGTTAACTAAAACTAAAACTATTGACATTTTTGCTACCTCAAAAATATCTGAAATAAATAAAAAAATATTAAATAGGAAACTGGAAAGTACTAAAATGACTAAAACAAAACTAATTAAAGCTATATTGAAATATATACAAATAATAAAAAAATAAGTCAGGCTGTTCATCACACAAAGCTATAAAATGAGTTTGGAAAAGTCATTATGCACTCGAATAGAATATTCTATTCTTTAAAACTTGCATTTGTAAGGGAAGCTATTTTAATACTGTTAGCGTGCCCCCCTCCCATATTGTAAGGGTTACATTGGTGCCTTGACCCGGATGGAGTGAAGTTTGGGGGAGTGTGTAGCCTGGATGCCAGCCAAACTCAGCCCCAACCATAACATTTAAAACAGTTCTGACCAATGAAATCATCAGGCGGGCTTTAGACGATGACAGACAGATGATCAACAGAAACGTAATCATCCACGTCATCAAAGGGGCTTGGATTATATTTGTTCAAATCCTAACTGGAGAGCTTTCCTATAGCTCAAACAGTAGAGCATAGCGCTAGCAACGCCAATGTCATGGGCTCGATTCCCGGGGAAAGCAAGAATTGACAAAAAAAAATGTAAAAAGTGTACCTTGAATGCAATGTAAGTCGCTTTGGATAAAAGTGTCTGCCAGATGCGTAAATGTAAATGTAATGTGAATGTTTGAATCTGCATTCACCTTCACTATTTCTCTCTGAAATAATGATCATGTTGGTAAGTACTCTGTGTATCCTTTTATTATTATTTTTTACAACACCAGCAAAGATTAGTTACACTCATCTTCTTTTAACGTTACTTATTCCAGTGTGCGTGCAGACAGGGATTTTACAACAAACTACTAGCCCAAAACAAACCCAATGGGGGAAAAAATGTTCTCTGGGGGGTTAAATGAAAGATGTTATTTTGGCAAGGTTGCCTGCTAAAATTTGCCTTCCTTGGTCTATATATCGCATAATTGAGGTTGCTTTAACCCGCGGACATGGAAAACAACCCGCGAGAAAAATTCGGACTTGGCAAAAGAGTGCAGTTGAGTTCAGTTGACATTTGATAACTAACATTATGCGTCGCTTCGTTGCTCTGATTGGATGTAGGTCTATCCAGTTGATGTCTTTATAGCTTTCTTGTTTTGGTTGAAACACGCCCCATAATTACAGCCCAGTGGAGGAGTATCAGACTCATATTCTGACTAGAATTGAGTATGAACCCGTCAGGCTGGGGGGTGAGTGTAACTGAGGCCCTCTAGTAAGTGCTGTGAGTATTCTGTAAGTGCTGTGCAAGTAAAGACTGCACATCCTGTAGACTTACAAGAGGCTGTAGTCTTTAGCAACCCTTTTTAGCATGGGCGCATACTATATCGGAAAGACCAGATTGAGTAGAGGGGTTACATTGGTGCCGTGACCCGGATGGCAGTGAGGTTTAGGGGGGATGAGTGTAACTGAGGCTCTCTAGTAAGAGCTGTGTGAATAAAGTTTGCACATCCTGCAGGCGCTTTAGAGGCTGCTGTCTTTAGAATCCTTATTAGCGCCTGCGCCTCCCATGTCAGAAACACCAGTTCGAGTAGAACCAGAGGGGTTACATTGGTGCCGTGACCCGGATCGGGAGCGAGGCTTAAGGGGGTGAGTGTAATGTAGGTCCTATAGTAAGAGCTTTGCAAGTAAAGGTTGCACGTCATGCAGGTGTGCTAGACTGTAGTCTTTAGCAACCTTAGTGCCTACGAGGCTACCATTAGAGTCCAGCAATGGGTTGGGTACCAAAATAAAAGTGGCTAGAACGGGTGGATTGTGACATTTATAAAATTCACAGGCGGGGATGCGAGCAGATAATTAACTCCTTACGGGTAGTAGCGCGGATGAAAAAATGTGCGCAATACTTCTGTAGCAAGGTGGACAAGCGAGAGAGCGAGCGAGACCGGGGCGTGATGGCGAATGAGCGTTGAGTTGTGTGTTATTGTTTTATTATGTGTTTGTGTGTGGCTGTTGTCAGTGAGGGGCTGCCCGCGTTACTTTCGTTTTGTTTGGTTAAAGTCTATTAAATGTCCGCGGTCCCCGCCTGTTTCATTAGCCCATTCATGATGCTGTTGTGATGTTGAGAGAGGTGCAAGATAAAAAAAATTAAGCATTTTAATTGAAATGATTTTAGCGTGTGATTTATCGCGGGCACGGATCAGGTAACGATATATTAAGTAGTCTGCACGGGTGGGGATTTAATTTAGATATCTTCACGGGTCACGGTTCGGATCTGGTGCTGAACCTTGCGGGTACGGGCGGGGGCAGTCCTCCAAAAATGGACCCGTGCAGGACTCTGCCTCTCACATCAGAAACACTGGCTTGAATCCCGCTTGGAGCGGTGCGAGTAGAACCGGAGGGGTTACATTTGTGCCGTGACCCAGATGAGAATGAGGTTTAGGGGGGTGAGTGTAACGGAGGCCGCCTAGTTAGACCTGTGCGAATAAACATCCCTCCCTTGGCGTCAAGAGGCACTGTATTTAGCGTCCTTGTTAGGGCGCCCGTCTCCCATGCCAGAAGCATTTTCACTACAATTGATCGAACAATGTTATACTTTCCTTCAAATCTCTCATAGCCACTGCAAAAAAGCCAATGAGCAACACAGGAATAGACTGTAAGAATATATGAGGCTGTACACACACACAGATGGTTAGGGCGGCGAGAGAGCTGGGTTTGTAGGAGGACACGGCTGTGATTTGCGGTTCACTGACGTGTCTTTGGCTATAGCAGAGATAAGAGATGAGAATCCAATCCATAGCTATTTATACTCACAGGCTGTATTTGACGGCTGACAGAGGTATGATTTGTGTGTTTCTATCTTAGGGAATGGCCCGTCTGGTTGGGTCAAGGCCTGAGCTGGACGTGGGCAATAGAGGTTATTTTTGACCTTATTAAGAAAAAGGTTGTCTGTGGCTCTGGGCAAAATAGCACTCAATGGTAGAGTATTGAGTGCTGGGAATGAATCAACTGTACCCGTCCATAATAGAGTCCCCAAACACATATTGAAGAGGAGCGTGTTCATTTAATCCAAGAGCGGTGTAAACTTCCTCTTTTCTCTTAATAGTTAACTGGAGTCTCTTTTCCACATGGCTCATATAAATCATGCAAAAACGTGAATCACATAAGCATGTGAATCATTGTTTAAAACCTCCCTGAAGCTTTGCTTTCTGAGCGAATTATGCTAAGAGCATCAGCTGCCCATAAAAAAACGGGGAAAAATATTTAGTATCTCAGCTGTTTGTCCTATACAACAAGATAAATGGCAATTTAAAAGCAGCTATAAATCACAAAAACCTGTCTGTCATCAAAATGTGGTTTTAGCTGCTTTTGGAGCAGTACACAAAAGCATTTTTATCTTCGGTTTATTATTATCTTTCACACACAAACCTCTGCTTCACCATGAGCCAGAGCTTTTCCTCGCTAATTATTCTTGAATTTTACATTGCATAACCTAACGGCTCAAAATAACGTTTCTCCCACCTGTGCGGCGAACAGGTTCTACCAGCCCGCATAATTAAACCTACAGCAGCTCCCTGGAGGGCTACAGAGTGCTCTAGATGTGAATGTAGGTTCAATGTTGTGGTTTGGCCGTTCCTCTGTTCATCTCGCTGAGAGCAGCCTGTGTTTACACCCTCCCCTGCTAAAACTGGCAGTCCTAAGTGCTGACGTCGACAGAAGCCAAGCTATGGGCCGCAGCCAGTAAATCACACCAGATACTAATGAAAATCCTATTAGAAAATGCCTCCAACCAGAGAATATAATGGTGTCGGCACCAAAACCTCACACGCTAGAAATTTAGCTATATCTAAATGCAGTCAAATAAAGGTGGCATGTGCTAAGTTGAAGATGGACAGGACAGCATATATTGCACACTAAGAATACTTAACAAGTTGCATGCTTAAGCAGTTTCATTAGGCACTTTTTAACTAGACAAGCATACACATTTTTTACAGCTATCTGGCCACACGCATTAAAACACAGAACATACATTGACACTTACACAATCTGTCATACACATTCGGGCACATGTGGTAATGAGGCAAAGTGACACCCAACCTCGCATTCCCTCTCTCTCTCTCTCTCTCTCTCTCTCTCTCTCGTTTTCTCACTAGGACCATCATTAACAGAATTTGAGAGAAGAAAACCATGTTATTTGGGGTTTGTGAACTTATAAAATCTTATGACTTGACTCCAATTGGCTTTTTACTTTTCAAAGCAGAATTTGTGAAAACGATTAACTTTCCCTTAAAGACTAACGCAGGAAAGTTCTTTTTACGAAATTACAATTATAATTGGCTTAAAAATGTCATCTTCACTTGCAGTTTAGGTCAAACCCTGATAAAAACTCGTAGTTTCTAGTAATCCTGAATACATTCATTAGCTTGACTCTCCAGGACTAAAAGTTGCCCATCCCTGAAATATACCATCATCATTATACATAGGGATACCAACTGTCCCTAGAGCTGCCAAAACCATCATAATTAACTGATGCCATATCAGCCTAAAGATGAAGTCACATTAACAGTTGCTTTGTTGACATTTCTTGGGCGAAATACAGCCAATGGTAAGAACCAAAAAATGGTTCTTCAATCACTGTGAAAACTCTTTTGAAACCTTAATTTTTAAGAGTGTATTGTCAATGGACAATGGACCTGTTTTTGCATGCAACATTTTACTTAAACTTCGTTAATGTGATCACACATTTAACCATGATCTTGACTAATGTCAAATCAGGCCAAATAAAGACTATGACTGATCCCAGGTCAGCGCATAATTGACCTCAGATGAGCACATCTCGCATTTATTTTAACTGATGCCTCATATCCAAATGTTGGTAACTATAACATCAGACCACTAAACAAAAAAAATGAACTCAGATCAGCCTAAATAATGATGAATAATTGACCATGCACTCTTAAAATGAAGATTTTTTTTATTGGCATCCATAAACATCAATGGAATCTTTCCATTGCAAAAAAAAAAAAAAAAAAAAAAATGTTTTTAAATTAGACTTTCTTTTAGATTATTCAAATGTTTTTCACACTAAGAACAAGAATAGTTCTTTGTTCACTAAAAGGTTCTTTAGGACACCAAAAAATGGCTGTCCTATAGCATCACTGAGAAAATCCTTTATTTTAAAGAGCCCAAACCAAGAACCTCTGAGAGGAAGCTCTTTGAGCAGCAGATTGCAGCTAAGCGTGGGTCATCTCATCCACCCACTTCTGATTCTTCAAGTCTCTGAGTTTCTTTGAAAGACAAACTCAGACTTTTTGTTTGAACCCATGGCCTCATATGTGTAAGAGAGCCATTACTTGAGTCCTTGAGCAGAGACAGCAAAGTCGGTTTCAACTCCATTGACACACCTACGGGAATTGGCGTAATTACAAAATCAGATATTTCTGAAGAACACACAAGCACATCACCTGTCACTGCATTTGGGAAGTGTGCCATCCTTTCCCCACTAACGTGATGTTGAAGACAGCGGCATCCACACAGTTATGCAACACCTCCCACGACAGGCTGAGCAGCTCAGATCTGAACCTCCTACGTTCATTCAGTGAGCTCCAACACGGCCACGGGCTTCCAGCTAAAGAAAATATTACAAGCGTTATGACGTGTTTTGTTGGTTTGACATTTGTTTAACATATCTCATATATTGTAAAACATTGCTTGTAAAAAGAGGTTATACATTACCAAAATGACAGAATGACTGAAAATGTCCATGCAATTCAAACACTGGTTAAAGATTAAACAAACAATAATTAATTCTAGATATGACTTTTCCTTATATAGTTGGTGTAGAGTTTTATAGTTTAATGTTTAAGCTGCAGTATAAGATGTCATGAGTTGAAGCAGGCCCTCAAAGGACAAGGCATGATGAGTGAAACTTTCAAAACTTTGTGGAAAAAATGGGAATGACTACGTTTTTAAAAATTAGTGGTGTAACGTTATATATTCCAAGCGGTCACAAGATGTTTTCGGTCTGGAAACTCACCATAGACAGGGCTCAATCCGAGGGGCGGGATAAACGGTTGTCTTTCAAACTCCCTCTGCACGCGATAGGATAGCGCTACAACCAACCAGAGCAACGAAGGTGAAGAGGAGCTCGTTGATAGATTATACTTTCTCCGTATCCGGTCGACAAAACTCTGAACACATCTTCTCTTCTTAAAGGGATCCCCTGGTGTTGAGACTTGTATGGCTTAATATAACATAAATGATGTCTCTTACTGAATTATGTAGTAGAAAACCCATGAAAGATCTACGTTATTTTAAAAATCGATTTTATATTTGGACCATGGGTGGCGCCATTTTGTTTGCGTTCTAGGTTGATGACGTAGAGTGGTTGAACTCCTCAATCAGCTGGCGTTACCCGTAGCTATTTTTACCACAACGCAACTCGAAAATTGTTTCAGAGTTAAACAAAACCAATGAATTCTTTTGTAATTATACTTAAAACACACTCAAACATACATGTGCACACAAACTCACCTACACAAGTCACAAACAGATCGGCGGGCGCACACACGACAGGCTCTCAATCGAGATGTTGGGCTGCTCAGTCTCCACGACAGGGGCTGAATCTGAAATCGACCCTATACCCTTAAATAGGGCATTATTTGAAGGGACGGACATTTGTAGTGTTGTCCGACACCATAGTGGACCTGTTCGAGTGCAGTCATTCAGTCTCACGTTCCACCGCAATAACGAGTAAAGCCGATTTACAAACAGCTGTCCGACTTCACGCACTCAAACATACATGTGCACACAAACTCTCTCTCTCACACAGACTCACACACACCCCAACAGATCGGCGCGAACACACACACACACACACACACACACACACCCCAACAGATCGGCGCGAACACACACACACAACAGATCGGCGCGAACACACGCACGCACTGCGCGCGCATACATAACCCTCAATCTATTCCCTGTGTATATCCTGTTCAACACATCCTGTTCCCTAGATAGACTGTTGATAGTAGATTAACTATAATGCCTAATGTGACCAGCAGAGGGAAATATCTAGGTAGGACGATGGGATAAAGTAACGTGAGGAAGAGAGGCAGGATGTTTTGGTGATGATGCATGGGATTGAGACAGAGCAGTCAGGTGTGTGTGTGCGCGCCCGCCGATCTGTTTGTGACTTGTGTAGGTGAGTTTGTGTGCACATGTATGTTTGAGTGTGTTTTAAGTACAATTACAAAGCAATTTGTTTTGTTTAACTCTGAAACAATTTTCGAGTTGCGTTGTGGTAAAAATAGCAACGGGTAACGCCAGCTGATTGAGGAGTTCAACCACTCTACGTCATCAACCTAGAACGCAAACAAAATGGCGCCGCCCATGGTCCAAATATAAAATCGATTTTTTAAATAACGTAGATCTTTCATGGGTTTTCTACCACATAATTCAGTAAGAGACATCATTTATGTTATATTAAGCCATACAAGTCTCAACACCATGGGATCCCTTTAAGAATGACTTCAGTGCCGTTCTTTGTTCTTTTCTCAGAGAAAAGCTTAACTCCAAGTCTTCCAGAGTCGCGGTCAAAGCTGATTCGAAAGATGTGTTAATTCAATGCTATTTTCTACCCTCCACAACAGCTAAAAGAGCAGAAGAAAATAAATGGCAGCAAGAACTTTCTCGTAGCCTATACGCTGAGTTACAATTCATTTTTGTAACGCGCTACACAACAACACAACAAAGATGGTTTTACAAAAGCACAGTGTACACGAGTAAAAATAGACCCTTTATAGTTTTGAATGTTGTCTTCGAATGTTTGTTTAAACTTTCTTTATATATCAATACATAATTAAAATGTAAGTACTCTGAAAAAGAAAGTACAAAATTTGAGTGTCTGTAGACCTCTCAGGACTGTTTTAAAGACAGCTCATTATTTCCATTCACTCCACCTTCTCCCTTCTGGGCTCTTTCCAAAGCCACGCCCCCAAAACACATGAACGCGCCTCACCGACCAATCAGCTGGAAGACGCATTATTTACCTCAGAGGAGCGGTGTGCATGTAGTGACATCATGTCAGAATCACATGTAATAAAACATCTAACTTTATCAGTATGAATATAAACAAGTAAGATGTCTTTTAGTACTCACTATCAAGCTAGAATACAGATACTGGTAAAGTTTAAATTATATTTTTGTTTAATTCGGTAACAAGCTAGTTATATTTATAAGGCAAAGCTAAAAACGGGTAGCACTGATACTTTTTTTTTCCAATAACATCATTTATACTGTGATAAAGATGAATTTTGTGTAAGAAAATATACTGTGTTTTGCATGTAAGAGTTTCCATGATGAAAGCATTGTTAATAAGTAGCTAAAGTTAGTTCTAAAAAAGTTCCTGGATGCGGTGTACTATAGTAACTTTAGATTTAACTTTAGATAACAAAATGCATGTGTAAAAGCTATAGCTTTTACACATGCATTTTGTTATCTAAAGTTAAATTCAACATGACAGTGATCAACTTGAGCTAAACATATCAAGTATTTATTATCTCTACTAATGGCTGAATGTATAATATTGTAACTTATGCTAAGTAATGTATGCTACATTAGACAGCTACATGAGCTCTAGTGATACATGCTTCATGAAAACATAAACTGAAAAAATGTATAATCAAAATGAAAGATTACATGTCCTGCAGAAATACAGCCATCAATGAGTCGTTTTTCAGGTCCCTCAGTTCTCGCCATCGTTGGAAAGCCACACCGATATTTACGCGTGTTTGATTTCTTTGTTTATCCAAAGACTTTTTGTGCATTGCCTTTACATGTAGGCCTACTGTCTTCCTTTTTTTGTACATTGTTTGCCTTCGCTGACTGCAAAACACGCCACCGCGCATTTTGAATGCTTTTACTCTTCCCAGGGGTGCGTGCATGTGTGGGCGAATCCTGTAGCGAAAGCCGTGGTTGCCATGGTAACGAGAGAGAGTGACAGTCGCCCAAGCCAATCACTTGTTTCGTCCCGAACAAAAATAATGAGCGGTGTTTATTGCAGATTAAAAAGTCTAGTCACTTGATTTTTATACTCTCTTTTTCAGAGTACTTACATTTTAATTAGGCCTATGTATTGACATATAAAGAAAGTTTAAACAAATTTGGACAAAAGTGTTTTAGATCATTCTTACCTACCCTGCCTTTAACTGCTTAGTGCTTAAAGGATTAGTTCAGTTCAAAATTAAAATTCTTATTATTTACACACCCCCATGCCGTCCAAGATGTTCATGTCTTTCATGTTTTTCAGGAAAACATTTCAGGATTTTTCTCTACACAATGGTCTTCAATGGCAACCTAAATGTTAAGGATTTCAAATGGCTTCAGAGGATCTGCATGATACCAGCTGAAGAATAAGTTCTTACCTAACGAAACCATGTGTCATTTTCTTTAAAAAAAATACAAATGTATATACTTTTAATCTAAATTCCTCATCTTACGCAATCACGTTAGAAAGTTCACGCTGGATGTATAGACAGAAGTACAGCCCCCGCGTTTACAAAGCGCTCATGCAAAGACTAATGCAAACATCCTTTAGCAAAAAAAAGGGTTAAACAACAATGCTGGACTATTTAATTACGTATTGCTTTGTGGTGCGTCCCAAAACAGTGCAAGGTGAGCCATTTAGGTTAAAAAGTATATAAATGTTTCTTTTTTTCTTGAAATTTACAGATGGTTTTTAAGACCTTATTCCTTAGATGGGATTTGGACCTTCACGATTTAGTTGCCAAGACCATTATGTGAAGAAAAATCCTGGAATGTTTCCCTCAAAAACTTGAATTGTTTTCGACCTGAAGAAAGAAAGACCCTAACATCTTGAATGAGATGGGGGTTTGTAAACTACAGGACAAGCTTACAGCATACAATGAACCAGACTATTTAAATGTTGAGCAAGCAATCTGATTGGCTGCAGGATCAACATTGGCCAATCAGCTTTTCATGGCCAATCACATGCCATCCGGTAATGATTGCTTGCAGGCTACATAAGGACGTGTCAGCCTGCGCCCTTGACTGAACTGGGATGGATGGATGGATATAATGTAACAAGACAACAGGTCAGAATCTGTACTAAAGGCTTCAAAGAAACCTGGCTGATGAAGTGTAGGCTGATGATATGTCCTCTTTCTTCAACTACTAACTTTGAAACTTCTGACATAAGGAAAATGTAAAGGGAGAAAAAAAAAACATCTGGTCAGTCTAATGAGGTTCATTAATTAAATACACCAGTGAATCTGATCTTTGCAAGTAAACCTGTGAGAAGTCAAAGCCCTTCCTCTGAAAAAAAGTTAAACAATATTTCAGCAAGCTAGTTGCAGCAGTGCTGAGTTTCGTTCCTGTGGGATTGGGAACGTCTCCCATCTGCACCACACAAGTGGAAGTCTTCACACAACACCAGCCACTGCCACAGTATCACTGTCACAAAAAGGAAGGAATACTGCTGCTATCTGAGCCTCTGCCTTACTGAAACCAGGCCAGTTTGATGTCACAAAGGTATTTCAAAGTAAATTATTAAAAGAGAAAGCTTGTGGAAGGATTCACTCTCTAATATTGCACATTTGAAACTACTTTGGATTCAAATGGTTAAATAGCTACACCAAAAATTATACAAACTGGTTGGTCGCTTTACATGTTGGTCAGACAGTTTCTTCCTGTCTAAGTGAGCACTTCCTGGCTAGAAAAAGAAGAATATGTATTAAAAAGAAAATGTGTCTAGCTATGTGAGATAAAAGCATTTAATACTAGTTTAAATAGTAAATAGAATAGTATTATTCATACTTTGAGTATATAGTCACACTATACCATTCAAAGGTTTGTGGTTTAGTTTCTGTTTTAAATACTTTTATTCAGCAAATGTGCATTAAATTGATCAAAGGTAACCGTAAAACATTTACAAAAGATTTCAAATGCAGTTCTTTTGAACTTTTTCATAAAAAAAATGGTTTCCACAAAAATATGATGCAGTCAGCATAACTGTTTTAATCATTGATAATAATAATAATAAATGTTTCTTGATCATCAAATCCTGATATGAGAATGATTTCTGAAGGATCATGTGACCCTGAAGACTGGAGTAATGATGCTGAAAATACAGCTTTGACATCACAAGAATACATTTTTTAAAATATACTCAAATAGAAAACAGTAATACTTTTTCCACAATATTGCTATTTTTCCAGCAAATATATTCAGGCTTGACAACCATAATAAGAGACTTGTTTCATAAACATTTATTTGTATATGTATACATGCTCCTACCCCTTAAAAGCATACCTCAGCTCAGGTCTTTAGTGACCCAGGACATCATTCACTACCCTCCTCCTCATACATTTTTTAACGTTAGACATCAGCCTTCTTAGTATTCCTCAATCAATTCATTATAAACAATATAAACAAGAAAAAAAAGTCACATTTTTTAATTGTAAGAAGAGAAGGAAGTCAAGAAAAAGCTGTCAGTGATCAAAATATTGATTTTGAGATGAATGTACTGGGAAATGATGATGATACAAAACATCTGCTCAAACTGAACCCTTACAAGCTCCACAAGGTAACAAAAAATGCTTTATTTTATTCTTCTGTAATTGTCACTCTTATCAGGAGGGTTTATTGCAGAGATCCGCGTTAGGTGCAGATCTGGGTCTCTAAAGACCAGAATATGAAATAAAGATTGGCAAAACATTCATGCAATTCGGGGTTAACTTTAGTTTTATAATTTTCATATATATATAAATATCTGAGTGTTCCCTTTCAGTGACTAAGCACTTGCATTTCCCATCCTCCCCATGCACATGTTTCATCCCCCACAACCTATCAGCCCTCCGCCTCCTTCAAGGACAGAGGCTGAGGTATTCCCAGTCTGTCGCCATCCTCTTCCCCAATGCAGCATTCGGTGATAAACAGCGAGCGTAATGGTCTCTTCTGCTGCCACCCTAAGCCTGCACCTGTCTCAATGTGCTGCAACTCATCTCTGACTCACTGAGTTGGCAAAGTTCAGAGCTGCACTGAAAGGGAGCTGCCAAGCTTGACACCTACACACAACCGTGAACACACATCGGCAAATGAAGATGCCCTCCGAGGCCTTTATTTTCCTTGCCTCCCCTTAGACAATTACACCGGGGAAGCGCCCTTGTTTATTCTGGATTTTGAGGCTATAAGAGAGCAAGAGGCCACATTTACAGTCTGATATTCGCAAGCAACCCGATCACATGAGGTCCTAAAATGTGTTGTAATCCAATCACTTCAATCATATTTTTAGGAAGCATTTGTTACATGCACCTTACCCTGCGAAAGCAATATTCATAAATAAATGTGCTGCCCTGATTTCCTTGTCTTTCACAGGGAGCCTCACCGTGCTTTTAGTTCATTTAGCTGTAAGACGCAGAAACTCGCTCTATCAGACACAACATTATAAGGGAGGGCGACAAAATACACTTGTGAAAGTGAGGTTGTAGGTTAACTCATCTGCAAATTCCCTCCACCATTCACTTTGCTCAATCGAATAACTTAATTAGAGCACTAAATATAGATCCATGTTGCTTACTGGAATCAGGCGAGCTGTTACGTGTTTAGGCCAGCTAGCTGACATTAATCTAACGGCGGTTCGTTCTGAATCCAGCAGCACCTGTTTTTACAGCCGAGGCTCAGCAACAACAATGATACGGCAAAACTCATCTCGACCTTTACATATTTCAGCATTACGGGAGAATCCAAAACTGAGCAGACGGCAAACATACAAAAGATGCTAAATACACAAGCTTGTTTTTGCATAACAAACCTGGTCAAGAACAAGTGCTTTCTTTATGGAGGCTTAGTGAATGCTCATGGTTTAAGGGCAGGTATTAGTAACAACCTGCTAGAAAAGAGAAAAGCCTGTTTAAATATAAAGTAAACCTCTAACAGTTCCAATAAAAGCTCCTCTGTTTTCCTGAAAGAACTTGACGCTAGCGACACAAAAGTCACAGTTGGATACCCAGGTAGACATACTGATTAAATGCACATCTTGAACGCACCTTAAATTGCTTTGAATAAAACCATCTGACAAGAGAATAATGTAAACGAGGAGTGAAACTAACGATTGTTGTCTAAAGGAATAACTGCTGATCGGACCACTTACACTGCTGTAAACAAGTCATGGCTATTTAGATTATGGAAAGCCATTTAAGGAATTTAACATTTTCTTGAGCGGAGTGAAAATGAACAGACAATGCATTTAAAAGAGAAAGTAAATGTTGACTATTTGAGAGTTTAATATTCAGTTGGTAGAAAATAAGTAAACATATCAAATGAAGAAAAAGCTTCAGACAAAGAGTATAATTTCAAGCATTTTAATACAAACTTAATAAACTATCAGTCCCTCTTTACATGTAAGACACTGACTCCAAATACTTTGTTATACTATTTGTTTTTGTCAAGTATTGCACAATGTTGGTACAAAATTAATATACGATTACATTTTGTCCATAGTATAGCAAAAATCTTTGAACTCTTAACAGAAAATACAACTCTTGTTTTTACTCTTCCCCCTCCCCCCCCAAAAGCAAATATTTTTTAAATCCCAACACAATGGAATATTCTGTACACAATCTTTAGAATAGTTGATGTTTTTAAAGATGGATTTCATTTTACAATTTCAATTAAAAAAAATATAACAAAAGCTGCTGCAGCCATCACAGATCACTGGAGTAGTAAAAAGATATAAATGCAATATGTCGTAGAAACAATATATACTCTGATATTTTACAAACTTTCTACTAAATTAATTATACAGTTAGAAAAAAGACCAAGAAATCCCTCATTCAGCATTCAGGCCAATCCTTGGAAAACTGGCTGTGTAGCTCTACCTTGAATACTATTAGAGGCCTTGATTTGTAGTTTTCTTCTTCATAAAGATATCTTAAAACAGTCAGTAAAAATAATTTTGTGCTTGGTTGGCAAAAGAAAACAACTTACAAAAAAACAAAAAAAACAATATGAGTTTAGATAACTAAGCTTGATTGTACAACAAGCTCAATCGTAAAAAGGATGACGAAAATACTCAAGGGAACAACATTGATCACCCTCGGGCCCATCGTTTTTGACTTATTCACCGGGACTTTACAGTTGAAGTGTTTCTTTTCGATTTTCCTTTTTTCCTTTTTTTTTTTTTTTTTTTTGATTTTCCAAACGTGAAAACGTTTCCCGCCGCCCGTCACATATCTCTGGTCGTTAGTAGTATTCTCGTTTTCTAGTTGGCCATCACTGGCTGGAATTGCTGGTTAGAATACTGCATGTTGCTCAAGCTGAAACTCAGACTGTCCATGAGGGACTTCTCATTAAGGCCCCCATAGGCTGCAAACACATCGAAGGCATTATTGAACGGGAGAGGGCTGAGATTCAGGGACGTTTCCCCGGGGAACATTGCACTTGGGCTGCCCTGCCCCTGGAGATTGGGGAACACAAACTCCTTGGCGTTCGGGGACAGGGCAGAAGGCTTCTGCGCTTGACCGCCCAAGCCGACACCGTAGAGAGAATGCATCGATGTGGACATGACTTTCTGTTTCAGGAGGTTGTTTACATTCAGGCCCAGGTTGGTGGGGGAGTTTCGGGCCACCTTGTTGGCGTTCCGCCCATTGCTTTTCATTTTCGTGGAGCCAAACTTGGTGGCGGCGAAGGTGGCAGTGGTAAAGGTTAATGGTTGCGTGGAACGGCGCATGAAGGTGGGGCTGACCGCCGCCGACTGGCCGAACGGCGGGGACGGGGAACTGGAGGTGGGGGACATGCCTACAGGTTCAGTAATGGGCATGAAGACCTGGGCCTCTGGGTTAAAGCTGTTCTTGATCTCCTTGTCCAACTCCAGTCCATTGTCATTACTGTCATCCACATAGAGCACCTTGACGGGTCCCTTCTCCCCAATCTGATAAGACACCTCAAAAGGATCGATCCAGACACTGAGGTCCTGAGGCAGGTTGTTGCGGACATCCTCAATGTCCAACCCACTTTCTTTGGCTGCTTGCTCTACAACTGGGTCCACTTTCTCTCCGACATGTATACACCTGAATCCAGACCCTTTGTATGGCTTGTCCGGGTACCAATGCCCCTCGTATTTCTGTTTCAGCTGACGCTCCAACTCCTCGCCGAAGATGTTGACACGTCGCCTGGGCAGCTTGTTGTACAAGTATGAAATGATGAAGTTGAGTGCTACTTGGATTTCAAGCTGCATAGCTGCTGCGCCGCCCTGGAGTATCACCGTTGGCTGTTTGAATTCTCGTATTGTGTTGTAAGCCACCAGAGGGCAAGGCTCAGCTGGAGCCAGGCAAATAAACAGAAACTTGGAGGAAAACGCTTCAAAACAAAGTGCTGGTTGCAGAGGGTACGTCTCAGTCTACAAGCGGCTGATTCACTTCCTAGAGAAAAGCACAAAAGAACAAAAACTAGCATCAATAAACCAGGCTGAAAATAATAAATACATTGGAACATTGTTCCATCTTAATAAATAGCTTGAATGTTTTGAACAAACCGCTTGCACATTCATGGGCTCACAAGCAGAATAGATTTTGCATATGCACACACTAAAAATCCCTTAATATCATGCTTGAATGCACCGGTTGAAATTTCCACACAACTTAAATGCAAGATAGTGCGTTTATTAACATTGGGGTAGTCCTATGATTGCAGTTTACCATTAAAGGAAGGATGCACTGGGACTCGCGGAGCTGATAGTGTTATGTAATAACTAACTTGCCCTGACTAGACCCTGCACAAGTGTAACCAATCCACTGCTGTCGTCATAATCCAACTTTATCTTCTGCATGTCATAAATGTTTGTGAAACTGACGGTGTCGTGAGGAAATCGGACAGAAGAATGCGAGACTTTAATAATTAAACCTGAACGTGTCACGAGGAGAAACATAAACCAGTCAGCACGCGCACACACGGTCGTCGATTAAACATATTAGAGGGTGAAATGCGCTTGAATCTTAAACCAAACGAATACAAATTTTAACATTAAGCGTCGGTTACCAAATATAAAATCAAACGGCGTTTCGTTTATACATTTAAAGCGAGCAACGTTAGCCTACAAGACGTCAGAGATCGTATCGTCGCTCCCACCCAGTTCACAGGGTAAAGCGATAGCGAGGACATAATGTACAGTTTGAAAACAGATATATGCTGTATCATTAATGCATGAAATGCATCATACAAGGAATACATCGAAGACAAGACAGCAGCATATGCTACGTTATATTCTGAGAAATTTGAGCTAGATATGCTGACAAATTGAAATGTACCCTATTCTATGGCGTTTGTTCATTTGCATTTATATCTTCTGGTGTAACACGGTGTTTTGCCATAGTTGGCAATCCCTCCCAGCTAAAGTCTACAGCCCACGACTGACGCAGCAAAGCTGCCTTCATTTAAATTCTCTTAAGGTTTCACTAAACTATATTACAGACAATTGCTTTTGCAATGATCAACACTATTAGAGATCGCTTAAAAAAACAGGACAAACCACAAACATAGCAATGCCATAAATGAAACACTTACTTGAGTTTACAAAAGGATGGTTTTCAGTAGTTGCAGTAGCCTTAACTAGTGCAAATAGAAAAAATCTGATATAAATAATTTCTTCACATTAAGTTAACATTAAAGGTAATTCCAGTTGGTAGACTTTTGAAATGTTTTTTCTTCTTCTTCTTCTTCTAATCTTGCTCCCAATTTTTTGTAAGGTATTTGCAGTTTCACCTTCCCAATAAGCTCATCTCCACCCCCTCTATCTGGGTGTTTTACAATTTCGTCCCCTACTGCTGTCATCCGCCTCTATATATAGTTTTCCTCCGCCACGGGCACGCGGTGGGCGGTGATGCGGTTCCAAAGGTCACAACAATACGAACATCGAATCCACGTATATGATTGGTCAGGCTTGAGCGAGAGGCGGGATCTAGCACTGACGCCCCTTAAGCCCATTGGCTCATTTTCCCATCACTCAAAAAAGGGGGTAGGGTTAATACACTTACGTTGAGCCCGTCACAACGGCTGTTTGACGTCACGCGTTACCTAGTACCACAAAAAAGACAGGCTATTCATGGAGGTATCGCATTTCATTTCCATGTTCATATTTCGCAAACATGACTGTTAAAGCGACATTTATGCCCCTAAGTAGATCAAATGACTGAATAAATATAAAGGCAAAGTAGTGAGCTGACATGGCAGTAGACTAGAGCAAAGCTTTGATACAACCCTAGCTAATCTGTTTGTCACTATTTGCACGAATAAACGTGGAAAGGCTGCTATTGTCGAGGGGGAAATTGTATTCGAAATTGAATTTCATGAACTGACTGCCAAAATCCGTGTTTTGAAAAAGCACAATCAAGGGGAGGTTTCCTTTTCAAATATAACTTAGTCCTGCATTTGAATAGGCTACATTTATTTTACAGGTTAACAATGTTTTGTTCAGATCAATGTTTTGTTCAGAGGTACACGCATATGATATTACATAATGAATGTCAAACAAGAATCTGGTTAATGAAACAATACAAAACCACCGTGGTAATGATCATTTTTTCACTGGTAGCAGGAGAATGATATCTCTCGTTTCTGATTGGCTGCTGAGCAGACATGAGCTCCACGTGAATGGCGTATGGTGCAGATTTCGTCATTTACGTCAGCAAATTTAAAGTGACAACCATTTATTTATCTATAGTCATTTTTAACATTGCATTCAAAGATTGTCTGCAAAAAAAAAAGGTTCGTGCTAAATGGCAGGGGATTGCAGTAACAAGACACAGATAAGTAGAAACAGACAGCATTTTATTAAGCTACATTATTTTAGTACTGACTTTAAATAAATTTAGGTAGAATAATGGTTAACTACATTTGTTAACATTAACTAATAATGAACTGCACTTATAAAGCATTTATTAATATTTGTTAAAGTAAATTTCAACATTTACTAATGCATTATTAAAATCTTGTTAACATTAGTTAACACACTGTGAAACATGAAAAAAACCATGAACAGCTGGATTTTTATTAACTAACGTTAACAAAGATGAAGAAACAAAGTCACAAATGAACTGCTCATGGTTAGTTCATGTTAGTTAATACATTAACTAATGACCATTATTCGTAAGTGTGACCTAAATTTAAGTTATCTTATTGAGATCCACTCATCAAAATGTAGATCCTTTTAATACTTCCTATTATTAATTATCAATTTGTTCTGATTACCTTCTGTCATTTTAATGATATTGTATCTGTGGACCTTTTAATGCAGTGTAGCTAATTTGCCTGACGTCACCATTAGCTCAAATAAGGATCACACATCCCATTATTATCTGCCCGGGCAACCAGCCTTAATGATGGGGATATGATGGGACAAGAACGGACCTGGGGTATGACTCAGTTAGACATCGCTCTGACAGTGCACTCCCTGTTATTTATACAGCAAACAGCCTACCAAAAGCCAGTCCTGTGTTTGTCTGGCCAGAGGATTGTAGTATGAAAGGCCACAGAGATAAAGCTTCAGATGTGCTCGTCTCTGTTTTATTGAACTTTGGTGTTAGAAGTTACCTTCCACAGCAAATGGCTTCAGACTTCAAATGATGAGATGTAAATTAGTTCACAACTGCCTTGGTGAATGAAAAAAAAAAAAACCTTTGTCATCTTTACTCTTTGTAATGTCAGTATGGCTCCTGTTCATACAGTTATATTCTACATTTCTGTATTAATGAGAGTAACTTACATTTCATACAGTTTCTACAGGTGCAAGAGAAATTGAATTTATATTATATTTTCTGTAATCTCTTAAATATCATTTTATTTGCTGTATTTTTGATTGAATAAAAGCAGCCTTGATGAGCATAAGAGATATATATTTAACCCAAACTTTTCAATGCTGTAATAGCGAAATCAATCAATCAATCAATCAATCCGATCTATCTATCTATCTATCTATCTATCTATCTATCTATCTATCTATCTATCTATCTATCTATCTATCTATCTATCTATCTATCTATCTATCTATCTATCTATCTATCTGTGTGTCTTTTCCTAGATTAGGAGATGTTACGCTATTAATCTTCTACCTGCCCCTTTATACACAATAAATCCAGTTGTATTATTATGAGAGGACCTTTTTCTCATGTGGAAATGTACACTGTAGCATAATAAGAGCAGGGCTCATGTGTTTCTGTGCCTAATGGCCTGTGGTTTTTCTGCCCCACTGCAGCTAGGAGAAAAGCAGCCAAATTTTCTGGGAAAAGCAAAGCTGAATTCTGTTCGCTGATTGGATGCACTGCTGGTTCTTCATATGAGAGTCACGCGTGTATAAACACAGACACACACACACACACACAGAGAAAGTACAGAGTAAGCCTCTCAAACCTTAACTCTCCCTCTCTCTTTGCTACAGGTCTCAAATGAAGAACTTTTGACATTGCCGAGTGCTACGACTTAACATGGAGTTCAGAGGCGGGTTTTGCACAACAAACAGATGTTCTTTGATGTCAGCTGCAGTGAGGGGGTGGAAAAAATGGGAACGCTAAAAAGAAGTAGGAGGAAGGTGTCAGAACTCTAATAACCATGCAGTGTTTAGAAAAACCTATTGTATTTCTTAGCACAAGCACAGGTTTGTATTCACCATAACTTTGCCCATTATACAGCACAGAAGTTATTTTGATTAGTTGTGTCATTGAGAATTCATCTGAATTGTTTTGAACTGTGTATCGCCTTGGCATTTCTTTTAGGATTACAAAGCTGACAGTGACCTGTTACACTGACCTTATCTTCTCTTTAAATAGGCTTTGAGTCACAGTCACAACGCCGGCTCGCTGATCCAGAGACGTTGGATGGAAGCTAAATTACACAGGCTGTCAACCAAACCAATGTACAACTCCGTTCGGGTGCATAATAAATTATGTAAAAGAGCCTAACAGCAAGAAAATGGCCGTGCCATTTGCTGTCACTTCAGACAATTTGTATTATGACATTTCACGAATGCTTGGCCAATTACCCCGAATAGATCTATTGCATAAACTACATAATAGTTTCCCCACTTCAGCTATGTGATTTAGTTATTTATTAAACCACCCACATCACAAGTGCAAACCACAGCACTGGATATGTACTCCATGAATAGCTTATTTAGGTTAGTATGTGTCAGCACTGTATAAGTTATAGACCCACACGCCTACAAAACCAGTAGTATATTCTCAAAACATTGGCGTTTACACAACATGCACACATTTATTTCCACTGCAGTCAGCCTAGTAGAAATGATATCTACTAGATATATCATATTACAACAAATACTTGTCCATTTAAATATATTTAATATTTGTCTATCTTCATTTAATGACCACCTCTACTGACTGTAGGGAGAATTTTGAGTTAATATATTTTTATTTTGGCTTTGATTTGAACCCAAAATCATAAATGTATCAGTTTTTTTGGATAAAAGATGCATGCTGTGTAATATCTTGCTAGTTTCCAAAACCGAAAGATGTCTCAACGATACAAATTGCCGTCTTGGTTACAGTTTAATCAGACCTTTATTGCCTGACTAACAATTTAGTTTTCAACTGGTCAACTGCCCTTGCGTTGGAGGAACTATCACATAAGATGCAATAAAAACACTCTCACACACAGACTTTCTCGCACTGGGGGTGTGACATGTCAAGACATGTCGGCTTTACCATTGTGTAGGCTGAAATACTGTACGGTATCTTATCTTGACAATAAGAAAGAGGAATCCCCAATCAGTACCTGAATAGTTCATCCAAAACATTTTAATAATTTACTCACACTCATGTTGCTCCAGTCCATATTTCTTATTATATTTACATTATACTTTTTCATGCTTTTTAGACATCTTGTGGTCTCTGATGCGTGTGTGTGTGTGTGTGTGTGTGTGTGTGTGTGTGTGTGTGTGTGTGTGTGTGTGTGTGTGTGTGTGTGTGTGTGTGTGTGTGTGTGTGTGTGTGTGTGTGTGTGTGTGTGTGTGTGTGTGTGTGTTCGTTCGTTCTATGGGAATCATGGAAGGTCATATGAAACTTGTAATGAAATGAGAGTGTGCAAATAATGACAAGATTCATAACTATTCCCTTATATAATCAGGCAAGTATACACATTCCATCTGAAATATTCAGTTTTACAGGTAACAGGTGGGTTTTTAAACTTTCAATGTGGAATTCCTAAAGTTTTTTTCTGTCTTGGAAGAAAATCTAGATTTACTTTCAAGTGCTTCCTGAAGAAGAAATGCAAAAGAAATGTGCCCTTGTTGGCACATCTATGACGTCTATCTGCCATGTGGCTTCATCTTTACTGCAGTTGCTTGCCCTGAGGCACTGTCATTTGAAGTTGAGAAAAAGAGCTGTAAGGTGTGGAAATGGCCTCTGAAGATCAAACAGTTATCCCTTTCTCCTGTGTTACAAGGAAAGAGGAAGAAATGACATGCTGAGACATCAGTCCAGTCAAAAAAAAAAAAAAAAAAAACCCTGAGGTGTCAAGAGAGCGGTCCGATTTGGAAGTTACAGTGTGAATGGGGCAAAGAAGGAAAAAAGGAAGGATGCGAGGTAAAAATGAGACAGTTGACTTAAATCAGACATCAGCAGAGGCCAGGCCTGGTCATATATCTCAAGGCTTTCTGGACCTGCTGTGCTGAGAGAGGAAAGCACACCACATTCTCCTGCATTTCATCCACACACGTCTCACATCAGCACTGGACACCCGCATATATTTGCCAGTTTTGTACTTTACTAGGAGATGAAGGTAAACTGGGAGAGGAACATAAATGACTTTTCTAGTATCCAATCTGGCTGCATTATTAAAGTGTTCTACCAAAAATAAGGTTACGCAGCTGGGCTGGAAAAATTGTCTTAATGGTGAGGTGTCTTTTTTTATTTGTGTTAAAATACCTGAAGCAGAGGTCTGCAATGTGCATTCAGTTCAGATTTGATGTGCTGCATCCACTTTATTTTACCTATCCGTCAGAAATAAAATTATTTTAATTTAGAAATAGTGTGTGTGAGGTGATTGCTATGAATTTCAGACTGTCAAAGCTTGTTTGTAATGCCATAAAGTTCCTGAACTACATTACTCAAGTTTTCAAAACTAGGACTCGTAAGACATGCAAACAAAGAACTTGATGAAACTTTTCTGTCCTTTTTTTTTTGTAGGCAGGTTGAGTACTTTTCAGGCTAATTCTGAGAGCGGTTCGGCCAAGTAGTCTGTTACACCATTTGAGGAGGAGGAAAAAACTAAAAAATTAAAGCTGGAATTGAAGACAACGGCCCTCGAGAGATAAAACAGAAAATGCAGAAAGCACAGGAAGAGAGCATCTTCAGTTTGTCCAGGCAGTGAAATTAAATCAGTATTCATGGCAGAAGGACAATCCATGGAAACCAGATGCACCTAAACTTTCATGCATTTAAAAAAAAAAAATGCAATTTTCATTTCCTGCAACAAACTCCATCAGTATGTGTATGAGCTTGGCCTGAGATGAATTGGTGTTGCATGCTAGCATGCTAAGCTGCGTTAGATGTTTACTGGAAGAGAGTCTTGCCAAACTTTACAGTATATATATATTTAATATGTCTAACAAATCTGAACAACTGTTTCTTGTCTTATATATACAGGGGTTTTGGCCTCTTTTTCAAATTGATGCATCTCCGTGCATTGCGGCTGTGGCATATATTAGCTTCAATGTGCTAGCAACCACTTAACCAATTCAGATATTTATTTAAATTTTCTCTTGGAGTTAGATTTCAGATACATGCTTTGATGTCGCCAAAGCGGACACATACTTTGCCCTGACATTTATTGTGTCAGAGCATACCGGTTGCAAGACATTTACACCTCATAACAAGCCTAGCTGGCATTCTGACAAATGTCCCCACTGTTGCGAGGTCAGATTAACATGAAAAATGTCACAAGTCTCGCCAACCCCCTCTCATTATTCCAGCTCTTAAAGCACAAACACCTCTGTCTCCTTCAAAACATCGACCTTTGCTGTTTTTCCCTGCTGTTAGAACTCTAATTAATTTCTCAGTGGCTAACATTATCTACTTAACACTAGCCTGCAAACAAAAAAACTTAAAATTGTCATGATGGATGGATATCCTTCATTTCTGTTCCATGTGTCTCCTATTGTGAAAGCTATATTTCTCCAGACTTTAAAAGACAGTTATTCAATATGAAATCCTTAGACTTTTATGAAGCAAAATATTGAAGAACAATCTCAAATCATCACAGTAAACTGAGTAATCCAGAGTAACTCAATCAATATTATGGATACGGTTATCTAACTGCACTGTAGCTAAAATATCCAGTTCCACAGTTTATTCATGTTTGATGCAGTTCAGCAATGATGTACCAGAGGCTGTACTATAATGTGAATATGGTCAGAACCAAAGGCACACAATGCCCATGGGAATGCATGCAACACCTTTATACATGATTATATTTCACAATACAAAGCAGCCACGAGATTCTCTGAAAGGTGCTACTGGGTCAAATAGAGCTGTTGTAGTGAATGCTGATGAGAAGAGAGTGAATTTTGCTGTGTGTGTGTGTGTGTGTGTGTGTGTGTGTGTGTGTGTGTGTGTGTGTGTGTGTGTGCGTGCGTGCGTGCGTGCGTGCGTGTGCGTGTGTGTGTGTGTGCGTGTGTGTGTGGTCACCAGGCATGGGTGACATTAGCAGCTGAGGGTGCCCGGTCACCTTGACCCCAAAGAACAGTCAATACCCTTTTTCAGTTCTCCTGTCAATCATGTTAGAAGACCATTGCTCAATCATCCCAACCAACAACCAAATAACCACCATGCCAGCAAAATCACTGAATGTATGTTAAACAAGCAGTGTTTCCCCTAAAGAGGGAGGTTCCCATTTCCAGAAAACTTCTCGTGTGTAAATGACAACATAAAAGAACACAAAGTGCATGTCAGCTGGAGCCTTTCTTTGCCCATTCAAAACCGCACAGATCAGTCTATGCTGCCAGGAATACACAAAATGTTCCTTTTTGTGCGGAAGTGATAATTTGGTTAAATGATCTGATGAAAAGTAAACTTTCTTATTTATTATTTAAACTGTTAATTTTACAACAAGTTTTTTTCATAGTTTGACTATAAACAGGTTTAAAGACATTGAGGTCAAGCACTCTCAATGGCGAGTTTATGTGCTAATGTTTGATTCTAAAGTCTACCAGCGTCACAGGAGCCGTCCCATCCGTGTCAGTCCATCTACATGGCTATTTCCTGTTTGTCTAAAGTGCAGGCTCTATCATCAGCACAAACACAAATTCTGGCCAGAAAACAATCCTGTTTGAAAGCAGTGATGTCAAAGTCACCATGGCAACTGCTCTTACAAATTATGTCTCTTCGTTCACTCTCCTCTTCTGTCTTTGTCCATGTGACATTCGAGTGTAATATATTTTTGCCACAATGCTCTGGGCCTCAATGCTCTAATGCAAAGGACACAGAAGGGGAATAACCTGACCTTTTGCAGCCCACCGAATACAAGAAGACAGCGAGGTCAGGAGGTGTGTGTGAGGGCTTTGAGTGGTGTGTGGTGTGGGGGGGTTGAGTTGATGCCATTCTGGAAGCGGCTGTGGGAACACTCTCTTCATCACTCACTCATTCATGCCATTCTTTGCATTTCAGAGCACTTTTAATGTAGGATCACAGGACTTTCAGCGAGGAAATAACAACATGGTTCAGCCAAACCTGAATATTGTGTTATCACTTTGACCAGGGGTTTTCAAACTTGGGTCTGGGGACCCCCAGGGGTCCTCCAGAAGGTTCTTAGTCAGGGGTTTTCAAACTTTATAATGCCAAGGACCCCCTATATGATAAATCTTTTATGAGGGACCCCCTTCCTAAAATCCATCTATATATTTCTAAGTACAGTATTGTTCAAAATAATAGCAGTACAATGTGACTAACCAGAATAATCAAGGTTTTTTGTATATTTTTTTATTGCTACGTGGCAAACAAGTTACCAGTAGGTTCAGTAGATTCTCAGAAAACAAATGAGACCCAGCATTCATGATATGCACGCTCTTAAGGCTGTGCAATTGGGCAATTAGTTGAATTAGTTGAAAGGGGTGTGTTCAAAAAAATAGCAGTGTGGCATTCAATCACTGAGGTCATCAATTTTGTGAAGAAACAGGTGTGAATCAGGTGGCCCCTATTTAAGGATGAAGCCAACACTTGTTGAACATGCATTTGAAAGCTGAGGAAAATGGGTCTTTCAAGACATTGTTCAGAAGAACAGCGTACTTTGATTAAAAAGTTGATTAGAGAGGGGAAAACCTATAAAGAGGTGCAAAAAATGATAGGCTGTTCAGCTAAAATGATCTCCAATGCCTTAAAATGGAGAGCAAAACCAGAGAGAAATGGAAGAAAATGGAAGACAACCATCAAAATGGATAGAAGAATAACCAGAATGGCAAAGGCTCAGCCAATGATCACCTCCAGGATGATCAAAGACAGTCTGGAGTTACCTGTAAGTACTGTGACAGTTAGAAGACGTCTGTGTGAAGCTAATCTATTTTCAAGAATCCCCCGCAAAGTCCCTCTGTTAAAAAAAAGGCATGTGCAGAAGAGGTTACAATTTGCCAAAGAACACATCAACTGGCCTAAAGAGAAATGGAGGAACATTTTGTGGACTGATGAGAGTAAAATTGTTCTTTTTGGGTCCAAGGGCCACAGGCAGTTTGTGAGACGACCCCCAAACTCTGAATTCAAGCCACAGTACACAGTGAAGACAGTGAAGCATGAAGGTGCAAGCATCATGATATGGGCATGTTTCTCCTACTATGGTGTTGGGCCTATTTATCGCATACCAGGGATCATGGATCAGTTTGCATATGTTAAAATACTTGAAGAGGTCATGTTGCCCTATGCTGAAGAGGACATGCCCTTGAAACGGTTGTTTCAACAAGACAATGACCCAAAACACACGAGTAAACGGGCAAAGTCTTGGTTCCAAACCAACAAAATTAATGTTATGGAGTGGCCAGCCCAATCTCCAGACCTTAATCCAATTGAGAACTTGTGGGGTGATATCAAAAATGCTGTTTCTGAAGCAAAACCAAGAAATGTGAATGAATTGTGGAATGTTGTTAAAGAATCATGGAGTGGAATAACAGCTGAGAGGTGCCACAAGTTGGTTGACTCCATGCCACACAGATGTCAAGCAGTTTTAAAAAACTGTGGTCATACAACTAAATATTAGTTTAGTGATTCACAGGATTGCTAAATCCCAGAAAAAATTTTTTTGTACAAAATAGTTTTGAGTTTGTACAGTCAAAGGTAAACACTGATATTTTTTTGAACACACCCCTTTCAACTAATTGCCCAATTGCACAGCCTTAAGAGCGTGCATATCATGAATGCTGGGTCTTGTTTGTTTTCTGACAATCTACTGAACCTACTGGTAACTTGTTTGCCACGTAGCAATAAAAAATATACTAAAAACCTTGATTATTCTGGTTAGTCACATTGTACTGCTATTATTTTGAACAAGACTGTATGAAAAAACATTTAAACTGTTAGATTAATAGTAAGTGTATATACTTAATGTTAATAGTAAGTGCTATACTTAATGTTGGATGTATAAACCTGAAGACGAAAATTTCAATTACATTTTTTTGTATAAGAAACTCTCACAAAAAACTAGTGTAAGCATCTTACATACTGCGTTAAGAATACTGCCTTATACAACCCCAGTGAGCAAGATAAAGTGGACTAGAGTGAGAAAAACTTACTAGAAAGATACAAAAGCAAACAAAGATTTCTGGAAAGTATGTAGAAAACTAGAAATGACAGAAAGATTTAGAATGTTTGAAAGACTTTTTTGCTTTGTCTCTTCTTAATTCTCGGAAATTTTCTGGGGACCTCTTAGAACCTTCCCCTGAAGGACCCCTGGGGTCCCCGGACCCCAGTTTGAAAATGCATGCTCTATTTTTTCTGGTGTTATGCTGCACGTTTGAGCTTCATCAATAACCAATGAGGTTTATTCTTGTGTTACGCTGCACATTTGAGCTTCACCAAGAACCAATGAGGTTCATTCTGGTGTTACGCAGCACGTTTGAGCCTCAGGAAGAACCAATGAGGTTCATTCTTGTGTTACGCTGCACATTTGAGCTTCAGCAAGAACCAATGAGGTTTATTCTTGTGTTACGCAGCACGTTTGAGCTTCATCAAGAACCAATGAGGTTTATTTTTGTGTTACGCAGCACGTTTGAGCTTTACCAAGAACCAATGAGGTTCATTCTGGTGTTATGTTGCACGTTTGAGCTTCACCAAGAACCAATGAGGTTCATTCTTGTGTTACGCAGCACGTTTGAGCTTCACCAAGAACCAATGAAGTTCATTCTGGTGTTACGCTGCACGTTTGAGCTTTATCAAGAACCAATGAGGTTTGTTCTGGTGTTACGCTGCACGTTTGAGCTTTATCAATAACCAATGAGGTTCATTCTGGTGTTACGCTGCACGTTTGAGCTTTACCAAGAACCAATGAGGTTTATTCTGGTGTTACGCAGCACATTTGAGCTTCACCAAGAACCAATGAGGTTCATTCTCGTGTTACGCAGCACGTTTGAGCTTCACCAAGAACCAATGAGGTTCATTCTTGTGTTACGCAGCACGTTTGAGCTTCACCAAGAACCAATGAAGTTCATTCTGGTGTTACGCTGCACGTTTGAGCTTTATCAAGAACCAATGAGGTTTGTTCTGGTGTTACGCTGCACGTTTGAGCTTTATCAATAACCAATGAGGTTCATTCTGGTGTTACGCTGCACGTTTGAGCTTTACCAAGAACCAATGAGGTTTATTCTGGTGTTACGCAGCACGTTTGAGCTTCACCAAGAACCAATGAGGTTCATTCTCGTGTTACGCAGCACGGTTGAGCTTCACCAAGAACCAATGAAGTTCATTCTGGTGTTACGCAGCACGTTTGAGCTTCACCAAGAACCAATGAGGTTTATTCTGGTGTTACGCAGCACATTTCAGCTTTACCAAGAACCAATGAGGTTCATTCTGGTCTTATGCAGCACGTTTGAGCTTCACCAAGAACCAATGAGGTTCATTCTGGTCTTATGCAGCACGTTTGAGCTTCACCAAGAACCAATGAGGTTCATTCTGATCTTATGCAGCACGTTTGAGCTTCACCAAGAACCAATGAGGTTCATTCTGGTGTTACGCAGCACGTTTGAGCTTCACCAAGAACCAATGAGGTTCATTCTCGTGTTACGCAGCACGTTTGAGCTTCATCAAGAACCAATGAGGTTCATTCTGGTGTTACGCTGCACGTTTGAGCTTCAGCAAGAACCAATGAGGTTTATTCTTGTGTTACGCAGCACATTTGAGCTTCATCAAGAACCAATGAGGTTCATTCTGGTGTTACGCAGCACGTTTGAGCTTCATCAAGAACCAATGAGGTTCATTCTGGTGTTATGTTGCACGTTTGAGCTTCACCAAGAACCAATGAGGTTCATTCTCGTGTTACGCAGCACGTTTGAGCTTCACCAAGAACCAATGAAGTTCATTCTGGTGTTACGCAGCACGTTTGAGCTTTACCAAGAACCAATGAGGTTTATTCTGGTGTTACGCAGCACATTTCAGCTTTACCAAGAACCAATTAGGTTCATTCTGGTCTTATGCAGCACGTTTGAGCTTCACCAAGAACCAATGAGGTTCATTCTGGTGTTACGCAGCACGTTTGAGGTTCAGCAAGAACCAATGAGGTTCATTCTTGTGTTACGCTGCACATTTGAGCTTTACCAAGAACCAGTGAGGTTCATTCTGGTGTTATGCTGCACGTTTGAGCTTTACCAATAACCAATGAGGTTCATTCTGGTGTTACGCAGCACATTTCAGCTTTACCAAGAACCAATGAGGTTTATTCTGGTGTTATGCAGCACAATTGAGCTTTACCAAGAACCAATGAGGTTTATTCTGGTGTTACGCAGCACATTTCAGCTTTACCAAGAACCAATGAGGTTTATTCTGGTGTTATGCAGCACATTTGAGCTTCACCAAGAACCAATGAGGTTTATTCTGGTGTTATGCAGCACGTTTGAGCTTTACCAAGAACCAATGAGGTTTATTGTTGTGTTACGCAGCACATTTGAGCTTTACCAAGAACCAATGAGGTTAATTCTCGTGTTACGCTGCACGTTTGAGCTTCACCAAGAACCAATGAGGTTTATTCTGGTGTTATGCAGCACGTTTGAGCTTTACCAAGAACCAATGAGGTTTATTCTGGTGTTACGCAGCACATTTGAGCTTCACCAAGAACCAATGAGGTTTATTCTGGTGTTATGCTGCACGTTTGAGCTTCACCAAGAACCAATGAGGTTTATTCTGTTGTTATGCAGCACGTTTGAGCTTTACCAAGAACCAATGAGGTTTATTCTGGTGTTACGCAGCACATTTGAGCTTTACCAAGAACCAATGAGGTTCATTCATGTGTTACGCAGCACATTTGAGCTTTACCAAGAACCAATGAGGTTTATTCTGGTGTTATGCTGCACGTTTGAGCTTCACCAAGAACCAATGAGGTTTATTCTGGTGTTATGCAGCACGTTTGAGCTTTACCAAGAACCAATGAGGTTTATTTTGGTGTTACGCAGCACATTTGAGCTTCACCAAGAACCAATGAGGTTCATTCTGGTGTTACGCAGCACATTTGAGCTTCACCAAGAACCAATGAGGTTCATTCTGGTGTTATGCAGCATGTTTGAGCTTTACCAAGAACCAAGGAGGTTCATTCTGGTGTTACGCAGCACGTTTGAGCACCAAGAACCAATGAGGCTTATTCTTGTGTTACGCTGCACGTTTGAGCTTTACCAATAACCAATGAGGTTCATTCTGGTGTTACGCAGCACATTTCAGCTTTACCAAGAACCAATGAGGTTTATTCTGGTGTTATGCAGCACAATTGAGCTTTACCAAGAACCAATGAGGTTTATTCTGGTGTTACGCAGCACATTTCAGCTTTACCAAGAACCAATGAGGTTTATTCTGGTGTTATGCAGCACATTTGAGCTTCACCAAGAACCAATGAGGTTTATTCTGGTGTTATGCAGCACGTTTGAGCTTTACCAAGAACCAATGAGGTTTATTGTTGTGTTACGCAGCACATTTGAGCTTTACCAAGAACCAATGAGGTTAATTCTCGTGTTACGCTGCACGTTTGAGCTTCACCAAGAACCAATGAGGTTTATTCTGGTGTTATGCAGCACATTTGAGCTTTACCAAGAACCAATGAGGTTTATTCTGGTGTTACGCAGCACATTTGAGCTTCACCAAGAACCAATGAGGTTTATTCTGGTGTTATGCTGCACGTTTGAGCTTCACCAAGAACCAATGAGGTTTATTCTGTTGTTATGGAGCACGTTTGAGCTTTACCAAGAACCAATGAGGTTTATTCTGGTGTTACGCAGCACATTTGAGCTTTACCAAGAACCAATGAGGTTCATTCATGTGTTACGCAGCACATTTGAGCTTTACCAAGAACCAATGAGGTTTATTCTGGTGTTATGCTGCACGTTTGAGCTTCACCAAGAACCAATGAGGTTTATTCTGGTGTTATGCAGCACGTTTGAGCTTTACCAAGAACCAATGAGGTTTATTTTGGTGTTACGCAGCACATTTGAGCTTCACCAAGAACCAATGAGGTTCATTCTGGTGTTACGCAGCACATTTGAGCTTCACCAAGAACCAATGAGGTTCATTCTGGTGTTATGCAGCATGTTTGAGCTTTACCAAGAACCAATGAGGTTTATTCTGGTGTTACGCAGCACGTTTGAGCTTCACCAAGAACCAATGAGGTTCATTCTCGTGTTACGCAGCACGGTTGAGCTTCACCAAGAACCAATGAAGTTCATTCTGGTGTTACGCAGCACGTTTGAGCTTCACCAAGAACCAATGAGGTTTATTCTGGTGTTACGCAGCACATTTCAGCTTTACCAAGAACCAATGAGGTTCATTATGGTCTTATGCAGCACGTTTGAGCTTCACCAAGAACCAATGAGGTTCATTCTGGTCTTATGCAGCACGTTTGAGCTTCACCAAGAACCAATGAGGTTCATTCTGATCTTATGCAGCACGTTTGAGCTTCACCAAGAACCAATGAGGTTCATTCTGGTGTTACGCAGCACGTTTGAGCTTCACCAAGAACCAATGAGGTTCATTCTCGTGTTACGCAGCACGTTTGAGCTTCATCAAGAACCAATGAGGTTCATTCTGGTGTTACGCTGCACGTTTGAGCTTCAGCAAGAACCAATGAGGTTTATTCTTGTGTTACGCAGCACATTTGAGCTTCATCAAGAACCAATGAGGTTCATTCTGGTGTTACGCAGCACGTTTGAGCTTCATCAAGAACCAATGAGGTTCATTCTGGTGTTATGTTGCACGTTTGAGCTTCACCAAGAACCAATGAGGTTCATTCTCGTGTTACGCAGCACGTTTGAGCTTCACCAAGAACCAATGAAGTTCATTCTGGTGTTACGCAGCACGTTTGAGCTTTACCAAGAACCAATGAGGTTTATTCTGGTGTTACGCAGCACATTTCAGCTTTACCAAGAACCAATGAGGTTCATTCTGGTCTTATGCAGCACGTTTGAGCTTCACCAAGAACCAATGAGGTTCATTCTGGTGTTACGCAGCACGTTTGAGGTTCAGCAAGAACCAATGAGGTTCATTCTTGTGTTACGCTGCACATTTGAGCTTTACCAAGAACCAGTGAGGTTCATTCTGGTGTTATGCTGCACGTTTGAGCTTTACCAATAACCAATGAGGTTCATTCTGGTGTTACGCAGCACATTTCAGCTTTACCAAGAACCAATGAGGTTTATTCTGGTGTTATGCAGCACAATTGAGCTTTACCAAGAACCAATGAGGTTTATTCTGGTGTTACGCAGCACATTTCAGCTTTACCAAGAACCAATGAGGTTTATTCTGGTGTTATGCAGCACATTTGAGCTTCACCAAGAACCAATGAGGTTTATTCTGGTGTTATGCAGCACGTTTGAGCTTTACCAAGAACCAATGAGGTTTATTGTTGTGTTACGCAGCACATTTGAGCTTTACCAAGAACCAATGAGGTTAATTCTCGTGTTACGCTGCACGTTTGAGCTTCACCAAGAACCAATGAGGTTTATTCTGGTGTTATAAAGCACGTTTGAGCTTTACCAAGAACCAATGAGGTTTATTCTGGTGTTACGCAGCACATTTGAGCTTCACCAAGAACCAATGAGGTTTATTCTGGTGTTATGCTGCACGTTTGAGCTTCACCAAGAACCAATGAGGTTTATTCTGTTGTTATGCAGCACGTTTGAGCTTTACCAAGAACCAATGAGGTTTATTCTGGTGTTACGCAGCACATTTGAGCTTTACCAAGAACCAATGAGGTTCATTCATGTGTTACGCAGCACATTTGAGCTTTACCAAGAACCAATGAGGTTTATTCTGGTGTTATGCTGCACGTTTGAGCTTCACCAAGAACCAATGAGGTTTATTCTGGTGTTATGCAGCACGTTTGAGCTTTACCAAGAACCAATGAGGTTTATTTTGGTGTTACGCAGCACATTTGAGCTTCACCAAGAACCAATGAGGTTCATTCTGGTGTTACGCAGCACATTTGAGCTTCACCAAGAACCAATGAGGTTCATTCTGGTGTTATGCAGCATGTTTGAGCTTTACCAAGAACCAAGGAGGTTCATTCTGGTGTTACGCAGCACGTTTGAGCACCAAGAACCAATGAGGCTTATTCTTGTGTTACGCTGCACGTTTGAGCTTTACCAATAACCAATGAGGTTCATTCTGGTGTTACGCAGCACATTTCAGCTTTACCAAGAACCAATGAGGTTTATTCTGGTGTTATGCAGCACAATTGAGCTTTACCAAGAACCAATGAGGTTTATTCTGGTGTTACGCAGCACATTTCAGCTTTACCAAGAACCAATGAGGTTTATTCTGGTGTTATGCAGCACATTTGAGCTTCACCAAGAACCAATGAGGTTTATTCTGGTGTTATGCAGCACGTTTGAGCTTTACCAAGAACCAATGAGGTTTATTGTTGTGTTACGCAGCACATTTGAGCTTTACCAAGAACCAATGAGGTTAATTCTCGTGTTACGCTGCACGTTTGAGCTTCACCAAGAACCAATGAGGTTTATTCTGGTGTTATGCAGCACATTTGAGCTTTACCAAGAACCAATGAGGTTTATTCTGGTGTTACGCAGCACATTTGAGCTTCACCAAGAACCAATGAGGTTTATTCTGGTGTTATGCTGCACGTTTGAGCTTCACCAAGAACCAATGAGGTTTATTCTGTTGTTATGGAGCACGTTTGAGCTTTACCAAGAACCAATGAGGTTTATTCTGGTGTTACGCAGCACATTTGAGCTTTACCAAGAACCAATGAGGTTCATTCATGTGTTACGCAGCACATTTGAGCTTTACCAAGAACCAATGAGGTTTATTCTGGTGTTATGCTGCACGTTTGAGCTTCACCAAGAACCAATGAGGTTTATTCTGGTGTTATGCAGCACGTTTGAGCTTTACCAAGAACCAATGAGGTTTATTTTGGTGTTACGCAGCACATTTGAGCTTCACCAAGAACCAATGAGGTTCATTCTGGTGTTACGCAGCACATTTGAGCTTCACCAAGAACCAATGAGGTTCATTCTGGTGTTATGCAGCATGTTTGAGCTTTACCAAGAACCAATGAGGTTTATTCTGGTGTTACGCAGCACGTTTGAGCTTCACCAAGAACCAATGAGGTTCATTCTCGTGTTACGCAGCACGGTTGAGCTTCACCAAGAACCAATGAAGTTCATTCTGGTGTTACGCAGCACGTTTGAGCTTCACCAAGAACCAATGAGGTTTATTCTGGTGTTACGCAGCACATTTCAGCTTTACCAAGAACCAATGAGGTTCATTATGGTCTTATGCAGCACGTTTGAGCTTCACCAAGAACCAATGAGGTTCATTCTGGTCTTATGCAGCACGTTTGAGCTTCACCAAGAACCAATGAGGTTCATTCTGATCTTATGCAGCACGTTTGAGCTTCACCAAGAACCAATGAGGTTCATTCTGGTGTTACGCAGCACGTTTGAGCTTCACCAAGAACCAATGAGGTTCATTCTCGTGTTACGCAGCACGTTTGAGCTTCATCAAGAACCAATGAGGTTCATTCTGGTGTTACGCTGCACGTTTGAGCTTCAGCAAGAACCAATGAGGTTTATTCTTGTGTTACGCAGCACATTTGAGCTTCATCAAGAACCAATGAGGTTCATTCTGGTGTTACGCAGCACGTTTGAGCTTCATCAAGAACCAATGAGGTTCATTCTGGTGTTATGTTGCACGTTTGAGCTTCACCAAGAACCAATGAGGTTCATTCTCGTGTTACGCAGCACGTTTGAGCTTCACCAAGAACCAATGAAGTTCATTCTGGTGTTACGCAGCACGTTTGAGCTTTACCAAGAACCAATGAGGTTTATTCTGGTGTTACGCAGCACATTTCAGCTTTACCAAGAACCAATGAGGTTCATTCTGGTCTTATGCAGCACGTTTGAGCTTCACCAAGAACCAATGAGGTTCATTCTGGTGTTACGCAGCACGTTTGAGGTTCAGCAAGAACCAATGAGGTTCATTCTTGTGTTACGCTGCACATTTGAGCTTTACCAAGAACCAGTGAGGTTCATTCTGGTGTTATGCTGCACGTTTGAGCTTTACCAATAACCAATGAGGTTCATTCTGGTGTTACGCAGCACATTTCAGCTTTACCAAGAACCAATGAGGTTTATTCTGGTGTTATGCAGCACAATTGAGCTTTACCAAGAACCAATGAGGTTTATTCTGGTGTTACGCAGCACATTTCAGCTTTACCAAGAACCAATGAGGTTTATTCTGGTGTTATGCAGCACATTTGAGCTTCACCAAGAACCAATGAGGTTTATTCTGGTGTTATGCAGCACGTTTGAGCTTTACCAAGAACCAATGAGGTTTATTGTTGTGTTACGCAGCACATTTGAGCTTTACCAAGAACCAATGAGGTTAATTCTCGTGTTACGCTGCACGTTTGAGCTTCACCAAGAACCAATGAGGTTTATTCTGGTGTTATGCAGCACGTTTGAGCTTTACCAAGAACCAATGAGGTTTATTCTGGTGTTACGCAGCACATTTGAGCTTCACCAAGAACCAATGAGGTTTATTCTGGTGTTATGCTGCACGTTTGAGCTTCACCAAGAACCAATGAGGTTTATTCTGTTGTTATGCAGCACGTTTGAGCTTTACCAAGAACCAATGAGGTTTATTCTGGTGTTACGCAGCACATTTGAGCTTTACCAAGAACCAATGAGGTTCATTCATGTGTTACGCAGCACATTTGAGCTTTACCAAGAACCAATGAGGTTTATTCTGGTGTTATGCTGCACGTTTGAGCTTCACCAAGAACCAATGAGGTTTATTCTGGTGTTATGCAGCACGTTTGAGCTTTACCAAGAACCAATGAGGTTTATTTTGGTGTTACGCAGCACATTTGAGCTTCACCAAGAACCAATGAGGTTCATTCTGGTGTTACGCAGCACATTTGAGCTTCACCAAGAACCAATGAGGTTCATTCTGGTGTTATGCAGCATGTTTGAGCTTTACCAAGAACCAAGGAGGTTCATTCTGGTGTTACGCAGCACGTTTGAGCACCAAGAACCAATGAGGCTTATTCTTGTGTTACGCTGCACGTTTGAGCTTTACCAATAACCAATGAGGTTCATTCTGGTGTTACGCAGCACATTTCAGCTTTACCAAGAACCAATGAGGTTTATTCTGGTGTTATGCAGCACAATTGAGCTTTACCAAGAACCAATGAGGTTTATTCTGGTGTTACGCAGCACATTTCAGCTTTACCAAGAACCAATGAGGTTTATTCTGGTGTTATGCAGCACATTTGAGCTTCACCAAGAACCAATGAGGTTTATTCTGGTGTTATGCAGCACGTTTGAGCTTTACCAAGAACCAATGAGGTTTATTGTTGTGTTACGCAGCACATTTGAGCTTTACCAAGAACCAATGAGGTTAATTCTCGTGTTACGCTGCACGTTTGAGCTTCACCAAGAACCAATGAGGTTTATTCTGGTGTTATGCAGCACATTTGAGCTTTACCAAGAACCAATGAGGTTTATTCTGGTGTTACGCAGCACATTTGAGCTTCACCAAGAACCAATGAGGTTTATTCTGGTGTTATGCTGCACGTTTGAGCTTCACCAAGAACCAATGAGGTTTATTCTGTTGTTATGGAGCACGTTTGAGCTTTACCAAGAACCAATGAGGTTTATTCTGGTGTTACGCAGCACATTTGAGCTTTACCAAGAACCAATGAGGTTCATTCATGTGTTACGCAGCACATTTGAGCTTTACCAAGAACCAATGAGGTTTATTCTGGTGTTATGCTGCACGTTTGAGCTTCACCAAGAACCAATGAGGTTTATTCTGGTGTTATGCAGCACGTTTGAGCTTTACCAAGAACCAATGAGGTTTATTTTGGTGTTACGCAGCACATTTGAGCTTCACCAAGAACCAATGAGGTTCATTCTGGTGTTACGCAGCACATTTGAGCTTCACCAAGAACCAATGAGGTTCATTCTGGTGTTATGCAGCATGTTTGAGCTTTACCAAGAACCAAGGAGGTTCATTCTGGTGTTACGCAGCACGTTTGAGCACCAAGAACCAATGAGGCTTATTCTTGTGTTACGCTGCACGTTTGAGCTTTACCAAGAACCAATGAGGTTTATTCTGGTGTTACGCTGCACGTTTGAGCTTTATCAAGAACCAATGAGGCTTGTTCTGGTGTTACGCTGCACGTTTGAGCTTTATCAATAACCAATGAGGTTCATTCTGGTGTTACGCTGCACGTTTGAGCTTCAGCAAGAACCAATGAGGTTTATTCTGGTGTTACATTGCACGTTTGAGCTTTATCAAGAACCAATGAGGTTCATTCTGGTCTTATGCAGCACGTTTGAGCTTTATCAAGAACCAATGAGCTTCATTCTGGTCTTATGCAGCACGTTTGAGCTTCACCAAGAACCAATGAGGTTCATTCTGGTGTTACGCAGCACGTTTGAGGTTCAGCAAGAACCAATGAGGTTCATTCTTGTGTTACGCTGCACGTTTGAGCTTTACCAAGAACCAGTGAGGTTCATTCTGGTGTTATGCTGCACGTTTGAGCTTTACCAATAACCAATGAGGTTCATTCTGGTGTTACGCAGCACATTTCAGCTTTACCAAGAACCAATGAGGTTTATTCTGGTGTTATGCAGCACAATTGAGCTTTACCAAGAACCAATGAGGTTTATTCTGGTGTTACGCAGCACATTTCAGCTTTACCAAGAACCAATGAGGTTTATTCTGGTGTTATGCAGCACATTTGAGCTTCCCCAAGAACCAATGAGGTTTATTGTTGTGTTACGCAGCACATTTGAGCTTTACCAAGAACCAATGAGGTTAATTCTCGTGTTACGCTGCACGTTTGAGCTTCACCAAGAACCAATGAGGTTTATTCTGGTGTTATGCAGCACGTTTGAGCTTTACCAAGAACCAATGAGGTTTATTCTGGTGTTACGCAGCACATTTGAGCTTTACCAAGAACCAATGAGGTTCATTCATGTGTTACGCAGCACATTTGAGCTTTACCAAGAACCAATGAGGTTTATTCTGGTGTTATGCTGCACGTTTGAGCTTCACCAAGAACCAATGAGGTTTATTCTGGTGTTATGCAGCACGTTTGAGCTTTACCAAGAACCAATGAGGTTTATTTTGGTGTTACGCAGCACATTTGAGCTTCACCAAGAACCAATGAGGTTCATTCTGGTGTTACGCAGCACATTTGAGCTTCACCAAGAACCAATGAGGTTCATTCTGGTGTTATGCAGCACATTTGAGCTTCACCAAGAACCAATGAGGTTCATTCTGGTGTTATGCTGCACGTTTGAGCTTTACCAAGAACCAAGGAGGTTCATTCTGGTGTTACGCAGCACGTTTGAGCTTCACCAAGAACCAATGAGGCTTATTCTTGTGTTACGCTGCACGTTTGAGCTTTACCAAGAACCAGTGAGGTTTATTCTGGTGTTACGCTGCACGTTTGAGCTTTACCAAGAACCAGTGAGGTTTATTCTGGTGTTACGCAGCACATTTGAGCTTCACCAAGAACCAATGAGGTTTATTCTTGTGTTACGCTGCACGTTTGAGCTTTACCAAGAACCAATGAGGTTTATTCTGGTGTTACATTGCACGTTTGAGCTTTATCAAGAACCAACGAGGTTCATTCTGGTGTTACGCTGCACGTTTGAGCTTTATCAAGAACCAATGAGGTTCATTCTCGTGTTACGCAGCACGTTTGAGCTTCACCAAGAATCAATGAGGTTTATTCTGGTGTTACGCTGCACGTTTGAGCTTCACCAAGAATCAATGAGGTTTATTCTGGTGTTATGTTGCACGTTTGAGCTTCACCAAGAACCAATGAGGTTTATTCTTGTGTTACGCAGCACGTTTGAGCTTCAGCAAGAACCAATGAGGTTTATTGGTGTTATGCTGCGCATTTGAGCTTTAACAAGAACCAATGAGGTTCATTCTCGTGTTACGCAGCACGTTTGAGCTTCTAAGCTTAACATTTAGAGAACATTTAAAAATTGTTATCATATTGTTTGGGAATGTGCAAAACCAATATTTTTTTTTGGTAGCATTTCAATTACTAAAAGTTCAGAAAACAACGTTTTCAGATCATTAGCAAAATGTTCTTACAAAATATTTTTGTCAGCTTGTCATACAGCTCTTTTCCATACAATTTGAGTAAATAATGAAAAGTAGCATATAGCTTGGAAATTTTGATAAAACTCCCAGGAGGAAAGATGGTCATAGAGATTTGAAACAACATGAGGGTGAATAAAGATGTTCATTTTTGGCTGAACTAATGGCTAGTTTCCAGCTGTACAGTTGATTAATGGAAATACAAAGAACAGGAGCCAAAAGACAAGACATGATTGAAACGGATGAGTGTGATTGCCATGGTAATAGATGATGGCTCAAAGAGTGTGATCAATGCATACAAATTCAAAGACTTTCAGCAAGACAATGCAGACAGTGCAGGCAGCCTTTCTTTCTTTACCAGACATCAGCCATTCTGTTCACACTGCAGTATTAATAATTCTATCTGATTTTAAAAGGACCTAAAATCAGCAAAAATTAATAAATAAAATAAAAATGCCTATTTGTACAGCCAGATGCCAGATACGCTTTGCCAAAACAATCATGCCTTTAAGCGCTGTTCCAAAACCTAGTGGGCTATCTTTCTACAACTTAATGATAATGTCAGCAAACTGTGCATCCTAGGGTCATTAGAAAACCTGCCTATATTTTTGCAAATTTCCAAAAATGTACCAATACATACGATTCACTACAATTTCCAGCTAGAATGAACACACCTTAATTACACACACTTCAAATGTAACATTTTGCTGTTTGCTTTTTAAAATCATTCAAATTTGTTGGCAAGCTGAGTAAGGAATAAGGACTACAACTACCACAACAGATTATTACTGTTACGCTGCTGTACCGGACTTGCTACTGCTAATAATAGATACACAGTCACACTGCTTTGAGCATGTAAGATCTGCTGCTGCTGCATGAACAGACATACATAAATCCAATAGCAGATGCAGGCATATCTGTATGTTTCTGTCAATGGATATGCTGGCTCCTCAGTGATTTTAACAACTCACGGCTTTTAAAATTTGACATTAAAAAAGTTTCTGAAAGTTTTCTCTGGAAAACTTTTCTCTTTCTCTGGAAAGACTTTTGGTCTGATGAACAATCAGTTGTGAACCAACAGTACAATCCACTGAACGCACTGTACTTCTATCCCTCACAGTCTTCATGTCAAAAATATAAAAAAATCCCACTACCTTGACTGAGATCCATTGTAAGCTGCTGTGTGAACAGGACATTTTGAAGCTCAAATTTTGAAATCATTCTCAAAACTGTCCTGGCCAACCAAAAAACACAAATGTCTGTTTAGAGTAATGTTCTCAAAAAATTGGATTTCACTGACATTATCAAGGACTTTCCAGATAGAACAACTAGGAAGAAAGTTTCTAAAGTTATGACATTTAAATGTATTCATATATAGGCTCAAATGTGAATCCCTATGTATTGACTAACGGTCTATTGATTATTCGGAGTAAGGGGAGTTCGGAGCCTATGCCATAATTCTGTAGCCCAGGGTTCTCGTTATCTTAAGGCACCCCTGCATGACTGAACAGCTCTATTAATAGTAAATATTTCTTGCTGTGCATTGTGGGATTGCCTTCCATTTGACAAATATGTGAAATAAATCAAAGTATCTCCCCTAAACGAGGCAGTCTACTCTAAGGAATAGCATCTCTAGCTCGCCTACGATGCATTAAAATGCTGCCTCCGTGGGCAGCTCACAAGGTTTTGGAACAGAGCATTAGTGCTTTTTTTCCTCCTAACACTAGGTTTATTGGGTTCATCTAGTACATCCTTTCATGACTGTGTTTATCAGATGAATAAAACAACAGGCAAAAGCAGTTAAAAAAATTTTTTTACACAAGCATATCTAAATCCCACAAACAGCTCAAAGGCATTTGCATGCCACATTATGTGCTCAACATTATATCATCATCCAAAACAATGCAGCCAGCGTCAGCCTTTAAAGCTTTTTCATATGCAACACACGCAAACCCCAGTGATTGTCGGGAGATCCTCTATTGATTCGCCACCGACATGCGTATTACGCAATACGAGAGCTATTTATAGAGCACAGACTCCATGACGAATTAACAACACCCGCGCATCTCTGGATAATGGATGGCGATGACGCTGCCGGAGCTCTGGGATCATTAAATGCTTGGAGTCGTGAGAAAATGATAATCCAATAAAGCATGTCATCAAATCTCTTTTTTAATCCTCAGATCAGTAAACATCTCTAAGGTCCACATCTGTTCTTTACAAACCTCCTGGCCAAATACAATCTGGTGGCAATGTTAAAATTCTGCTACAAATGCAATATGTGGTTGAACTGTGATTGCTGGGATCCAAGGTAATCAGAGCCTTATTGCATGTGTAATATTTATATACATCATATACTAATATTTATTATAACGCTATGAAGAGCTGATGCTACAGTAACATGCACAAACATGAGATTTTTTCAAACATCATTAACATTCTGTGACAATGGTGGACGCACACAGTAATATTACGCTTTTTCAAGAAATCACAGAAAGATGAGCGAGAAGGAGAAAAAAAAGGACATCTACATCTGAGCCTACTTCACATTTCCACAAGGAGACGGCGAGTTAAGCGGCACCTGAGGCTTCCAATTTCCAGGATACACATATTTCATTACTGGACTGTAGTGAGACTTCTATAACACAAATCGGCACAATGCCAAACGATTGTGTCTCAGTATAACAGCGGAAACAACTTAAATAATTTTTGGTTATAAGACATTATTCAAAACCGTAAAGGGTATATTCATATTTGTATGATTTTGTAAAATAAAGAAAACAAACAGGATGCCGCTTTCGCTCACACCAATTAAATCAAACTCATGTATAGGCTACTACTTGCTGCATTTTCTTTTGTTTTGTTAATTTGTAGGCCTATTTAAGTGAAATATATTTTGTGAATATTTATTCTTTTTATATATACAGTGGGGCAAAAAAGTATTTGCATGTAGCCTATACATGAGTTTTATTTAGTCAGGCAAGTTCTCCCACTTAAAAAGATGAGAAATGCCTGTAATTTTCATCATAGGTACACTTCAACTATGAGAGAGAGAATGAAAAAAAACTAAACAAAAAGAAAATCACATTGCCTGATTTTTAAAGAATTTATTTGCAAATTATGGTGGAAAATAAGTATTTGGCCAATAACAAAAGTTACAATCAATACTTTGTTATATACCCTTTGTTGGCAATGACAGAGGTCAAACGGTCTCCACAAGGTTTTTACACACTGTTGCTGGTAGTTTGGCCCTTTCCTCCATGCAGATCTCCTCTAGTGCAGTGATGTTTTGGGGCTGTCGCTGGGCAACACCGATTTTCAACTTCCTCCAAAGGTTTTTATGTGGTTGAGATCTGGAGACTGGCTAGGCCACTCCAGGACCATGAAATGCTTCTTACGAAGCAACTACTTCATTGCCCTGACGGTGTGTTTGGGATCATTGTCATGCTGAAAGACCCAGCCATGTTTCATCTTCAATGTGCTTGCTGATGGAAGGAGGTTTTTAATCAAAATCTCACAATACATGGCTCCATTAATTCTTTCCTTTACATGGATAAGTTGTCCTTGTCCCTTTGCAGATAAACAGTAGGAAACTCAGCATTCTTTCTCCCCCAAACAGAACAAGTTTAGTTTTTACCAAAAAAGTTTTATTTTGGTTTCATCTGAACAAATGACATTCTCCCAGTCTTCTTCTGGATCATCCAAATGTTCTCTAGCAAACTTCAGACGGGCCCGGACATGGCTTAAGCAGAGGGACACGTCTGGCACTGAAGGATTTGAGTCCCTGGCGGTGTAGTGTGTTACTGATGGTAGCCTTTGTTACTTTGGTCCCAGCTCTCTGCAGGTCATTCGCTAGGTCCCCACGTGTGGTTCTGGGATTTTTGCTCACCGTTCTTGTGATCATTTTGACCCCACAGGATGAGATCTTGCGTGGAGCCCCAGATCAAGAGAGATCATCAGTGGTCTTGTGTGTCTTCCATTTTCTAATAATTGTTCCCACAGTTAATTTCTTCACACCAGGCTGCTTACCTATTGAAGATTCAGCCTTCCCAACCTGGTGCAGGTCTACAATTGTGTGTCTGGTGTCCTTTGACAGCTCTTTGGTCTTGGCAATAGTGGAGTTTGGAGTCTGACTGTTTGAGGTTGTGGACAACCTCAATAGTGGAGTTTGGAGTCTGACTGTTTGAGGTTGTGGACAGGTGTCTTTTATACTGATAACGAGTTCAAACGATTGGAGGACAGAGGAGCCTCTTAAAGAGGTTACAGGTCTGTGAGAGCCAGAAATCTTGCTTTTCTGTAGGTGACCAAATACTTATTTTTCACAATACTATGCAAATAAATTCTTTAAAAATCAGATGTGATTTTCTGGATTATTTTTTTCTGTGTACCTACGATGAAAATTACAGGCCTCTCTCATCTTTTTAAGTGGGAGAACTTGCACAATTGGTGGCTGATTAAATACTTTTTTGCCCCACTGTATTTTGTTTTATTCTGTTTTTCTCTATTCACACTTCACAGAAGTGCTGCAGCTGCATGATGTGATGATGAATCCTCATGTTCTGTTCCCTCAGTTCCCTCACTTCTGTTTCAACATTTTTAACAATAAATAAATACAATTTTAAATAAATGTTTCTTGAGCATCAAATCATCATATCAGAATGATTTCTGAAGGATCATGTGACACTGAAGACTGGAGTAAATGATGCTGAAAATACAGCTTTGCTATCACAGGAATAAATTACATTTTAAAATATATTCTAATAGACAACATGTATTTTAAATTGTAATAATATTTCACAATATTACTGTTTTTACAATATTTTTGATCAAATAAATGCAGCCTTGATAAGCATAAGAGACTTTACAATTCAATCTTGAAAATCTGACTTATGTACATTTTTAGAATGTTCATCATTCAAAATGTAACCAACCGCAATGATGTAATTGTAATATTTACATACTGAACTATGACTGATCATTTCTTTCTTGCATCTATTTAACTATGCAACATCATTAAATAAGATGTGTGTACTGTACTTACTTGTTGGAGACCAAAGCGACACATATTTTCCCAACTAATGACGTGACTACCAGTTAGACTGACCTTAGCCAGAGTTAGACTGAACAGCTGAAAGAAAAAAAATATGCAGTATTTGATTTACACAGAAATGCAAAACTATTTTTTTGTCTTAAACAGTATATGATGCATAATGCATCCAATTTAGAGGTCAAACTAAAATCCAGGCTTTTACAGGCACTGTGCTTCTGTCATTTATTAATGGAGTCCGGAAGCTGCTCATGCCTTAATAGATTTTTCCTTCTCTTATGTTCGTGAAAAGAGAAGCTTCTGAGAAAGTAAGATTACTGATAGAGGAGGAACTGGAGATGAAAAGAGGGAGGGCACTAGATTAAGAGAATTAGAGAAGCAGAAATGTCAGTCTAGGGAACATTTTAAGAGAAATGTAAAGGCTCTTAATAAAACTCTTTCTATAAAAATCTTGATTAGAAAATGCATCTTATAACACATTTGATGTGCTCAAAAAAGCAATTATATTAAGCCTAATGGAGTATAAAATAAAATAATTTTTATAAATACAGTTTTCCTCTTGTATAGTAGAATGTTGTTTTTGCTAAAACTATTAAAAACTTTTTTTCTTAAGTAAAACATAGTTTGAATAAAACCTAAAAACCATGAAAAAAACTTAAATGTAAATTATAAATGTTGCTTTGGCAACTAACTTAAACAAAATAAATTTCATTGTTAGTCTGACAAGCCAGACCCACATCAAGATGTTTGGTCTGGAAACTCACCATAGACAGGGTTCAATCGGAGGGGCGGGATAAACGGTTGTCTTTCAAACTCCCTCTGCACGCGATAGGATAGCACTACACCAACCAGAGCAACGAAGGTGAAGCAGAGCTCGTTGATAGATTAAACATTCGCCGTATCCAGTCGGCAAAACTCCGAACACATCTTCCCTTTTTAAGAATGACTTCAGTGCCGCTCTTTGTTCTTTTCTTAGAGAAAAGCTTAACTCCAAGTCTTCCAGAGTCGCGGTCAAAGCTGATTCGAAAGACCGCCGTTCACCAGTTTCTGTGTTTACTAGAAGCACGCAAACGCAACTCGGCCGTCATTATGTTAAGTCCCTCCCACCGACTCTATACACGATGTGATTGGCCCAGCAAGAGTTAGGCGATTACACCTCAGAAGGGTATTGAGAGTTTCTAGACGACACTCGCGGCAAATTAGATTTGCTGCCGCTAGGGTGCATCTAGATTTCTAGGCTATTTCATTGTAGGTACTAAAATGACTAAAAGAAAAACTAAACTCAAAATGAAAACTAAAAATATAAAAATAAAGCTAACTAATCTATAGTGTACAGCACTATTTTTAAACTAGATTTGTATATTTTCTGTGCAGTGGTTTGCCTGTGCAAATCTCACCATGACTGTTGTTTTTAGTGGTTGTCAAATGTATAGCTATGCAGATGCTAAGGTGCAACACTATTTTAAAAAAAATTTGTAAAAAAATATTAAATAGACACTCTTCTTCATGTCTCCTATGTTGACTTATTTGTTTAGTTTGGATTTTGTCCTTTTCTGTTCCTGTTTATAGATTTGTAGTCGTTTTGTAGTTCTTTTGGTTCCCCTCGCTTCTCCGTGATCATTTTGACCTGTGTGTCTAGTTAGTGTTGTTATCTTCTGTTTGGTGGATACTTGTTTTCTAGCTCCTTGTGCCCAAGGTGGTTGAGACCACCACTGCTCCTTCCAAGCCCAGTGGTCTCAGTGCTTCTAATCCCGATGGTCTCAAGTCCGGCGTTTCCAAGCCCAGTGGTCTCAGTGCTTCTAATCCCGATGGTCTCAAGTCCGGCGTTTCCAAGCCCAGTGGTCTCAGTGCTTCTAATCCCGATGGTCTCAAGTCCGGCGTTTCCAAGCCCAGTGGTCTCAGTGCTTCTAATTCCGATGGTCTCAAATCCGGCGTTTCCAAGCCCAGTGGTCTCAGTGCTTCTCATCCCGATGGTCTCAAATCCGGCGTTTCCAAGCCCAGTGGTCTCAGTGCTTCTAATTCCGATGGTCTCAAGTCCGGCGTTTCCAAGCCCAGTGGTCTCAGTGCTTCTAATTCCGATGGTCTCAAATCCGGCGTTTCCAAGCCCAGTGGTCTCAGTGCTTCTCATCCCGATGGTCTCAAATCCGGCGTTTCCAAGCCCAGTGGTCTCAGTGCTTCTAATTCCGATGGTCTCAAGTCCGGCGTTTCCAAGCCCAGTGGTCTCAGTGCTTCTAATTCCGATGGTCTCAAATCCGGCGTTTCCAAGCCCAGTGGTCTCAGTGCTTCTCATCCCGATGGTCTCAAATCCGGCGTTTCCAAGCCCAGTGGTCTCAGTGCTTCTAATTCCGATGGTCTCAAGTCCGGCGTTTCCAAGCCCAGTGGTCTCAGTGCTTCTAATTCCGATGGTCTCAAATCCGGCGTTTCCAAGCCCAGTGGTCTCAGTGCTTCTCATCCCGATGGTCTCAAATCCGGCGTTTCCAAGCCCAGTGGTCTCAGTGCTTCTAATTCCGATGGTCTCAAGTCCGGCGTTTCCAAGCCCAGTGGTCTCAGTGCTTCTAATTCCGATGGTCTCAAATCCGGCGTTTCCAAGCCCAGTGGTCTCAGTGCTTCTAATTCCGATGGTCCCAAATCCGGCGTTTCCAAGCCCAGTGGTCTCAGTGCTTCTAATTCCGATGGTCTCAAATCCGGCGTTTCCAAGCCCAGTGGTCTCAGTGCTTCTAATTCCGATGGTCTCAAGTCCGGCGTTTCCAAGCCCAGTGGTCTCAGTGCTTCTAATTCCGATGGTCTCAAGTCCGGCGTTTCCAAGCCCAGTGGTCTCAGTGCTTCTAATCCCGATGGTCTCAAGTCCAGCGTTTCCAAGCCCAGTGGTCTCAGTGCTTCTAATCCCGATGGTCTCAAATCCGGCGTTTCCAAGCCCAGTGGTCTCAGAGCTTCTAATTTTGATGGTCTCAAGTCCGGCGTTTCCAAGCCCAGTGGTCTCAGTGCTTCTAATTCCGATGGTCTCAAGTCCGGCGTTTCCAAGCCCAGTGGTCTCAGTGCTTTTAATTCCGATGGTCTCAATTCCGGCGTTTCCAAGCCCAGTGGTCTCAGTGCTTCTAATCCCGATGGTCTCAAGTCCGGCGTTTCCAAGCCCAGTGGTCTCAGTGCTTCTAATTCCGATGGTCTCAAGTCCGGCGTTTCCAAGCCCAGTGGTCTCAGTGCTTCTAATTCCGATGGTTTCAAGTCCGACGTTTCCAAGCCCAGGTCCCAGCGCTCACAAACCTGGTGGTCACAGCGCTTTCAAGTCCGGTGGTCCCAAATCTGGTGGTCACAGCACTTGGAAGTCCGGGGGTCCCTGTGCTCCCTAGCCCAGTGGTCCCAAGTCCAGCACTTCCAAGTCTGATGGTCTCAACAGTCTGGTGGTCCCAACGTACTCCTACAACTAGTGATGCCAGAGGTCATCCCACTGTCCATGGTGCTTCTGGGAATGGCCACCGCTATTACCTTTTTAAAGAACAACTGACCAATTAACAAAGCAAACATTAGGGATAACAAGACTACCTAGACACAGTTGCAAATGAGCAGGGAGAAACAGGGCCCGGGGGGCTAAAAAACTTGAAAAAGGAACAGAACAGGGCAAAATGCAAACTAAACATAAAAATACAAATTTGGAAACATGACATGCTTATCAATAATCAGTGGATGGGACAAAAAAAAAAAGTTAAAATCCTTGTGTCAAAACTTCCCTGAAAACCTCAGAAGACGAGAATCTTGCGTAAACTCTAAACTGCTCCCGCCAATAAATCCATTAAATATAGTCCATTATTAAAAGTACTGGACTCATTTGTGTCCATACTGTAATTACTATGTGAGGGCATGTTGGGCTGCTTTTGTCTTTGATCATGGCTGATTGAATGGGAAACTGGTTAAAATGTGCGCCTTGTTAAAAGCCACGGCCCTGGAAATGAGTCTTTGTGCATACCAAATTCCTCTGCAGCTCCCATTACGTCTGATGGAAGATAATAGTGCAGAGCTACTAGACAATGCAGACATACTCAGACGCTTGGCCAAAATAACAATCGGGAGAAAAAGGAGAAAATTAGACATGCATAGTCGTCACCTGCAGGGCAAGAACCTTGAACGGAAATGTATGTTCAGAGTGTCAGATGAAGAAGAAGAAGGAGAGAGAGAGAGAGAGAGAGAGAGAGAGAGAGAGAGAGAGAGAGAGAGAGAGAGAGAGAGAGAGAGAGAGAGAGAGAGAGAGAGAGAGAGAGAGAGAGAGAGAGAGAGAGAGAGAGAGAGAGATGTTTTAATCAGTTTTCATTGAGGATGCTATTCTGCATAATGTTAATGTGAATAACAGAAAAGCAAATATGCACACTTTCTCAAACTATTGTAGAAGTTTTGCAGTTTGTCTAGTAACTAGAGTCATTGTAAATGATCACCCTTTGGAGTCATTGGTTTACCTGTATATTCCCCACTTTCAATGATGTTGGAGACACAATAATGTCATAGTGAGGTTATATGGTAATCATAGAAGAGATTAATGTGCATCTAACTTATTTTTGAGGTTATGGTTATACAGAAATAGTTAAAGTTTTAAATGCAGTGAGTTAAACATACATTTGTTATATGTTAGTGAAACACCAAATAAGCTACATGGAAATAATGTGCTGGCTTAGAGAACGTCTCTAATTTGCAAGTAATATGTATAATTTTTTCCATTTAAATGACTTGCTGTAATAATTTAGCATTTATTGACATCAATATTCATTGCTTTTCCTTGCTGTCTTATTTGCTATTACTTTATTTTCAGTATCACTGAAAATTACAATTACATATTACAGTATCACTGCACTTAAATGTGAACAATGATGCACAATGCTTTCAAGTTTAGCACATGAAGATTGTGGGGTAAATAAATATAAAAGTAAGCACCTGTCAGAAACTCTCCGCGTCTTGCTTGCGGCTACAGATCAAATGAAGGGTGTTTCACCACCTCGACTGGCTTGTCTTTCCGTTGGTGTCTTTTAATGTCAGCCGTTGTTTAATCCACATTAATCAGCATTTGTTCTCAGAGCGACCCTGTTCCTCTCTGCCAAGTGACGTCACATCTGTTCATTGCAGCTGCACAAACAGAAACACAGGAATTACTAAGAACTGTCCGCATGGTCTGCCAAGATGTCATGGTATTTTTATTTTTTTTAAACAAGAAAGGCATGGTTTTTTTAAAGCACTGAAGGTGAGGAGAAATGGATGGATGGATGGATGGATGGATGGATGGATGGATGGATGGATGGATGGATGGATGGATGGATGGATGGATGGATGGATGGATGGATGGATGGATGGATGGATGGATGGATGGATGGATGGATGGATGGAATAACAAAGTTAACTTTTGTTATTGACCAAATACTTATTTTCCAGATAGATAGATAGATAGATAGATAGATAGATAGATAGATAGATAGATAGATAGATAGATAGATAGATAGATAGATAGATAGATAGATAGATAGATAGATAGATAGATAGATAGATAGATAGATAGATAGATAGATAGATAGATAGATAGATAGATAGATAGATAGATTTGGAGAATTTAATTTTTCCTCATTCAAAGATGGCCACCGAGTGAAATGATTTGTCTTAAAGGGACTTTATTGTTCTGTTTTAACATGAAAGCCTATTCACTCAGTATATGGAAGAGAGCAGGTTTGACATCCTGCTAAACATCTCTTTTAGTGTTCCAAGCTAGAAAGGTTTGTAACAACATGAGAGTGAGCAAATGATAAGAGAATGTTTCATTTTTGGATGAACTAGCCCTTTAAAAGCACTGCCATGTCTGTGAAGCTCCATCTCAGGACATCAAAACCACATGTTTATCTCCGAGAGAGGGGTCAGTGTCACCGCTTATTTACCCCTGGTTAGCCCTATACGAGGACCTTATACTTCCTGTTTTACATCTTCTTGCGAAATTCATCTCTTACTAATCAAAAAAATGTCACAATTGCACACTGCACAGACATGTTCTTGTTTATCACTGCAAAGTTGCTTTGAAGAGTATATGTATTGTATCAAGCACTATATAAATAAGGGTGACTTGACTTGACATACAACATCCCTAAGCAACACACACTTGAGCAACACACCAACCTGACGCTCTGCGTCTGTCAAGACACAACAAAAACAGACCATCTGTGAGTATTTGATCCAGCACCTGCACCCCTTACGTAAACACAGTGTTCAGAAATAAGCAGTGTCTGTTTAACTTCAGCTGGGCATTTATAGGAAGCACCAGCAGCCACTTCCTGTTGAGAAAACTGCTTAGTGTGCCTAATAATAACCGGAGCACAGGGCTAGTGCACAGCGTTTTTGTTGGACTAGAGGGAGAGGTGCCCGGCTAACACACCCACAGCTAATACAGTCTGTTTAGCAGCTATTCATTCAATCCTGGGACTCGGTACTTAAGAGCTCAGTCTGTGTACACTCTCAACACGAGCGTCAATAAAACAAGCGGCCTTAAATTTCTGGTCTAGCTGCATGTTATGTAAGGGATCATTTTCAGGCGTAATGCAAAGCAAAGGGGTCTTGTATCGGGTTTCATTGGTTATAATGAATGTAAGTTATAATACTTATTACATGGATATTTGCCACACACACACAAAAAAAAAACATGACATGAAATATTGTTTTGAGTTAAAATTAATTTAATATGTCAGAAGAAAGAGAAACAGCTACACTACCATTAAAAAGTTTGGGGTGGGTAAGATTTTAAGATAAGTCAACAAGGCTGCATTTATTTGATCATAAATACAGTAATAATAGTAATATTACAATTTTGAATTATTTTTCTATTTAAATCTTTAAAAAAATATATCTTAAAATTGTATTATTATTTTGTTTGTATGCCTAAGTGATATTTCTGACAAACTACCTTGTAACCAATCACAAGGGAGTTTTAAAAGAAGCCAGGTAATATTTTTCTGTTGATATGAAAAATTGGGTAAATTTAGCAATATAGCAGGTGAATAGCAGCCATTAGTTGCGTTCACACTATGTCGGAATTACCAGATGTAAGCCCTGAATTTTTGGAGAACTTGTACCACGTGACCACCGTGCCCCCTGACCAATGCAGATGAGGACATGACGTGAATGAACAAGAACTCAATGATCCAATCATTGCTAACAATAGTTTTTGTAAAATGTGAGACATTTTTCATTTGTCTGGATTGTTTAAGAAGTTTATTATTGGGCTATCAATATCTTTACTGTCTATTTTTGACATAAGAATTAAAAAAAAAAAATCTTTTTTTGGACTTTTGAACAGAATTGTATGAAGGAAATCAGGTTCTAGGGTTCTAGCAGATATTATGCAAATATTTAACTGCAGAATGCAGCAAATGTCCAATCAGAATAAAGTATTCCAGAGATCTGTCTAATAATACGTACTATATGGGTTTAACTTTTGCAAATTGTGCTGAATGTTTTAAACATTCAACTGCAGTTTGTCTACTGTGTGAGTCTACATGTTAGATTGACTAAAATAGTGTATAACAAGGAACTATCTAGTAACTACAACTAGAGCTGTATTAACATAAAACATCATGCAGTGTTAGTAGACCGTATAAGAAGGTTACAGGACAAAACTGATTTGTGTTTTTATAAACTGAAGCTTCTCAGATGTTTTTCTGCATCTAAAAACATGCTCTGCATTTCTGCATCAACTAAATGAAAATTAAAAGTAGCTTACATTAAAATAAAAACTAATTTAAATGCAAACCAATGATAATCTATTTTCAGATGTTTAAACTTGCAATTCTGTCAACCTCTTTTCAGCCAAACTAACTTTGAGTACACTAATTAGACAACCGGTCCCTTAGGAGCAACCTGGAGGAAAGTGCTTCACTCAGTGGTTCTTGAACTTTTCAATTCTTAAAATTCAGAGACTAAACTAACAACCCTGTGTTGTCCCTTTACCTTCAGGCCTCGTCATTACCTCCACTCAACCCATAAAAACCACTGCAAGTCATGCATTGAGATAAAGAGAACGAGAAAACATGCCACAGTGTGCTGTACCCTGGGGGATGGACACGGCCACCTGAGAGTTGTGGAGCAATGGGTAATGACACTTAGCTGTTGCTGGGTAAAGAATCTCCACCCCTCCATCTGATTGGCTGTCACTATTTGGCTGTCACTTGAAGCCCCACCCCTCTCAAAGCTCTTGATTCAGGAGGACACGAGGGGACACGCAGATGACGTGACGAAGGAACTTGTCAGCCGGTGTTATTTGCTATAATCATTGGAGTATCCTCGTACTGTCAGGGAGACGTCCTGTGGCAATCCAACAGCTGTTGAGAGAAGCAAAGGCCACACAGGCGAACTCTATATGGTTAGGGTGTAAAGTTTTCCAGTTGAATGGTATTCAGCTCCTTCGTCTTGTGCTTCATACATGGCAACTGCTAAATGCGAAGATGGCCCTCTGATCAGTTTCCGATTGTACTAGTTTCCGTCGATGTCAGTCGAGACTATTGGTGCCCTAGACAAAATAAGACTGAACCAAATGAAATGCAAGGGGTCTCACTTTTAACATTAAAAAATTCTCAATTTAATGTAATAATTTAAATAATTTAAATAAGAAAATATAATAAATAAATAAATTAGCTTGTACAAACAATTATATATATATATATATATATATATAGAGAGAGAGAGAGAGAGAGAGAGAGAGAGAGAGAGAGAGAGAGAGAATTTAGACCCAGATTTAAAACTAAATTAAAATATGTTAGAGCTACACTATGTACCTTTTACATTTAACATTTACATTTAATCATTTAGAAGACGCTTTTATCCAAAGCGACTTACAAAAAAGGGGAGAGCAATAGAAGCAACGAAACAGACAAGGCCAAAAACCTGTAAGAGCTGTAAGAAGTCTCAATTAATTAGCACAGTACACTTTTTTTAATTTATTTTTTTATAGCCATCTACAATAGCCATCTACAACAAAAACTCACGTACGCAAAATACAGAACACTGGATTTTGATAGCCATGATACCTTTTCCGTCCCCTAGAGTGCGCCTAGTTTGATGACACCAAGTTTAAGCTCAGAACCGTAGAAATCCTATATAGTGCACCTTTAATATAATTCATTATATTAATAATAAAAAAATAAAAAAATAATTGCAATTTTTTTATCTTGCGATTCAGAAATGCGAGGACAAAAAGTCAGCATTGTAAGGTTAAAATTTGCAATTGTGAGGAAAAAAAAATCTGAATTGCAACAATTGCAATTGCGAGATATAGGACATATCTTGAGATGTAACGTCGCAATTGCGAGTTATAAAGCCCAATTCTGAGGGGGGAAAGCGAGTTTAGATCTCACAATTCAAGTTTATATCACGCAAATCACAAGAAAAAAAAGTCAGAATTGCAAGATAAGTCACAATTACGTTTTATTATATTTTTTTATTCAGTGGCGAAAACAAGCTTCCATAGGTTTTGCCATTTGCTCATAAGCAGGAGTCATAGAAAGCTGTTAGGGCAATGCTGCTGATTATCTTTTTTTTCTAGGGTTGTTGCAATAGTTCTCTGTTAAGTAGAGAATTAGTTAGGGAAGCCATTAGAAAGTTTATTGCCAGCACAGTGTGAGCAGTCACATCCCATAATGCTTGAAAAAGTTGATTACATAAGACGCTACGTGTGCAGTGTTGGATTTATCAGTGGGAAACACGCTGTTAAGTAGTCAGACATAATGCCCCAGGAAATCTGTGGCGCATTAACAGATGCTCTGAATAATTATAGTAACTGCATTATGTAGGTGTTGTGAAATAATATTAATTGAACTTCAAGTCATATAACAGAGGTTTCAAACAAGGTGCACTGCTTTGCATGCAAACTGTGTGTTTACATGCACAACAATACTATCAAAAGTCTGAGAAAAACGTTTAAAACATTCTTAAATAGGTTATGACCTTCACCCACTGATGGGTTATTATCAGGTGTAACTGATGTAAGATAATGCATGTAAACACTCAGTGTAACACAGATGCTATACTAGTGAACTACACACACACACACACACACACACACACACACACACACACACACACACACACACGTGTCTAATTTACATATGCCAGGAAACATTTAGAATAAATTAAAGTAAATGCACTTTATTTTGAAAGGCAAGTCCGGTTGCTGATGCTGTGAGTTCTCCAACCGTTCCCCAGCCCATGAAATGCACCATGTTTACTTTACACAGCTCACCAGACATTACAAATCCAAGATTGTGAAGCAGCAAGGGCTGCCGGTATGGATGGGTAAACAGCTGAGAGCACAGTGAGAGATGAATTATTGAGGCCATTTTGGCATCTCTACTTGCAGAGTTCAGTATGTATTGGCAGTAAATCGAACTTTTAGCACAGCAGGATTTCAGAAACATGCAGAGAAAAAAAATGAAGCCAACAATGGACCATTTTTTTCCACGGTCAATACCAGACCGGTGGGTGGTTGCCGAGGTGTTGCTATGCGGTGGCAAATTTGTTCTAAGTACTTTCTAGCATATTGCTATGTGGTTGCTATGATGTTGTGGGTGGTTGCCAAGGTGTTGCAATGCAGTTGCAAACGCGTTCTGAGGGATTTTAGCACGTTGCTATGTGGTTGCTATGATGTTGTGGGTGGTTACTGAGTTGCAAAGGTGTTCTAAAGGAATTTAGCACGTTGCTATGTGGTTGCTATGATGTTGTGGGTGGTTGCCAATGTGTTGCTATGTGGTTTCAAATGTATTCTGAATGTTTTTTAACCATTTTGCTATGACTGTGGGTGGTTACAGAGGTGTTGCCATGCAGTTGTAAAGGTGTCCTCTGTGACTTTCAGCACATTGCTATGTAGTTGCTATGATGTTGTGGGTATTAGCCGCGGTGTTGCTATGCAGTTGCAAATGTGTTGAGTGTTTTTAGCACATTGCTATGTGACTGCTATGTTATGGATGGTTACTGATGTGTAGCTATGTGGTTACAAATGTGTTCTGAATGATTTTTAGCACATTGCTATGGGGTTGCTATGATTTTGTAGGTGATTGCTGAGGTGTTGCCATGCAGTTGCAAAGGTGTTCTGAGGGATTTTAGCACATTGCTATGTGGTTGCTATGATGTTGTGGGTGGTTACTGAGTTGCAAAGGTGTTCTGAGTGATTTTACCACGTTGCTATGTGGTTGCTATGATGTTGTGGGTGGTTACTGAGTTGCAAAGGCGTTCTGAGTGATTTTAGCATGTTGCTATGTGGTTGCTTATAGGTGGTTGTAAGGTGTTGCTGTGTGGTTGCAACAGTGTTTTTATTCATTTTTAGTATATTGCTATTGGATTGCTGTTATGTTGTTGGTGGTTGCTGAGGTGTTGCTATGCGGTTGCAAAGGTTTACAAAATCGAGGTGTTGCTATGGTTCTGACGGTTTTCTGCATTTGCTATGTGCTATTTTGCTATGGTGCTATTCTGCTAGGTTGTTGCTTACTAACCCCTTAATTTGCACAATAAAAAGTCAGATCCTTTTAAAAAACTAAAACCACACATTATTTCATAATTTGTTACATGGCGAAATTTTATACTTTATAGGGTTAGGGGTTCATTCAATTTCGTAACCTTAAGTAGCCTATAAGGGATAGTAATAGTGATGCATGGCATGCCAAAGTAAGCAACACACACAAAAAGATTTCCTACATTAACTCACATCTACTATTTTACTTAGAATGAATCAATGTGTCATGAATGAAGCTTGTTCACAAATATAGAGGATTAAAGGTCTCTATGTGATATGACCAACCCATTATGCGAAAGCTCAGTTAAAAGTCCATACCGTAGTACAAACCATATCAAAGTCCTTCTCTCTTCTGGTGGACCTGTTAAAACACAGGTGTATCCCAACCTTGGCTTCCAGATCATCACCCTTACAAAAGGAAAATATATTTACCAATATATTACTTAAAATATATTATATTATATTGTAAATACATGGAATAATATAATGATGGTATTATACAATATATTATATATATTCCTGTAATATATTGCAAAATATACAAATGATTGCCGCTTTAATATATTGCAATATATTGGAGAATATAAATATTAAACCCCATATATGTGAATATATTGCCTAATGTATTACATGATATTTTCCAATATACTGCAATATATTTTTGTTTCGTAAGGGCAGTACACGACAAACAAACAGCAAACATGAACTTCTGTAAACTAAAGACTGCTGAATAAACACACGTCTGCCTGAAAATTAAAACTGACATGAGGAGCACACGTTATTACTCACCATCGTGCTGTTCTGAACCCATCTGACATTCAGTCTTCTGGGGAGCACAAAAAGATTCTTTTTTTATTTTCATCTATATATTATTATAAAATGAAAGTATATTTCTAATCAAGCTTTAAAATGACAAAAAAGTGCCAAAAAGATGGGACTGGAACAACATGAGTTTGAGAAAACGATGATAAAACATTCATTTTTTTGGTGAACTATTCCTTTAATGTCTCATTTAACACTATTCGTGTCAGAAAGGTGAGAAATGGTTGTTAAAGGGCGAACAAGGAAGTGAAAGTCATTCTCTAATCAGCTAAAGGTCAAAGTATATGCAATGAATAAATCAAAAAGGTTTCCACTATCTTATCACAGCCAGCAAAACACGAAGCTGTTCAACAGGGGGTCATTCACAGTGCTCTCTGTATAAACCGTGTGCATGCATCCTTCATTTTTCTGAGCAAATCCTTCCCCCACCCCTTCGCTCTAGTCCATCCATCTGTTGCTACTCACAAGGATAATTATGGAGACGTACAGGAGGAAAAATCAACAAGAGTTGGATAAGGCCTATCAGATATTTGCAATGCAAACATGGTGTGCTTCTGACCCCTCAGGATTGGTCACTGGCAATCATTTACTAGACTGTAGCCAAAAAGGACTTGAGCAAGTTGTATCTATTCTACAGGTCAACATAGCTAAAGCTGAATTTAGCATCAGAGATAAATACAAGTTATAATCAGGGTAAATCAAGGATTCTGCTTCCTAGTGCTCACTTTACTGCGTTAACAGACCAGCGCTAACAAGCCATATGTTTAACTCTCCTCCTCAACAGTCCAAAAGCCCTCTCAAGGTGAATCAACACACATGCTCTCAAACATGTAAGCTAGCAGACTGGAGTCATGTCCCATTCCCAGATGGCTGCTATTAAAGAAGTCATGTTAGATATGGAGATTTCAGACATTAATCAACACACAGAACACGTTTATAGGCCTATTCAGAGAGTAACTGCTGTAGGCTACATGAGGATGTGAGCTCATTTTAGCATGTACAGGCATTAGCCTGCAAGGAGAAAAGGCTAAATTAACCAACTGTTTATGACAAACATCTCTTCCAAATCAAAACATCCGAGTTTTCTGAGTAGGAATTGACCCAAAATATATATTTTGTAAACTTTTATGTAGAATTTGGTTATTTTGTTGCAATGTAAATAGTCTTTTCACCCTGAAAAAAATTTGTGATGTGCCGATGTATTGGATATGGCAAGTAATTGGTATTGGCCGATAAAAGTAATTTGGCCGAATCCCATCCATAATGATAATAATTGCAAAGAAATTTGGGAATTTTGATAAGAAACAAAGTCTCATCTTTCCTATTCTGTCGATTTTATTACAAAATTTAAACAACAAATGCTGTTTTGACACTCTTAAATGTAACGTGACAGATTGATGTAGTGCCTCAGTTCAATTGGAGCACAAGTCTTTTCTTTCACTTTAATACACGTTATAGCACAAAAAACATGCATGAACATCAGAAGGTAGCCTATGTTGAAAGATACAGTGCAACTTAAAGAGGTGCATCATGTCTCATATAAGTCACCCAATCAGTGATGAAAACAGCAGAGAACAGCAGCCAGAAAAATGGAGCGCAGCTGGAAGAAAACAAAACTAGAGCTTTTTCGCATTTCGTGGAAAGAGAGCATAATTGCATACAGAAAGGCCATAAAAACTGCTAGATTTGCTTATTTTTCTATTATTTTAGAAAAAAAGCAAACACAACTCTAAGTATTTATTCGATACAGTGGCTAAATTAACAAGAAATAAAGCTTCAACTTCTGATGTTTGTAAACAGCACAGCAGTTATGTAGTTATGATCTTTCTCAAATCTACTCTTTCTGTCAAAAGTACTAGAAAAGGCCGTGTCTTCTCAGTTATGCTCCATTTTAGAAAGAAATTATATCTTTGAGGATTTCCAGTCAGGATTTAGACTATCATAGTACTGAGACTGCTCTCACACGAGTAAAATTATTTGCTCAAATCATCTGATTGTGGTTGTATCTGTCTATTAGTGTTACTCGATCTTAGCGTTGCATTCGATACTATCGACAACAACATTCTTTTGAATAGACTCGAAAATTATGTTGGCATTAGTGGAACTGCACTGGCATGGTTTAAACCGTACTTATCTTACCGTTATCAGTTTGTAGCAGTAAATGAAGAGATGTCACACCGATCACACGTTCAGTATGGAGTGCCGCAAGGCTCGGTGTTAGGACCGTTGCTTTTCACCCTGTATATGCTACCACTGGGAGATATCATTAGGAAGCATAGCATTAGTTTTCATCGTTATGCTGACAATACTCAGCTCTATATTTCTTCGCACCCTGACAAAACTTACCAATTCACAAGATTGACAGAATATACAAAATTGATGACTAGTAATTTCCTACAACATAAAGGTCCTGTTCTTCGCATGTTTTCGAAGCTTTGATTGTGTTAACAGTGTGCAATATAACATGAGTTCATGTTTCGCGTGTAAAAAAACACTATATTTTTTACACAATTTACTTATCTGTACAGCGCTGTTTACTCTGTCCTAAAAACGGCCTGATGATTTCCTTGTTCTATGAAGTCCCTCCTTCAGAAACACGTAACGAGTTCTGATTGGGCCAGCGCTTCCCGTGTTGTGATTGGACAGTAGCTTAGCGCACTTTGCCAGGAAAGGTCCCGCCTCTTACCATAACGGGGAGATGCAAGCGCTGAATGCGCACTCTTCTCCACGTGAGAGAGCAACAAGACCACGCCCCCTATTTTGCGTGTTCTTGTGGGCGGAAGGTTAGTCAACAAACGGTTCTAGTGACGTCATTCCTGAAGGAAGAGCAGGGGTGTAAAGGGAACTTCTGTTAAATAAAATATCTTGCTTGGCATTGAACTTTGAGCTTTATAATTTTACAGGTATTATTTATGCTCTAACAGCAACATTTCACACTAACTAAAGTTTGAAAGATGGAATCGCGTAGAACGGGACCTTTAATTCTGTAAAAAGAGAATTTTTAATAATTGGACCAAAAACCTCTGCACGTAGTAATTTAGAATACAGTCTGAACACTTCGTCATCAGTGAGGAACCTGGGTGTGCTCTTTGATACCAATCTTTCATTTGAAAGCCCCGTTTCTGGCATCTGTATAACTGCATTCTACCATCTTAAAAATATATCTAAATTACAGCACATGCTTTCAAATCCAAATTAGTTCATGTGCTCTTGAGCTCAAGGATAGATTATTGTATTGCTCTACTGGGGGGTTGCCCTGCTCGCTTAATAAATAAACTGCAGCTGGTCCAAAACACAACAACCTGAGTACTTACTAGAACCACACTAAATAATGCTGGGTTATTTTTTAACCCAAAATGCTGGGTTAAGACTGTTGGGTAATTTTTGTTGGTTTATTTGATCACATTTTAAACACCATTGGATAGTTTCAAATTTCCAGTCGTTGGGTTAAACCTGCTGGGTCGCAATGCTTGGTTGATTCTACCCAGCGCTTGGTTGTTTCCATAGACTGTAAAAAAATATGGAGGTAGTGTCCGTGACGTCACCCATAGGATTCCGATAAGCCGTTCTGAAGCTTAAAGTAGGGGCGAGCTGGGCGTTGCCATCTTGTGAGCGAGTCATCGCGTGTCACTCCCGTTTAACAGAAAATGGACAAAAAAGCGGGATGTGCACAGAGCTGAGGTGACGCAATGACTACAGACGGCAGATAAATGGCTATCCACTTGTAACCACGCCCTTAATTATGCAGAACTTTAAGGCTTTCTATAACGTATACGAATGAGTTATAAAAAAAATCACCCCCCTCACAGTTGTCATGAAGATCAAAATAAGCCTTATAGGCCAAAACCACAATTGGTTCCGGGCTGTAAATATATTTTTTTCTGCTTTAAAGTTGAGAATTTTAACATGGGGCTCAATGAGATTCTGCTCCCTTCTGGAGCCTGTCCCTAGTGGCCAGTTGAGGAATTGAAGTTTACATTACTTCCGTATTGGCTTCAAGAGAGATCGCAAAAGGCAAAGCCACTGGTTGCAGATGTTTTAAGATAAGTTCATATATTTTTATTAATAATCATTTTAATTAGCATAATTATAGTTTTTTTTTCTTCTTCTTCTTCGCGGGCAACAATTCTTAAGCTTAAGTTACATGACGTTAAGACGACAACAGTTTTACCTCAGAACAGGGCTCTCAAGTCTCACGCATTGGGCGTGAGACACACGCATTTCAACCCGTTCACACGCTCACACGCCACACCTTGTATTTCTCACGCAGAGAAATCGCCAGGGTAACACGCGCGCTATTAGAGGAATCAAGCGAGTCCCCCATAGAGTTCTGACGGCCCTGCCACGCACCAGTTAATCTAATAAAAATAGAGACCGAACAGCCAATCATAAAATAGATTTGCTGTATCTGGGTAAGATATAGATATTCCCTCCACCTAAGAACGTTTACGTTCTGATTCCAACGTCACATTCTGTGATTCACGCCACGGCCTCGCTCATTGAATCAAATGCTCGCTGAAGTACCGTTAGTTGGCAACTAGAAGCCCCGATGACAGGCGCAGAGACACAAGATAACGGTGTCAAGTTAAGTTTCTGACAGCACTTTGTTTTCTGTTCTTAATCCCTCAACAAAACTTAAAGGAAGCCTCGTCTCAATCATGATTTGCATGAATTGCATTTTGCTATCGTACGTTATTGCGCTCTCACTCAGTGAACATCTGTGCTCACCTGCACTCGTGAATGTAGTGATGGACAGCTGTCCTCATTCGACTGGTGTTTGGATGTGATTTTTTTTAAACTCACTTTCATTAATTAATTTATTAAAAGTAACTCAATTTTGTAAGATCATTTTCATTTAAGTAATTCCAAACATCATGAGGCAGACGACATTATCGATCAAATACAGTCGAGTTATTAACACGCTCCACAGCACCACCCAGTGGATTTAGTTAAAACTGCGAGATTTAGAGGGATTTATAATGGAATCACTGCATTTAGGCAAGCGAAGCAATATAGTAAAATTTCAATATTATTTTTATTTTTCGAACATTAATTACAGATCAAATATATTCGTGCTTACCCCTATTTATGGAAGCTGAAGTGTAGCGATATAAAATTTGCAATGCAATATGTAAAATGGCAATGCATTTCAAAATTTACATTTACATTTTCCATACCATGTGTGCAACATTTGGAGCAAAATAATAATTCAAATTGAATAATATAATTAAAATGTATTACAGAAATAATTAGATGTGTTTAACATGTTCATGCAATTCCAAAAATTATGCCACGTCACCGCACTAGCCATTATTTTTAATGGAAAGGAGACATAGGTGTTATTCAAGCATTAATTAAATTTTGCATGGTGGCAAAACATTTTTTTTTTTTTACATTTTGTTATTTTAACTGAATTCAGAAATGCTTTTGAAATTAAAAACTTTGCTTTTAATAAACAAAATACATATTTGAAATAAAGACTGTTTGGAGTTGGGTGCTCCGTTACCTGAATCCACAGCCTTTGTTGTTATTTTGAGTGTACACAAATAAAAGTAGACAGTTTATAATTATGTCTTGTACTTAGCCTATCTGTATGGCTAAAAAATGATGGGGTATTGGTGTGGGAGTTGTTTCCGCTGTCATAAAGAGAGGAAAAAATACAACCATACTGATATAGCAAACAATAATCATAGGCAGCTTGTCTAAGATTATTTGAGAGTAAAATAATCTTTGTTGTAAACCACAGCTCACTTCAGCGCGACCGTGCTCATGTTAAGGTGACACCAACCCCTGGGCTGAAGGCCTCAAAAACCTGCTACCAACACCAATAAACAACACTAACCATTCTCTCTCTCTCTCTCTCTCTCTCTCTCTCTCTCTCTCTCTCTCTCTCTCTCTCTCTCTCTCTCTCTCTCTCTCTCTCTCTCTCTCTCTCTCTCTCTCTCTCTCTCTCTCTCACACACACACAAACACACTAATTAAATACATATTTATTTTATTTGTACGAATTTGTCATTTTTCATATCAGACCCCCATACCCAGCCAAACCCACGGCCGAAATCTCACTCTGAACTCAGTTCAAAACTTGAGAGCCCTGTCAGAATCCGATGCAATGTACTGACTCTTGTTAGTTCAGGTAAGTTAGCCATGTGAGAAGATAGATTAATACAGTTTGTGATTACACAGAACCATGATCCCCTTACAAAAATTAAACATGGTTGTATGTAGGGATGTCACAAGTACCGGTACTTCGGTACCAAGTACATACTGAAATGTTAAAAATGTGAAGATAGTATCTGTATAGCATCGACTCACAAGTAGACTATATTCGGTCCCGCAGCTGCTTTCAGTCGCTTCACGCAGGGCTCCAGACTGTAGCCGAATATATAACAGTGTCTGTGTATATACTATTTAAATAATATTACTCTTCCATGTTTTGCGTTTCTGTGTGAATGACGGGGGTGCCACACATGCTCGCTGTCTTTTTAGACTCTACCGTGTCACTGTCACTGAGGACATGAGAATTTACCGTTTCATTTGAGAAAACTGTCATATCATGAACACAGACACTCCAAAGTGACGGCAACCCGTTAAAGGATTGTTAGGCTGCATTAACTAGATCAGCCAGAACCGTGGACACTTCCCATAACACCTTATGTACAGAATGGCATCTACGCTAATGTTAATCTCTCTATTTATCCCAAGGTTTACTGCAGTCAGCCGGATTCGGATCATATGGTGAACCTGCGCCTAGACACGATAACAACACAGACCTGAATTGTCGGCAAAAACCTTGTCAACTAGACTCTCCCCTGTGAATGCTTCCCTGTGTACAGATATGCAGTATGCACACATATACGGATTCAAACACGCTTGCCTATAGGCTAAACACGTAATGTTTGCATACATGCCATCGCCATTCTTGCAGACTCGCCTTTTTGGGGTTTGCATGAGGGGCGATGATGTTAATTTCAAAAGCATTTCAAAAGCATTTCATGGTTTCGTTCTCCAGCCCCAGGTGCTGTTGCGGTGCAGTTGGGGTCCGGAACGCATTGGGGGTTTTCTGTTTTAGTTGAGGATGGTGTTGTTTACATGGTGCCAAATTAAAAAAACGAATCTGTTTCTACAACTGAAATGAATCAATAACTTACTTTATCTTTAATCTGGAACAAATCTAATTTCCTGTTATCACTGTAAAGCTGCTTTGAAGCAATCTGTGTTGTAAAAAGCGCTATATAAATGAAGGTGACTTGACTGACGTCAGTGATGTCAATTAACATTACATTTAATCAGGAAAGTTATCCAATATTCAAAATTTGTTGATTAGCTATATATAAAAAAAAAAAAAAAAAAAAAAAAAAAAACATTAGAGAGGAGCTCCTTTACTGTTAATTATATATGGTTAAATACATTTGTCATGAAGACAAGTGTTAATGATAACTACCTTATGTGCAACTTAGATGTATACAAACTTTTCAGTTTTAGTTTGAGTGTAATTATTATATCTGAAAATAAATATCATTTGAATATGATAGTTTGGGGTCTGTTGTTAATTTTAACCTCTAATATACCAAATGAGAGAGAGGGGGATTATGGATTACATATACAGCTCTGGAAAAAATTAAGAGACCACTTAACATTGTTTTCACATTGTTATCTCTTAATATTTGTGTGTATAGATTACAGCATTCGTTTTATCAGTATTTTTTCCCAAACAGCAGAATAGGCCTATTGGTATCAATAGATATTATTCTGAATAATCAGATATCGGCATTTGTTGATAAATGTACTATCGGTGTTTCAAAAAAAAAAAAAAAAAAGATTTCCTAACAGGGCATGTGATGAATTGATATTGAATATTTTTCATCCAAGATAGTTACACAGTATGTTTGCAGAAATTACATTAAGCAAACTAACCAAGCAAACAACTCCATTACTTTAAATATGAGCTTTATGTACATGGTGTTTAAAAACAGAAACCAAAGTAAACTTTCTCTAAACAGTCACGACTGCATATAGTATTAGAAGCAATCCATCCATTGAGAATGAGCTCAGTTTAGGGTGCAAAAAAAAAAAAAACGGACCAGCATAACCTTCTAGCACAAACATGAAAACTTGCACATACAATATATTCATTTTATCATCATTTTGTCATGTAATATAATATATGTAATATTTGTCACAGTCCATTATAACCAGATAGGTTCAAACATCTTAATTATTATTATTAATAATAATAATAATAGTATATAGAATTCATTTTACCACTGAACTGGTTTCCATTTCAGAAATCAAATCACTTCAGTTCACTTGTACCCTAATAGTCTTGCATTTAAAGAACCTTTAGCAGGTATCAGGGCTTTCATTGAATAGCAGAGCTCTGTGGAATTGGCTGAAAAGAACAAGGTAATTACTTTGAGTGTCGCTCTATCTTTGGCCTTGCATGACTGCTTTAGAAACCGCTTCTTTTAGCCCTCTAGTGACACATAATAGGCACAGCAGTCTCCCTGTCCTTGTTTAAAGGTGAAGTGTCCAATTTGTTCCATGTTAAAATGTTTTCTCTTGTATCCCAGCTTGATTTCTCATTAAAGATTGTGGCATTATATCAAAGCAAAAGCTTTTTCTGAGCATCCAAATAAGCCTGAATGTTGGCACGAAAAAAATTGTGAGTTAGGGGCGGGATTATCTGTTCGTCTGACCAATGAAAGACTGTTCAGCAAACACATCTGAAAAAGTTATTTTTGCAATTCCATTTTGTGAAGATAATGGTGCCGAAATTACACACTACGATAAAGACAAGTGCTTTTCTTAGTATATTCTTAGTGCATATGACAATGAATTAATAAACAAAAAAGATACCTGGGGTAACAAATGTAGCAGTATGTTGATGGAAACTGCAGACTAGCCTGTAGCTTTAACCTTGGTCATGTGGTTACTGCTGCTTCTTGAGATTGTGCTGGCATACCAAAACTATCCTGTAAAGATACACAGATTACACTTGAATTTCAATACATCAAACTGAACAGATGTCAAGGTTTTCTCAGCACAGTTGTGAAAACTAGATTCTTATCTTGTGTCCTTATCTACAGCAGGTATTATAAATCATAATTATTGTTGGAATGAAACACAAGGTGCAATGGTCTTTTGTTGTGACGTATATCTGAGAGAAACAAGATCAAATGTAGGGCGATCTCATATGAGTGACAGGTTGCCCCGCCCTCACGCCAGTAACCACATCTTCAGAGAAAAGAGATTTAATGGTGACTTTACAATATAAGTTGTCGAAACAGGCCAAATGTAGGAAGGTGAAAGAAAGCTGATTAGTTGTTTTACACGCAGGTAAAAGGTAAACCAGTGCATTATGAAAACCAGCACTGTCAGCGCAGACAGATGAGACACAGGGAAGCAGAATTAGTTGAGACAGGAGACCTGACACACTGCTGAGAATGAAATCACACACACGCACTGCAGCGATGGCTCCCCGGCGGGAGCTGTGTTGATATTGCAGTCAGAGGCTCAGTGGCTGGAGTTGCCAGCAAAACCAGAGAACTAAAACGACAGTGTGTAGCGCTCCAAAGAATGATGCAGCACTTTTAGAGGACATGTTTTTTCTTTTCCAAATTGTTTCAGCAGTGCAGTGCTTCTAAAGAACCTGAACCAAAAAAACATTATGTCTTCAGTTTTAGCACATGTATCAGAAAGTTGAAAAAATCTGTAAAGCGTATACAAATGCAAGTTTTGTGAAGTGAAGTTACTGAACTGTTACACAAAAAGTAATATAACTGTAAATGTTTAATTTAAACGAGGCCCTGGCTCATGCACATACAACATTTACATTTATCCAAATAATAATAAAACACTTTTAAAAAATTATCTAATTTAAATTATTTAATATTTTAATTTAATGTTTATTGCTGCAGTCTATTTAAAAAATATTTAATTAATTTAAATAAAATAAAAAATAGTAATCTGTGTGAATGGATGATTCAATGGCCCCCTCAAAAAGATTTTAAATGATTTTTCACTGGATGAAACAGTGTTTTTGAAGGAGGTCATTATTTTATTGTTGTTGGCAGACACGTTACAGTGATACAAAAACAGTGACTGTATTTGTATCAAAGCATTCAGAGTTGGCAATCTGTATTTATAGTAGTCCATTTTGTGAACAAAGCAACCAACCAACAAATTAACCAACCAACCATTGAACAAAGCAAAACAACCAACTAACCAACCAACCAACGAACAAAGCAACCAACAAACAAGACAAAGCAACCAACTAACAAACCAATCAACAAACCAACCAACGAACCAACCAACCAACCGACCGACAAACCAGCCAAACAATCAACAAACCAACCAATGAACCAACCAACCGACCGACCGACCGACAAACCAGCCAACCAACCAACAAACCAACGAACCAACCAACCAACTGACCGACCGACAAACCAGCCAACCAACCAACCAACCAAACGACCGACCGACAAACCAGCAAAACCAACCTACAAACCAATTAACAAACCAACCAACCGACCAACCAACAAACCAGCAAAACCAACCAATGAACCAACCAACCAACCAACCAACCAACCGACAAACCAGCAAAACCAACCAATGAACCAACCAACCAACTGACCGACCGACAAACCAGCCAACCAACCAACAAACCAATCAACAAACCAACCAATGAACCAACCAACCAACCAACCAACCGATCGACAAACCAGCACAACCAACCAACAAACCAATCAACAAACCAATCAACAAATCAACCAATGAACCAACCGACCGACCGAATGACAAACCAGCAAAACCAACCAATCAACAAACCAACCAATGAACCAACCGACCGACCGACCGTCAAACCAGAAAAACCAACCAATCAACAAACCAACCAATGAACCAACCAACCAACCGACCGACCGACAAACCAGCCAACCAACCAACAAACCAATCAATAAACCAACCAATGAACCAACCAACCAACTGACAGACAAACCAGCCAACAAACCAACAAACCAACCAATGAACCAGCCAACCAATTAACCAGCCAACCAACCAACCAAAGAACCAACTACCAAACACACCAACCAATGAACCAGCAAACCAACCAACGAACCAACCAACCAGCCAACCAACGAACAAAGCAACCAACAAACCAACTAATGAACCAGCCAACGAACCAATTAACCAACAAGCCAACCAAAGAACCAGCCAACCAACCAAACAACAATGCAACCAACGAACCAGTGAACAAACCAATAAACCAAATAATGAACCAACCAAATTTCCAACAAACCAACCAAAGAACCATCCAACAAACAAGCCAACCAATGAACCAACAAACCAACCATCTTCCAAAAGGTGCTTTAAATTTATTGACAAACTAAAAGACAAATGATATTTGTATGTATTGGAAATTTAGCTTAAACTGTATGTCAGCTTGCTTATTTTCCTCAAGTTAAGGATTTATTATGTCTACATGTCATGCAAACAAGAAACTAACCACAGCTTGAGGTCTGTCGTTTCAACCATATAAGTTTGCGACGCTGTTTGCGAATGTTCGTTGGAACGATGGTTTCGGGAAACACCAACATGCTGAACTATGTTGATAACGACGGAACTTGCAACCATGGCTAACAACGCTTTTGGGAACCGCACCCCGGAATAAGAGTGAGCATTTGAGGCGTTATGCAATTATTTGTTTTTCGTCATCATGACAAAACATTGATATGTAATGGCATTTAAAAAGTTCTGTCAGCTGATTAGTACACAGTCCCAGTAATCGGTTGTTAGTGCACACATTAGATTCTTTGGGTGATTGTTTTGAAAACACACGTCTGTGTTGTGCATGCGTCAAAGAGAAATTTAACAAGTGCAATATTTTCATAACAGAGTGTTTTGATTGATAAATTCCGGTGTAAGGAACGTCAAGCTCCGGACATTATAAAAACACAATGCAACACGGTGATGTTGGTCACAGGGGTTTTTGCACAGAAAACAAACAATGTCACTTTTGGGAGTTTGGGACCATTTAGATTCAAACCAGCTCGTGTAGTTCAGTCAGCTTATTTAGATAATTGGATGAATTAAGAGTTTGTCCTGGTGACTTCCCTATTTGTACTGTAAACACTGGTTTAAAATACTCAGTGAAAGTACAAGGTTAAACGGGTTGACCTGCAGGAATACCCGACATGTCAAAAGGTTAGTAACTCTTAATTTAGTTTTTCTCAAACACTAAATGCTTGAATCTCGAAAAAAGAAAAAGAAGCTCAAATATAAATAATTTCTTTAACATTATTTTGGTCACAACATCATTCCCATACTGCAATTAGTGTTACAGGAACAGGTCATAAAAACTATCATTCTAAAATGCAGACAAAATATCAATAGAAATAATACAAAATAAAAACCTGTGTCCACACTTTTGACTAGTAGGGTAGGCAGTATATTTTGAACAGGAAATTTTTTCTTTTTTAATGTGCAGACGACAGCATTATCAAAACAATCCCAGTTCACACGGATCCGCAAAAATGACTAAAAGCACTTTATTTCGTGCCAGGCCAGTTGTTGGCGATGTTGCTTTGTAACTTTCTCTATTTTTCATTTACCAACATACATGAAACTGTTTAAGCACTAGTCCACATTTAAAATATTTCCTGTCGCTCCCATAACAGACAAAGCTCTCGGACCCTAAAAATAGTATAAATGAACATTGAAGCTTAAGCTAAACTCATTATTGACTAATAGTGTACATAGACCACATTAGCATTGTATAGCGCATTGCTATACTTAGGTTGTGTCGTAGAGGAAAGCTGACCCTAATCCCTTACTATACCATGTTTGTGGGTCAGAATGGTCAATCCCCTTTTCATGTGGCTCTTATTCATTTGTTCTTAGTGCTTATAGCTTTCCCTTGATTAGAACTACTATTTATATAGGTCCAAATCCTCAGGCTCCGCCTACCTGTGTTCATAAATCCAGCCGGCTCATCCTGTTCACCGGCTAACCTCTACAACCCGGCTTGCAAATTGTATCTGAGTATTTTTTGAGGACAATGCATGTCAATAAAAGATTATTCTGAAGAAACCGTGCAGTGCTCCAAATGCTAAACCAGCCTCCGAGTTCTCTAGTTAAAATGGAGACACTGTTCTTCCTCCCTCAGCTGTATGTTTGTTGTATATTTCTATGTCATGGGAGTTCATTAGCAGAGAGCAAGAGCACAGGCCAGAGAACATGAGGAGATCCAGAACGCCTGAACCCTCAGGAGCGCCACACACCACAGGGAACCTGAGACTCCCTATCAGCTCTCAGCTCAGACAAAGGCAGGAAAGGAAAGGAAAGGAAAGGAAAGGAAAGGAAAGGAAAGGAAAGGAAAGGAAAGGAAAGGAAAGGAAAGGAAAGGAAAGGAAAGGAAAGGAAAGGAAAGGAAAGGAAAGGAAAGGAAAGGAAAGGAAAGGAAAGGAAAGGAAAGGAAAGGAAAGGAAAGAGAAAGTCTTGCCTGCTCATTATGCAAGAGTTGAGTAGTAGTAGCTGTCAACTCCCCAATGAGTCCATTAACTCGACACAACAGGCCATAATAAAGTTTGCTCTATACTAGTCTTCAAGAGGAAACATTCACTTTGACTTTTATTTTTTTATTAATTAAAAAATGAAAAGACTAACTTAATTTAGAGCACAACATCTAACGTTTACAGTAAAAACTAATTTAGGCAACACTCAATACATATCTCGGGTTGTACGTTCTTTAATATACTTTAAAATATAAAGGAACCATGAACCATTTTTGGTTCCACAAAAGACCTTTCAGTGTAGTTCTTAATTAAAACAATGTTTTTTCTTCAAGTGAAAAACTTTTTTTTTTTCTTTTTTTTTGCAGGATGGAAATATTCCATGAATGCTGGAGGGTCTTTATGGAACCATCAAATAAGCTTTGCAAAAAAGTGTAAAGCACTTACAAAGCTTACATGTATGAAGGAGAAGGTTATTTTGACTAAATTCTGCCATACATCGTTTTGAAATACATTGATGTGCATGCATAATTAAGCATATGTTTTTTTGAATATTCTGTTACAGCAGGTCTGAATATCCAGAGACAGGCCGTATCCGAGTTAGATATAGTTGGGCAGTATGCATTCATCTATTATGAAGATTGTGAACTGCACATCCAACTGGAACTTGAAGAAAGAAGTCACTTATACTCACCAAAGCTGCATTAAAATTTTTAAAGCTTTTTAAAAAGCAGGCATTTAAAAACTAGTATGTTTTAAAATGTAATTTATTTCTGTGATGGTAAAGCTGTATTTTCAGCATCATTACTCCAGTCTTCAGTGTCACATGATCCTTCAGAAATCATTCTAACATGAGGATTTGATGTTCAAGAAACATTTCTGATTATTTTTATGTTTTTTTTATGTTGTGCTCCTAAATAAAAAATGTAAAAAATCAGCATCCTTGAAGAAGAAAAAATGTACACGATGCATTAAGAGGCGGGGGTAATAATTGTAAAACATTTTTCTCCTGGGAAAAATGTAAGTATCTTCTGTTATTTCCAAAGGGCAACACTAAAGAAAGCAAAATTGTCTTTCCGAAAAAAAACATTGTCTTTCCTTCTAGAGAATCAGTGAATATATATATATATATAATAATAATAATTATAAAAATTAATAATAATTATACAAAATTGGGTCCCTTTTCTCATCAAAAATATCTGGAAAGTGCACACACACAAACGCACACAAACAACCATTCAAGAGCTCAGAAACCTGTTATCAACACTGCCCAGCGACTTTTAGTATTAAAATAGCTTCGCTACTGGATCAATATATTATACGTGCATCAATGAGCCTTGGCCGCCCGCCCATGACCCTGTGGCCGGTTGTCCACTGTTCCTTCTTTGGAGCACTTTTGATAGATACTGACCACTGCAGACCGGGAACACCCCACAAGAGCTGCAGTTTTGGAGATGCTCTGACCCAGTCATCTAGCCATCACAATTTGGCCCTTGTCAAACTCACTCAAATCCTAACGCTTGCCTAGTTTTTCTGCTGCTAACACATCAACTTTGAGGACAAAACTTGCTGCCTAATATTTCCCACCCACTAACAGGCGCCGTGATGAAGAGATAATCGGTGTTATTAACTTCAGTGGTCATAATGTTATGCCTGATCAGTATATTTCTCAGCAAAGAGGGGGTTACATCACTATTTTGAAGTAACACACGCACATCTTTGTTGTTAAGACGCTAAACAGACGCAGGTACGAATCTCTCTCTCTCTCTCTCTCTCTCTCTCTCTCTCTCTCTCTCACTCTCTCATTAATTCCAATAAATGCCAAATATTAATTTCAATAAATGTCATCGTACGCAACACTTTATCTCTTTATCTGTGTCTGATTCAAAGTGGGCAGAATGCTAGATCCAACAAGCCATAACCATCAGTTTAACCCTTTCGGTCAAATATTGCGCTGCAAACATCAATAACAACTTTAAGTTGTCAATGTTGGCAAATTACCATGGTATAAGCGGAATAATCTATGGCTAGCTGTGTATTCAATTATTTTGTGGCTTTGTGTCGGGTGGTTCTTTACCTTCACTTAGTGCAAATAGTGATAGATAGCCTAGTATTTAGAGCAGGGTTCCTCAAACTTGGTCCTGGAGGGCCACTGTCATGCAGAGTTTAGCTCCAACCTTGACCAAACACACCTGAACAAGCTCATCAAGGTATTCAGGGTCACTAGAAAATCACAGGTGAGTTTGGTCAGGGTTGGAGCTAAACTCTACAGGACAGTGGTGCTCCAGGGCCGAGTTTGAGGAACCCTGATTTAGACATTTCTTTGCACTTATATGCCAAATAGCCACTGCCTTAAAAAATAAAAGGTAGTATATAGTATTAAATGCAGAGTTTACAGTAAGTAGTAAACTAATATTATGTTTTGAATATATCCTGTGTGCCTGAAAATGCTCCACAGCATGCAAAAAAGTAGTAGGTATAAGAAGGGTTGGCAAACTGCTGTACTCCAGATTATGGATTATGGATAGAAAATGGCCAAATATTTGTAAAATGAGTGTATATTCTAGATTTAACAAGCCACCTTTTATACTCAGTCTAACATTTTCAACTTTTCTACAACTGTCACAAACAGAATCAATTAAAGTCAAACAGTTAAAGTGATGTAAAGTTACCAGCTGAGACACCGCCTGACAATTGCTTGTCCTGCAGAAACTTTTCCACAAGACTCCTCATATTTAATTCAGAGCGACCTCAAGGAAGAGTCAGGCCTGTCTGCTGACAAATCTAAAGCTCCTGGAAATATGAGCCAGAGTCATATACGCCCACACAGACAGGCACACACTCACAATCATGCTGCAATTCAAAGCGTGCTTCCCTCCCATGGGGTCTGATTCCCCTCCACGTGTCAAATGGCAGGACTTCATTTTGCTGTCCGATTATGGAAGGGGAAACAGCATTTAAGGCCACTTCAGATCTGTCGGTAAGACAAAGCAAAGGACAGATTAATCGTAGTCTTGCAATCACAAAGCGATGTCAAAATTGCTTTTATATTTTTGTCACACTTCTTACCTCCTTTGAGCTCTTGCGACCTCAGAAAAAACACATCTGTTTAGCAGTCAAATCAAACACAGAGAACTAAAACACAAACCCACACTGTACAGCTCCGGTGTGAGTCAGCACACAAACACTGCAAAAGCACAATTGCATTTTCTATTTTGGTCACTGTGACAAATTGCTGAACAGAGAAAATACAAACTAACTTTTAATAAGAATTGTTTGTGTGTAATTAGGAAATTAATCATCCGGAGGCACATTTTTTAATGTGTAGATTAGCAAGGGAAGGATTGTTGCAAGGAAATCAGGACAAACTAGTTTTCATGTTGTCAATTCAGATCCACTTTTTTTGTAGAGCCATCCTGGGATCAATGCACATCAAATATGACACTATTGCCTGCTGTTCCTGGTCCTATTGTGAGAATTAGCATGATTTTTTTTTATGTTTGGAAAAGAGCTGCTTTGAATCGTGACAATGAGCGTTTACCAGGATCGACTAAACACTGGATTTTCAAAAGTATGTGAAGTTCGCGGCTCCATTGTTCCAGTAAACTTGCACTGCTTCTAGAAAAACTTTTGGTTTCTTTGCAAAGGAATGCAAGAATTGAAAGCAATTACTGGGTGAAAATTAATACTTTTATTCAGCAAGAACGCATTTAAAATAGCAAAAAGGACCGTAGACTTATATATATGTATAACGTTACAAAAAATTTTAATACAAGCTGTTCTTTTGAACTTTCTATTTATCAAAGTACCCTAAAAAAATGCATCATGGTTTCCCTAAAAAAATATTAATTAGCACAACTTTTTCCAACATAATTTTGTGAGCACCAAATCAGCATATTAGAATGATTTCGGAAACTTTTGATGCATTTTGATCAAAAATAAAAGCAGCTTTGGTGAGCATAAGCGACTCGTGTAAAATGGGGTTTGGAACAGAACAGAGGGCAAATAAATGATGACAGAATTGTATTTTTTATAACTATCTGTTTAACCTGTATTGAACCCAGAGGTTACTGCTGTGTTGGGACAGTGGCGGTGTGGACTAACAGACGCAGGTGCTGTGGAGAGGCCCAGTTCAGTCATGGTGGAGCTCATCACTCAGTCGCTGTCGTCTGGCATCATTATGAGCTTAAAATCTGACCAATCACAGCTCAGCGACAGGAGGATCTCTCGCACTCAGCGACGTGCTTCTGTTTGGCCGCTGTCCAAGGTGCTGAAAACACAAGCGGTGAAAGCCAGAACAATGCTGATGTAGACACAGAAAGTTCACCATCACACAATGATATTAATTCTTAATATGCACTTATTTCCAGCATAGCTTAGTCTGATGCATATATATATATATATATATATATATATATATATATATATATATATATATATATATATAGAGAGAGAGAGAGAGAGAGAGAGAGAGAGAGAGAGAGAGAGAGAGAGAGAGAGAGAGAGAGAGAGAGAGAGATGGTCTGATGAGTCTGGATTTCTGTTGAGACCTTCAGATGGTAGAGTCAGACTTTGGCGTAAACAGAATGAGAACATGGATCCATCATGGCTTGTTACCACTGTGCAGGCTGGTGGTGGTGGTGTAATGGTGTGGGGGATGTTTTCTTGGCACACTTTAGGCCCCTTAGTGCCAATTGGGCATCGTTTACCTGAGCATTGTTTCTGACTATGTCCATCCTTTTATGACCATCATGTACCCATCCTGTGTTGGCTACTTCCAGCAGGATAATGCACCATGTCACAAAGCTCGAATCATTTCAAATTGGTTTCTTGAACATGACAATGAGCTCACTGTACTAAAATGGACCCCACAGTCACCAGATCTCAACCCAATAGAGCATCTTTGGGATGTGGTGGAACAGGAGCTTCGTGCCCTGGATGTGCATCCCACAAATCTCCATCAACTGCAAGATGCTATCCTATCAATATGGGCCAACATTTCTAAAGAATGCTTTCAGCAGCTTGATGAATCAATGCCACGCAGAATTAAGGCAGTTCTGAAGGCGAAAGGAGGTCAAACACAGTATTAGTATGGTGTTCCTAATAATCCTTCAGGTGAGTGTATACACACACACACACACACACACACACACACACACACACACACACACACACACACACACACACAAACAAACAAACACACACACAAACACACACACACACACAAACACACACACACACACACACACACACACTGTTCAGAGAATATAAATATTTTTTTCATATAATTTAAATAATATTTTTTCTACATTCTAAATGTATTTACTGTCACTTTAGTTGCATTGCATCCTTGCTGAATAAAATGATTGAAAATTATATCTTTAAAAATAATTTTATAGCATGTATTATAGCATATAGATGGCTGCAAAGTTAATTATATGGACTATAAGTTACAATTTAGATTTTTTCTTAATTTTTTTTAATGATTATGATGATGAATCATACAGCTCTTTTCCATGCAAAAGCAGTTCATACTGCCAAGCTTTAAAAAAAAAAAAATCAGAGAGCATCATAAAAGTATGGCTTATAACTGCACTATATAAGTTGTCTCAAGCCATACAATTGCTTTATGTGGACAACACACCAAAATTTAATTATTTTACTATAAAAAAAATCTTCTCCAGGCATCTTTTGAAGACTCTTCAAAAGTGAAGGTTCTTCAGAAATTCTCTTTGTTTTCCACAGGTAAATGTATACAGGTTTGGAGTGACATGACTTGAATTTTCCGGCTGAATTTCTCATTTAATGGGGCTCTGCTACAGTTTCCAGCAGGCTTACGAGATCCAAATAAACATGTGATCTGCCATATAAAATGAAATGTGCAAACAGATGCTGATAGTGTTGATCTGCAGTGGTCAGTGATCTCTGAAGGTCTGTCTCTGACACATGGCTAATGAAGCATGTGTCCTCATGCCTCTGAGATCAGAGGAGCTCATCTAACACACACACACACACACACACACACACACACACACACACACACACACACACACACACACACACACACACAGTCTCTCTCAGCTTCTAGCCCACTCACTATGTAAAATTCAAAGCAGGTGAGCAGCAGGCCTCACAGCAAACGTGTTTACCCAGCCTGTGACGCACATCAGAGCGAGAGAGAGAGAGCAGGATGGTGCTGATGGAATGAGGGGGAGGAGACAAATGGGAATAGGAAAGAGAAGGAGAGAGATGCTGTGAAAGCCAACACAGTGATCCATGAAACAGGATACAGAGCGCACAGGTGCTGAGTCAAAGTGATAAATTAAACACGATTCTTAAAGCACCTGTCCCTCATTCCCAAAAACCAAAGCAAGGTTAAGGTAAACATTTGGGTTTATCCAAAGTACCGCTACCCATACTGAAATGTAAAAAATATGACAATATCAGTATTTCAGTATGAGTTATACCTGATAGGAGGCTGCTTTCAAACGCAAACCTTGCTGTGTGTATATGTGCAAGCACTCTGTGAAGAGCGTCAAAGGTTTCCATTTGATCACTGTAGGCAATCACAGACAAATCTGTTGGGTATGTGAATGCAATGGCCAATCAGAGGTGTTTAAAACAGTCAGAATCCAATCAACTCCACCAGCACTGTGCAATACAAGACAGCTTTTTTGATCAGTAGATTTGACAGCTTCAGTGATTATAAAGGAAGCTCTCTTTGCTCGCTTTCTCTTTATATTCCATTTGCAGTCTGGATAAAAGTTTTAAATAGTTCTCTTTCTTTTCAATTCATGCCCTTCAAACATGCATGCATACATACACCACTTTTTACAATACAATCAATTCTAAATACGTAAAATCAAGCGCTGCCTTTCATTTTGTTCTCGTTGAATAACCGTTTCACTTGAATACACGTCAAAAGTAAAATGGATTCTGAATGCCTTATCGGTTCATTTGGCCATTTTTCAACACAATGGGCAGCTGGTGTTCAGCTCCATTCAACTTGAAGGAGGAAAGACTGAAATCTCCAAAACGATTTTGTTTTAGTAGTAAAAACATTTTTAACAAAAGAAAGAAATTAACCCTTTTATTCAGCAAGGACATATTAAATTAATCAAAAGTAACAGAAAATTTTTACAAAATTGCAACAAAAAATACTTTCTATTTATTCAAGAATCCTGAAAAAAAGGTTGCCACAAAAAAATATTAGCAGCACAACTGTTTTCAACATTGTTGATAACCAGAAATGTTTCTTGATCATCAAATCCTCATGTTAGAATGATTTCTGAAGGATCATGTGACACTGAAGACTGGAGTAATGATGCTGAAAATACAGCTTTACCATCACAGGAATACATTACATTTTTAAAATATATTCAAATAAAAAAACAGTTATTTTAAATTGTAATAAAATTTCACAATATTCAGGCTCTTACTGTGCTTAGGATCAAATAAAAGCAACAGAGCCAAATAAAAGCTCAAGAGACTTAAAAAATAAAAATAATAAATAAAAAAAAATCTCACTGACCCCAAACTCAAACTCAAATGAACCAATAGAGTATCTCATGTGATTTGAAGATGAGAGGAGGCATTTGAGAATGTAGGCAACACCTTCCCCCAGAGCTCTGTCATTTCCTTTTAATCTGGTTTAAGCTAGTAAGGGAGTTTTTTAATTGTACTTTTGTACTTAGTAAGTTTATCTCCCTACTAGGTACACTGATTATGTTTGTTGTGTTGGCATTGAAGCCTTGGAATCCTCCCACATTTATAAATATAAAATAACTTTATATTGAGTTGTTTAAGGTTATTGTGAAAGCACTGGGGTTGAGTGCTTGAGAGCTTCCAAACATCACACAGTTATTCTGCACAGTTTATATGTTCCTCCATCCCTAGACAAACTGTCCCTCTCCTTTTACTGCCTACCAAAAACATGCATCCATATTGTTTTACGATGCGGTCCAGTGACCGCCCTGACTGCTCTATACACAATGCTCTATACTAACATCAGGATTAAATCGACACAACAACAGTTTTACCTTTGTGGTGGACAAGGACTGCTTAACCCTTAAACGCATACCTCAAGTCTTTAGTGACCCAGGACGTCATTCTCTACCCCACTCCTCATTCATTTTTAAAAGTTAGACATCAACCATTTTATTATTCCTACGAATTATAAAAGAATGCCTGTTTTCAATATAATTTTTTTGTAAAAATACAAACTGTATATGGTCGCTCGCAATGACCCGAGGTGTGTAACAGTGTAAGTTTATTTTTTTCTGCACAGCAATAATTTAATCTTCGATGACTGAATAAGCACAGTTCACCTTTACTCCTTAAGGTAATAATGTCTGATACACAGTGATGAAGTGATGTTTCACTCACAGTCACCGCAGGCAAGAAACAAAAGAATAGGAAGAATCATCAGCAAAAGCTAAAATGTCTCAGATTTACGGCAGAGCGAGAACTGAACACAATCAGATATTACCGTCACTATCACTGATGGTGGATCTGATGAAGAAGCTGTCAGAGATCAAAATACTGATGTTGAAAATGATGAGGCAGATGCTGAATGTACTGGGAAATGAGCTCTGATGAGGACAGTGATGATGGTAGAAAACATCTGCTCAAACTGAACCCTTAAACGCTCGACAAGATAAAGAAATATGCTAAATTATGTAATTATTTTGTTGTTACTCTATAATATCAAGAGGCTTTTGTATTATTGCGACAGGTAAAGATCCACCCATATATCTGGGTCACTAAAGACCCGTACATGTAATAATGGTGAAACATTCAATGATTTAAAGGTGGGGTAAGTCTTATTTCAAAACTGTTTTAGAAAAAGGACACGGGCCGAGTGGAATAACAAACTTGTAGCCAATCAGCAGGTAAGGGGCGTGTCTACTATTGATGGCGAGAAGAGCGCTCGCTCTCGCTCTGTGCACGTCATTATAAAAAACACGAGTCACACATGACGGACATTAGCCGAGATCTAGCCTAATATATGCTGCTTGACTATGCTCGTGTGTCATGTTCATCTTGTCATAATTGTAATATGTCGTTAGTTGGACTGTCGGCTCGTGCTATAGAGTTGTTCATGAGAACAGTTTGTGATTTTGAGATCGTTATGACTCTAATCTTGTCATAATTGTAATATGTTCATTAGTTGGACTGTCTTGCTCCTGTACAATCGAGTTGCTCACAAGAACGGTTTGTGTTTTTGTGATAGAAGGGATAACTTTTTCATTGAATATTCGACCTGGATTAGAGATTCTGCAATAGCCGTTGATTCCTCTGGGTTACGTATGTGTGGGGCGGCGCTATCAAAATAGGGGCGAGACCCTTTTGGGGGTAGGGGCGTGTGTGTTTTGGTGATTTGAAATACCAACAACGGTTACCAGATAGCATTTATCCCACCTTTAAGGGTTAACCTGATAGAATCTCAAGATATTTCTAAAAGGTACCTCTGTTAAATGCACAAAAGTGTACGAGTACTGTTGTTTCTCAAACTGTATTCTCATCCTGGGTAAAATGCAAGAGGTTTATTGAGGACGTTAGGAAACATGTGCCTGGTTTTAGAGTCTCATGCATGTTTTAACATGTTTTACTCTAAGGAGCACATTTTCTACCATTAGTTGCACTTTCTAAAGCAACCGTTACTATTACTATTGCTCATACTAACAACTAACACCCATAGGGGTTAATCTTTGTTGAGTAACCCATCCTGCACCAGTCAAAAAGAATGACAGCTCAAATCATGCAGCTTGTTGAAAAACGTTGTGCTACTACTATTCTATGTGGTCAGAATGCAAAAATCGCATAAACAAGCCCTATCTAGACACCGAGCAATGCACTACAGAAAACCTTGGCAATAGCAACATCAAACTACCTTTCTACATTTTTGTCTTAGTTGTCAGTGCACTTCTACTGTTCTGTACTTTTGACCTGTCAGAATCATGGAGCGGACCTGCTCAAACTTTAGCGCCCCATGACAGGTTTTATTCTAGAGAAATGCCTCGGCTGCTCTTGTTCTAGTTTTGTGCTCTGCAAGCCCCTTTGTGGTTATAAGCACTGTTCTCCAGGCATTTCCCCAGAGACTGTCAGGATAAATTTAGGGGCGACTTTGTGAGCCGAGTGAGAAAAAAAAACATGCTGAGTACACACACACACACACACACACACACACACACACACACACACACACACACACACACACACACTTTCTACCTCTAAATTTGGAGGACTGCAGTGCAGGGATATTAAAAAGCCTGAATCATTACAGCCTTCAGAGGCCTTGATAAATTACAGACACATCACAGGGCTGATAGGTCAACGGATGGGCAGTAATGAGAGGCATAACAAACTGACGACAAACTCACTTTTACTTCATTAACAACCCACTGAAACCGCCCACAGACTGAACAGAGACCGCAGCCGGTTTCTACCCTGATGAAGGAATAGATCATGATTTTCTGAACCCGTATGAGTTTGAGGAGCACTAAAGGAAATGTTTTGAAGAATGTAAACGCTGTTCTTTTTCATACAGCGCAAGCAAATGCTAGCGTTCAGAAGTTTGGGGTTGACTTTGTATGTCATGGTTTGCTGAAGCATTAGGAGTTCCTTTCACTGGAACTTAGGGACCATGCCCAACCCCTGAAAAACAACCCCATACCCCAACCCCCCCTCCACCAAACTTTACACTTGGAACAATGCGAACCGTTCTGCTGTCAACTTCCAAACCCAGACTCGTCCATTAGATTGCCATGCAGAGAAGCATGATTCGTCACTCCTGAGAACACATCTCCTCTGCTCTAGATTCCAGTGGCAGTGTGCTTTACAGCACTGCATCCGACACTTTGCATTGCACTTGGTGATGTAAGGCTTGGATGATCTGCTCGGCCATGGAAACCCATTCCAAGAAGCTCTCTACACACTGATCTTGAGCTAATCTGAAGGCCTCATGAAGTTTGGAGGTCTGTAGCTATTAATTCTGCAGAAAGTTGGCGACTTCTGCACACTGTGCACCTCAGCATGAGCTGACCCCTCTGTGATTTTACATGGCCTACCACTTTGTGGCTGAGTAGCTGTTTTTTTCCCAATTGCTTCCACATTTGTTATAATACCACTAACAGTTGACTGTGGAATATTTAGTAGAGGAAATTTCACGAATCCAATTATTGCACAGGTGGCAACCTATCACGGCACCACGCTTGAGTTCACTGAGCTCCTGAGAGCACCCATTCTTTCACAAATGTTTGTAGAAAGCATTTGTCTACATGCCTAATGCTTGATTTTATACACCTGTGGCCATGGAAGTGATTGGAAATCCTGAATTCAGTGATTTTGAGGGGTGCCCCAATACTTTTAGTAATATAATGTGTTATAAACACAAAGGGACAAGTCATATCTTGAAATTTGCTTGTTGCTAAGCCTAATAATAATGGTTTGATTTCAAAGTGGTTACAAACAGTGCCGAAGGCCAAACACAATTGTTACCCGGCTGTCACCAATGAATTGAGAATTGATGCCATGGGCCAAAAAAAAACATTTTTGGTTTTTTGTTTTATGCAAAAAGAGCATGTATCTAGTCAGAGACCAAAGGAGCATGTGCCTTGTGACCAGAGCCTAAAATATATGTTATATATATATATATATATATATATATATATATATATATATATATATATATATAAAGATAGTCCTCGTGCAGTAGCCCTTTTATGTCTTTTAGTGTCATACTATAGCTTTATGTGATGAAAAGGCCCCAAATGAAGCCATTATCTTCTATTAATGCAGTAGCTCTCTAATGTAATTACCACACATGCATATTCAAACCTAGCGCTCACCAGATTTGATGTCAGTGACAGATCTGTTCTCACGTGTCCTATAAACCAAACACAGCATGCCAATTTTCAATATGCAGAAGGGTGAATGACATTTGAGCGCAATGTGAGCAAATTAGGACAGAATTACTGAATTTGAATGGTTTTCCTTTAAGAAATGTCCCCTTGTATTTAAATAAACAACCTAAGAATTATGTTGTTTTGATGTGGTGTGGCGTCTTTAAATGAAGTTAAAATAAAAATAAGGCTTTACAGTAAGAACAAGCGTAATGGGCAACAAATGGGCAGCCGTGCAATCGTGATAAACAAAGCCCTGCCAGACACTTTGAGCTGTTATGTGTGTGTATAAATATACAGATACCAATGAAATGAACAAACCTTTCACACTCTTCTCCCTAACACATGTGCTCACCAATCCCGGGCAGACACACTAACGCCACACCTAAATATACATCACACAAAGCACATGGTCAGTCGCGGCGCTTCTATGTTTAGAGGGAACGGCCAGGAGAAGGACGTCACCCCTCTCGTACCCCTCGTGATACTAAACTTTACATGAACAGTTTGTCGCATTCACACAGTCTCGTCTTGCCCGGCTCCTGTGATTCATAATTCCTGATTCAGCCGCAGGGAAACCCTGACATTTGCCTGGACGCCGGCCATGTTACCGCTGCCCTTCGACCCGTGTCCTACTCATTTGACAATGTTTGTTTGCATGCTCTGTAAGAGCACATTTTAACCCTGGTGAAAAAGAGATGCAACGTGCACTTTAAATCTTAAAAATATACTTTTATATAACTGCAGATGATAATGTGAGCATTCAGTAACGTTTCTTAATGTTAGGTAATTAATAAATGCCAAGTTATAGAGTTAACGTACCTTTTAAAAACATATTAGTAAATATAAAACATGTTACATGATTTTAAAATAATAATAAATGCTGTTGAAATATTGTTTACTGTAAGTTTGTGTTAACTAATGTAGCTAGCTAAAATAAAGTGTTACTGTCCAGTAGTCTATCTTATTCCTCAAATAAGTTCTTTTTAAAAAAAAAAAAAATGTTTCTCTATCTTTTTTTAACTGCAGAGGATAATATGAGCATTCAGTAACCTTTCTTAATGTTAGGTAATAAATATATGTTCCTTTTAAAAACGTATTAGTAAATGTAAAAGTCAAGATTAATAAATGCTTTTGAAATATTGTTTACTGTAAGTTCATGTTAACTAATGTAGTTAGCTAATATAAAGTATTACCATCCAGTTGTCTATGTTATTTCCCTAATCAGTTCTCTATTAAAAAAAAATATGTTGAAGTCTACGTGAACGCAAGGACGCATTTACATCTTAACACGGCCTAAATCACATTAAAAGATTGTAATAGGTAAACACTTGGTACCGTCTAACCTTGAGCTTCTAATCTTAATAACAGTGTAGTTGCAGAAAGACCTGAAAGGCATTATGAAATCTAATCACATTGTAAATGTTACCCAACACGGTATAAAGATATGGTAACAGATGGTAAAAGCAGGGGCCTGAATGATTACCATATTCATATAGTATGTTATGTACTACGCCATTGTCTTTCAAAGAACAAATGCAAAAAAACAAAGACAAACAAACATGGTATTAATATGGTACACGGTGGTCAGAATTGTATTTGTATGTTTTTGCAAGCGGCATGAACACAGCTAAATTAAAAATAATGAGAAAAAAATATGGAGGCGTGGGATTTCACCATGTCCTCAAAGTATGGGAGCAGAAAACATACACACACACACACACACACACACACACACACACACACACAGCAGCTGGCTCTCTTATGTAAGTGCTGCTGCTGCAGCTCTCTCTCTCTCTCTCTCTCTCTCTCTCTCTCTCTCTCTCTCTCTCTCTCTCAGCAGCATGTGCAATGTCCTCCGTGTTGCTATGGGCCTGCGGGAACAGTGCAGTGCTGCCACCTGCTGGTGAAACGCTGGTTCTCAATATTTAAAGATCCAAGTTTTTACTTTGGACCAGAAATTGCGACATAAACACAGTACCACTATGATATAAAAGTAAATAAATGTAATTAAAATCAAACATCTAAACGTATCTATAGTTTATTACTTTGAGCTGCATAACCTCGACAGACCTTAACGTTAGGCTATTTGAGGGTGTTAGCAGAAGTGTAATCTTTCTAGTCTTTTAATCTTCCAGCCGTCGATACTATCAAACCGATTTCTGCAAATATGTCAAAATGGACTGATGTTTTAGATTGCGACAAACCACCCACTACCACAATAAATCAGACATATTGCCAAAACTTACAGGTGCTGTAGGCTACTGTTGAATTCCCTCCAAACGGTCTCTTCCTGGCCGATGATGTCATCTTTTGCCAGTTAAAGAGCTATAACATAATATTGACAGGATGAAAATGAATTAAATACAATTTAATATTAAATGTTATAAATGTCTATTTATTTTTCAATTTAAAAAAAATCCTTTACAATTACAATTTATTATTTTGGAAAAGGACATTTATTTCTATGCTTGAATTATTAAATATTGGTGGTTGAGGAGATTCCACCTTTCTATATGTAAAGCGCTTTGAGTACCCAGAAAAGCGCTATATAAATGTAACTAATTATTGTTATAAACTGATAATTATTTGATTATTATTGTCATATGAAATGGATCTTAGCTTACACTGAGAATATAGGAAAGTCTATAAAATGATTATCAATTTAAACAATATTAATATTGTTAATTCTGGATATTCTATTTAGAAGAAATCTTTTAACACAGAATATTTTTAACCGTTAAAATGAACACTGACAATTTATTTAAGTCCCAGTTAGTATAAATTAATTAGAATTTTTTTTTATATATTTCCCCTAATATGTTATGAAGTATAATTGGGGATATAAAATGAATATACTGCAAATATTTGTTTAGATTGGTTTAAAAGAAAAACTGGTTCCCTTTCGACTGGTTCAATTTCGGTTCTCTCGACATTGTGTTTGCTAACGCAATGGGAAAAACCCCTTCCAGCAAATACTACTGAAGCCTCATTGAATCACGGCAGTAGCACTGGCCAATGGCGTTCAAGTGCACAAAATACGCCCAATCGTGAATTTGAGACCACTGGATTGCATGCCTGTTCAAAATGATTATGCTGAAGCAAATCCTCTCACATATCAGGCCCGGAGTTTGGCTTCTCTCTGTGGATTTAAAGGATGTTTATTTTCGCATTCAGATATCCTCTCGTCACAGCCGCTTCCTGAGATTTGCATTTGAGGGGATAGCATAACAATTCGTGATCCTGCCTTTAGGGTTATTGTTTGCCCCGCATACGTTCAATACATCCATCCATACATTATCTTCCGCTTATCCGGGGCCGGGTCGTGGGGGCAAAAGTCTAAGCAGAGACGCCCAGACTTCCTTCTCCCTAGCCACGTTGTCCAACTCCTCCGGGGGAACCCCGAGGCGTACGCAGGCCAGCCGGGAGACATAATCCCTCCAGCGTGTCCTGGCTCTTCCCCCGGGCCTCCTCCCGGTGGGACGTGCCCGGAACACCTCCCTGGGAAGGCTTCCAGGAGGCATCCGAAATAGATGCCCGAGCCACCTCAGGTGGCTCCTCTCGATGTGAAGGAGCAACGGCTCTACTCTGAGCTCCTCCCGAGTGACCGAGCTTCTCACCCTATCTCTAAGGGAGCGCCCAGCCACCCTGCGGAGAAAGCTCATTTCAGCCGCCTGTATCCGGGATCTTGTCCTTTTGGTCAAGACCCACAGCTCATGACCATAGGTGAGAGTAGGAACGTAGATTGACCGGTAAATCGACTTCTTCACCACGACAGATCGGTACATCGCCCGCATTACTGCAGATGCTGCACCGATCAGTCTGTCAATCTCCCGTTCCATCCTTCCCTCACTCGTGAACAAGACCCCAAGATACTTAAACTCCTCCACTTGAGGCAAGAACTCTCCACCAACCTGAAGTGAGCATGCTATCCTTTTCCGACTGAGAACCATGGCCTCGGACTTGGAGGTGCTGATTCTCATCCCAGCCGCTTCACAATCGGCTGCAAACCGTCCCAGTGCATGCTAAACGTTCAATACATTCAATGCGAAATGCATAATGTGTCTCTCTCTGCTCGAAATGGACATTTTTTGAACTACCTAGACGAGTCGCTGGTTTTAGCCCAATCAGAGAGCGCCCTGCACAGCGACAGACTCAGACATCTTACTCATCTTGCGAGTTTAGCTTTCCTATTGGACAGGTGATCAGGGAAAAAACTGTTACGACAGAAGAGCTGGGCACGACACGAGTATTTGGCAGAAGGGAATTTTCCCATAGCATTAGCAAACGCAATGTTTCATTCCCTCATCGCAGGGAACCGAGGTTACGAGAGTAACCAGAGAAGTTTGTGAATCAGACTAATATAAACTATATTGCCACTGAATTCAGGTTTTCCAATCACTTCCATGGCCACAGGTGTATAAAATCAAGCACCAGGCATGCAGATGCTTCTACAAACATTTGTGAAAGAATGGGTCGCTCTCAGGAGCTCAGTGGATTGCCATATGCCATGTGATATTACTCTACTAAATATTTCATGGTCAACTGTTAGTGGTATTATAACAAAGTGAAAGCAATTGGGAACAGCAGCAACTCAGCCACGAAGTGGTAGACCATGTAAAATCACAGAGCGGGGTCAGCTCATGCTGAGGTGCACAGTGTGCAGAAGTCGACAACTTTCTGCAGAGTCAATAGCTACAGAACTCCAAACTTCGTGTGGTCTTCAGATTAGCTCAAGATCAGTGTGTAGAGCTTCATGGAATGGGTTTCCATGGCCGAGCAGCTCATCCAAGCCTTACATCACCAAGTGCAATGCAAAGCATCGGATGCAGTGCTGTAAAGCACACCACTGGACTCTAGAGCAGTAGAGACGTGTTCTCTGGAGTGACCAATCACGCTTCTCTGTCTGGCAATCCGGTGGACAAGTTTGTGTTTGGCGGTTGCCAGGAGAACGGTACTTGCCTGACTGCATTGTGCCAAGTGTAAAGTTTGGTGGAGGATAAATTATGGTGTGGGTGGTTTTTAAGGGGTTGGGGTTGGGCTTGGCCCCTTAGTTCCAGTGAAAGGAACTCCTAATTTCTTCAGCATACCATGAAATTTGGACAATTTCAAGCTCCCAACTTTGTGGGAACAGTTTGGGGACGGCCCCTCCTGTTCCAACATGACTGCGCTCCAGTGCACAAAGCAAGGTCCATAAAGACATGGATGAGTGAGTTTGGTGTATAGGAACTTGATAGGCCTGCACAGAGTCCTGAGCTCAACCCGATAGATCACCTTTGGGATGAACTAGAGCGGAGACTGAGAGCCAGGCCTTCTCGTCCAACATCAGTGTCTGACCTAAAAAATGTGCTTCTAGAAGAATGGTCAAAAATTCCCATAAACACACTCCTAAACCTTGTGGAAAGCCTTCCCAGAAGAGCTGAAGCTGTTATAGCTGCAAAGGGTGAGCCAACTCCATATTAAACTCTACAGATTAAGAATTGGATGTCATTGAAATTCATGTGCATGTACCAAGACGTCCCAAAACTTAGCAAAATAGTGTAACATATGAACACATTAGAGAATAAAACCAAGACAGAAAGTGAATTCCCCATGAAATTTAGTTTAATAGAGTTTAAAAATAAGGCTATGATGCAGTTTTAGCAAACTTTTGACAAGAAAAACACAGTAATGACAAGCTGTGGCAGACAGCAAGTCCAGTAAGAGTTAAGGGATATAGCGACTACACACACACACACACACACACACACACACACACACACACACACACTCATCCACACACACACACACACACACACACACACACACACAAATGCAGTAATATTTCTCAATCATCTCGACACATACACTCACACATATGCACACAACCACCAAAAAAAGGTGGCAATAAACAAACTGCAGTATGCGTTTTTTTAAAAAAAGGAAAGAAAAAGACATGCATAGCTCAGTACAATTATCTTGTTGATTTCCGAACGATCCGCGGAGGTTATACGTCATAAGCCGTCTAATACTGTCAACATTATTAGTCAGTTCCTTCAACATGACAACATCACTTCATAAAGTCTGACGTAAAGCAAAACAATAACATCCTTGTAAAAAGTTACATTCTGAACCACAAAGTTCATTATGAAAAATAAATACTTGGAATGGCGACGACAAGGATATAAAGATTCCCTTTATGTGTCAGAATTGAAAAGAAACAAAAATCCCCAAACCGACCCATTTCCCCATTTACACATAAAAAGTCAAATATAATGTTGCATTTGTTTCAACGGACATCAAGGTACAATAAAAGTGTCATACAGAGAAGATACAAAAGGTGCGCTAAACTCAGAATTAGAAAACTTAACACACTCAAACCCAGGCCTGGGACATACAATACAGACAAAACCCACATACATTTTCAGGTATGCTTAGTGCTGAAGCAAACAAAATTAAATCCAACCCAAGAAATACAAATCATTTATTTTACAATCCCTGTCAATTTTTTTATTAACATTATTTTGTCCGTTGTTTGTCAATTTAAGAGAGTCACAGAACATCAAAAAGCCTTGGCAATGCAAATTATTTGACAACTAGGCTGTTTAATATGTATTATTTGTTCTACATTTCATCCTTTGGTAAAAGGGCAGACCATCTCAATTGCAACACCATGTATTAGAGCTGCACAATTAACCGTTAAAAGACTGCAACCTCGAGTCAAACACCCACTCGATTCTGTCACCAACAGTCACTGGCGCTCGTGTTGCCAGACACTGACAGCTCCAGATGAAACGAAAGAGATTCACCTGTCTATTAAACCTTTGCAGATTTGAATGTTTCGGTGTGATTTTGGCATTGGCACTGCCGCTGTATATGTACGCATTGTATATGTATGAGATGGCTTTACTGTCTTTTCAATCACAGTATCGTTACTTCTTACAATAATTCAAATTATGACAGAAGTATTGTCGACTGTACTGATTACATTGTTACACCAGTAGGTGGGGACAAGTGACTGTTAAAGGATCACTCCACCTTTTTGTGAAAATAGGCTAATTTTCCAACTCCCCTAGAGTTAAACAGTTGCGTTTTACCGTTTTTGAATCCATTCAGACGATCTCCGGATCTGGCGTTAGCACTTTTAGCATAGCTTAGCATACATCATTGAATCGGATTAGACCTTTAGCATATCGCTCAAAAAAAGACCAAAGAGTTCCGGTATATTTCCTATTTAAAACGTGACACTTCTATAGTTACATCTTCTACTAAGACCGAACAAAAATAAAAATTATGAAAAAGGCGCAATGATATTACGCAGCGCCTGAAAATAGTCTAACTTCTGTCAACACAACCAACATGACAACCTGCTTGCACAGAGAGTCATTGAATCATTCATTCAAATGAATTAAACATTTTTATATTTTATACTGCACCAATTAGCATTTTGTCAGAACCTTACTAAGACCGACAGAAAATGAATTACGGAAAAGGCGCAATGATATTACGTATATCATTGTGTCGCTACACTTCATGGTATGGCAGCAAATTTCCCTGATTATTATGCAGGAATGTTCCTAGCCATATCGGCCTAGAAAATCATAACTTTTAATTTTTGGTTGGTCTTAGTACACGATGTAACTACAGAAGAGTCAAGTTTCAAATAGGCAAAATATGGAAACTTTTTTGAGCGAGATGCTAACGGTCTAATCAGATTCAATGATCTACGCTAAGGTAAGCTAAAGTTCTGCTGCCAGACACGGAGATCGGCTGAATGGATTCGAAAACGATAAAAACTCAACCGCTTAACTCTAGGTCTTAAAAATAGCCTATTTCCAAAAAAGTGAAGTGACTGTTCCTTTAAAAAAATATGTATTTGCCATTGAATCATTAATTCAAGAGATTTGTTTGATAATTGATTCATCCAATAATAAATCATTTTTTTATGAGCAAGTCATTGAATCATTGATTCAAATTAATTAAACATTTTTATACAGACTGCAGCCATTAGCATTTTGTCAGAACCTTATTTTGTTTAGTTGTCTGTTCATAATTGTGAAATCTTTTTCAATTTGAATCGTGCAGCTCTACCATATGCTGTCCTTTCATGTTCGCCTATGTTCAGGACTGTCTTTAAAGTGCCAGCAAGTTCTAGCGTGAGGGAAGCCCAAATTTCTAGAGCTCCGGGCTCCGTATAGGAATGATACAGGACTCATGCAAGCGAGAAACACACACATACAGACACGCACACCATGCTGTAAGGTGCAGAGACACACCGCTCGCGAGATCTACGCCAGACAGATAGCAAAAATATCTCTCTGAGTTTCTATATACATGAACTTCACAATGCTACCACTGCCATAGTGCACAGAGAAACCTCTGATCAATTCTGTGAAGGACATAAAAAAAAACCCTACAAAATCAACTCAAGCAGCTAACATTTAAACAGTTCCCTAAAGTTATACGTTGTAAACCGTTAAGATTTAAGCACAGGATTTTCATATAGTTGCGATATAGTTGTGGACGGACATAAAGTCGTTGTTTCGTCCCTTTATTTCAACACTAATCTCTAATCTGTCAATGCCAGATTTATATAAAACAATCAAATTAAATAAACATCTAAGCAAAAAATATTAAAGAACTCATTGTGATGTGTGTATTAAGAACAACACTATTCATATTAATAATAATGATAATAATATCTGTATTAATAAAGAAGAAAAGTATTTTGTAAAACGAATAAGCCCATGTGGGTTTGATCTAGAGTTCTCCGTTTAACCCGAAGCAGTGATTTATCAGTCACTCACTGCGCGACCTGCCAGACTATAACATAACTGCGCTCAGGTTTGGCAGGAGCCGACTGCAGTTTCAAAGTAGGTTCGGCTGATTCTTCATCTTCATCTCGTGCCATACCACCATCCTCATCACCTGAAAAAAACAGAGAGATAGTTATATAATGGTTAACAAATTATATTATTATAATATGTTAACCATTATATGCAATTGCATTATATGCAGCCATTATATGCATTGTATATATTATATGTTAATTGTATTATATGCAATTGTTATTTTCCCCCACCTATACAACATTATTTAGATTTACATGAGCAGAAATCTCCTCTCAGAGCTTTGCTGAAACTTTAAAATAAAGTAGATTTATATTGTGCATAAATCATGTTCAATATAAGACCACTGACAAGTACTAAAAAAGTGTTCATTTTGATGTAATTTTGTCTTTGAAGGGTCACATACATTTTTACTATTTCATTTATTTAAGGTCCACTTAAATTCATAGGTTATGACATTTTTTTACACATTTTCACCTAGACAGTTTTAGCCAAGGTCTACTTTGCATGAGAAACTAGATGTTCTAGTTCTTGCACATTTGTTTATAATTTGTGGGTTTGCAGTGAAGTCCAATTTAATTTAACTTCCCGATGTTTTATTAACAGCCTCGTTTGCATTCAGACAGGCTTATAGCCCAGTTCAAAAGGTTTCATTTACTAATAAATGAACTTTTATTGAGCAAATGTGCATTAAATTGTTCAAAAGTGACAGTAATGACATTCATAATGTTACAAAAGATTTCTGTTTTAAATAAACGCTTTTCTCTTGAACTTTCTAGTCGTCAAATGTTCCTGAAAGAAAAGGTTTACACAAAAATATGAAGCAGCATAACTGTTTTCAAATTTGATAATAACAAGAAATCAGATCCTCATATGAGAATGATTTCTGAAGGATCATGTGACCCTGAAGACTGGAGTAATGATGATAAATTCAGCTTTGACATCACAGGAATAAATTACATTTTAAAAGAGAATATACTGAAATAGAAAACAGTTGTTTTGAATTGTAATAATAGTTCACAACATAACTGTATTAAAATAATATTTTAAATGGTATAGTGTATATGAATAATGAATGAAGAGCAGAATTTGCACATTTCTAGGTTTACAATGTGAAGAAGCGTATACAAATGGCCTCTGCTGCTCATGTGCAGCTCATGGAGACCCTGATCCTGAAGCTCTTACCGATTCTGAAGTCGATGTATCCCTCTCCTCCGCTCATGATAAGCATGCTCTTGCCATCTGGGGATGAAGAGTTCTCCGGCGTGCTTTCAGATCCTGGCACAATAACCTGACCTGAAACACAGCATTAACACATTCATTATATCAAAACCTACAATACGTGGCACATATTCTTTCATCTAGTAAAATGCAAATCCTTTTTTTTTCTTTTGTTGCACGCACAGCATATATTTTTCACCCTTTTCTCTATCATTTTATGTAATGTGACAGTATGTCTAGCAAACGTAATTCTTAAAAAGCTTTACTTGGTTAAAAGAGAATATTAAATGATTTGCTATTTTTGCATTGTAATGCAATGTAATGTTTGCAATGTAAAAAAAAGTATTATTCTCTTTATTTAAATTGAATTAAGTGTCTGATTATTAAAAGTTTTATGATAACATCAGGATAATATTATAAGTAGGGGTAATGTGAAACACCCCCTGTATCTAGGCAACAGAACACATTAGTGGTCATATGACCATTCAAGCCCCGCCAATTTCCCCTTGGCCATGAAGGAGAGGACCTCATGGTGCCTGTTTTTTTCACCAAAATATTTTTAGCATGTAAAAGTAAATTCTCTTGCTGTCAACTTAATCAACTGTTTTGCCAAAGCAAATTTATTCAGGTAGAAAAATACATTTTAATGAACTACCAACATACAAAACCATGTGGTGGTGCTAGATGAAGATTAGCCTAAATTGCTAAGAAAGGTCATTTTTTCTATAATGTGTTGGTGGGGTAAAGTGAGACATGAGGCACAAGTTAAGTTAAGTCCTAAACATATTTTAATGTAGTATTACATTACGTTACATGTTTTATTTATAATGTTTCTACACTGTAGAAAAGCTATCACTCCAAGGCAATACACCAGGAAGACAACCAGGGGCCTATACCATGAAGCCGGTTTAGCTGGCTAGCCAGATATGTTTAAACTTAGTTTGTGCCAATCCTGGGTTTTAGGTACCATTAAAGTGGCTTGTTTAGCTTTAACCAGTGTTCATCTCTATAGTTAATTGCGCTCCATAGTTAAAACTGGACCAATCAGCTGTAAGCAAAGTGACACACCTCTAATGCACCTTTTCTACTCCAAATTAAAGGTCATGACATATGACAAATTATGCTTTTTTTACATTTTACATGCGCACAACAGTTCTTACACACATGGGTAAGCAATCATAGTTGATAAATCCCATGTGCGTAAGTACCAAGCTCATTCACGGTCATTAGCATTCGAAAACGCCTCCAATAAACCATATATGGTGACTCATCGCTTTAAAAATCATGGGATTGCTATTATTCCAGTGTGGGGAAAAAACACAGAGAAGAGGAATTTCACAAACATAGAATGACAAATGTGTGTCACAAATGATTTGAAACCCTTTTCTATTTACATCATTAAAATTGTTGGGTGCTATATGGCGATGTGGGTGCAGTCTATGGCTCCAATTATGTATGGTAATCTTGTGAAAGCTTGAAAGCCCCATTTTATTTTGGCTTGTTGAGGATTTCGGTAAGGGAACTGGATATAGATTGGGGCCAAGGAAATAATTGCATCCAACATTTTGACAACAAATGCAGCTGTCTTTTACAGGGTTGGACACCAATTACGCATTGTGTTTAAAACGAACAAATGATAAATTGAGTGTTTTATAATTAAAGGAAACATTTGCTTAATGCATACTGTGACACTCTTAAATGCTTTTTATGTGTAGTGTCGCTGTTTTCCCACTAGATTCGCTGCGTAAGCATTCTCAGAGGTGTGCTTATATTTACACACATTTCTACGAATAAATCCTAAGTTGGTAGATCCCACACTTTGCACGAAACTGTTCTTACACACTCATTACGCACAAATATGTGCGTACGCACCATTGATAAATGAGGGACCTGGTGTTTACCATATATTATTTTCATGTATGTAATAATTACACACTGTAGGGCAAATAGTTTTACCATTTAATGCACTCCATTATTAGACTGAGTAAACCCAGCCCGATCTGCCGGCGATTTGATTTCGCACAGCAGCTCAGGCTGGAAACCTGCACATTTTTCTATCCTGTTTCCGTTACAAATCTGCAGGGACCAAACACAAACTGGATTATCCGCGTTATTGGCGGGTTTGACACGATGACAATAGAGAAGCGATGGCAAGCAGCTTTTTGTTTACATTCAACATTGCGGCCACCGAAGCGCAGCAACCCGTTGATGCTGCTGTCACTGCTGTTTTAAAAGATTTTAAAGGCGGGTTTTCTTTGAAAATGGAACAGAAACTTGCCCTGGATCAATTCCAACAAAAGAAGGATGTGTTTGCCTTACTAACCGGCCTCACCAGGATCGCTGGTCTGATTGGTTTAAGGACTATCCAATTGCGTACAGAGTGATTTGACCTATGCCCGTTGATCATGCCTCTTTAAAAAAAATACATAACAGACTCCCTAGATCAATGTTCAATCTTAAAACATTGGGCTTGATAGCCAGACAACTCTGTTATCCTTCTAGTTATTTATCTAAAGCGGCCAATGAATTTGAAGTCTCGTAAGTTCACAGAAAATAGCTTGCTTCTGTGTTACAAAATAAGTTGGATATGTTCTGATGCCATACCTGGAACTGTAGCAAAGAATTTGACAGCATCTCTGTGGCCGTGGAAGCAGAGCTGAGCATGTGCCATGGAGCAGTACGGTACGTACGAGCCAGTCACGGCACCAACCACGGTGTCATCGCCGTACACCCGCACCGCCCCACCTGGACGACAGGCGATCGCTCCCACCGTCTTATTAGCTGTAGGGGGCATATGTTTAAACACAAGGGTCTACAGCATCTAACGGTAGCAATTAGTATCTTGCAGAGCAGATGCCTGTCAAACTCAAAGCACAGCTTTGTTGCAAAATTACTGGGATACAGCCATTAATTTTAAAGCATTAAAAGCTAATTTAATCAAGATGCAGATTCACTGTTGATCAGCTCAGAAAGATGAAGGTGGTTGGAGAGAGAGGAAGATCTTGAGAGGAACTAAGAACTTGGATATGAAATATTGAAAACAGCTGAGCATAAAAGCAAACAAGCCAAGCAAGACAGCTTTGTTTCAGCTGTTTTTGTTCCTGCTGTCAACAGTGTGTTTTCCCACTCACCCCTCTGACCTAGATATCCACACTGACCTACAGCTACAGAGACAGGAGACGAGAAAGAGAAGAAGCCAGGAGGAGAGAAACAGAGAGAAGTGGCCAAAGAGACTGACACTAAAGCTGCCTTCCACATCAAATACAGATGAACATATTTCTATGAGTTTGTGATATTGGCTTACAGTCTGATAACGGGATGGAGATGATGACACCATTTCCTGTTCCCACCCACAGCCGGTTACAGGAAACCATTAGAGCCGTGATCCTCACAAAAGAGAAGCCCAGTTTTCCTGTTCCTGTTAAAGACAATTAGAAGTCCAATCATTTGTGTATTTATTCCAAAGCAAGCATATTATAAAAGAGCTCAATTCTTGTGCATTTATGTGTTTTGCAGACACACACTCCTGTTCAAAAGTTTTGGGTCAGACAGACTTAATTTTTTTTAAAGGTACACCTTGAGACAGAATAATGAAAAACGAAATGCAGTTTCCACAAAAATATTAATCAGCACAACTGTTTTCAACATTGATAATAATAATAAATGTTTCTTGATCATCAAATCATCACATTAGAATGATTTCTGAAGGATCATGTGACACTGAGGACTGAAGAGAAATGATGATGAAAATACAGCTTTACCATCACAGGCATAAATATTTATAGAAACTTGTGAATTGTACTATATTTCACAATTTTACTGTTGTTATTGTATTTTTTATCAAATAAATGGAGCCTTCTTTTATAAAAAAAAATTTAAAAATCGTTTGAACGGTGTGTATATCTTTTTTTGTGCTCCCGGTAGAAAGAAAGTGTGCGAATAAACCATTTAAAAGATGAAAATTAAAGACTGTTTATTTACTGTTTAAATGTCATTCTACAAAGTATAATGTATAATCATTGAAACGTTTATCCAAAACCAGTTTATTATTAATCAAAAGAATAAAAAGGTGACCATGAACCTAAAGAAAAAGTAGAAACACATTTTTCACAGTTTTTTCACATTTTCTCACCTAACATTTTGCTGACATAAGGCTCAATGTCCACATCCTGAAGATGCTGGAAGGTGTGAGCGTGGAAGAGGCGGAGGGTGGAGTCCAGCCGGATGGACACCCAGATCCCATCACCCACCCAGGCCAGCTGACGCACCTGACTCTCCTTACGCGGGTGGGCGTCAAAGGACTTCTGTTTCACAAATACCCAATAAGAAATGCGTCACACTCACAACACACTGTAAAAACATCCTGCTCAAGCACCGATGGGCTTTCAATATAACATGGCTGCCTATAGAGTAGAAGGGTGAAACTATTTTATTAATCGGTGCTACCTGACTAGAGAAAATATGCTGTTGTCTTTCCTTTACCAAATAGGTATGAAAACTTCAACACCCATAATGCATGAGCATGTTGTCGCCCAAAGCCAGTCCGAGCAGTCTGTTATGGATATGCTCATCCAGTCAAATATCGCCTTGCTTTAGTAGGAAATACTTCATCGCAAACTTTTAATCAATGGTAATAACTTGTATTGTTCCCAATTGCAAAAATTCAAAGAGTAAAAGTTTAACAGGAGTTAATTATTTTGGGTTTCCAAAAATGATGCCAGAGTGTTGTAGGCTAAAGGCTGAAAAGAATCATAGAAAAGAGTGACGGAAAATCTGAAAAACCTCAGTGGTTGTAGTCAACATTTCAAACTGGATGACCATGAACACAGTGTTTTAGGCCAAAATGCTGTCATGTCCATGTAAGAAAGCTGCTGCCATAGTATTTTTTACCATAATGCTGTTTAAGTATAAGTATGATACAATTTTCAGTGATAAATCTACTCTTACAATAACTGTTCTGTTAATGACTCTCTGCTGATCCGACAATCCGTGGAATAATCTTTTATTTTTTATTTTACGAAAGCTCAGGAGCTGTCAAAAGGTTTACACAAATAAACGTTTTTTCTGTCAAATAAAGTGAATTTCTCTGTCCAGGTAACACTGAGAAAAAGTAAGCATTGTTCATTTAAATATACTACTGACATTGTAGCAATACAAACGAAGTGGGTTGAAAATTAAGGATATTTTGGTCCTCGGTTCGGCTATTTAAAAAAAAAAATTAATCAGTATAGTGTACAGAAAAGTATCTGTCTTTTATAAATCAGATCAAACTAAAGACTCTTCGGAGATATGGAGGATGCAATACTACTCTATAGGTACTCAAGATTGACATGAAATTGGCTGAAACTGTGCCCCCCAACAAATACTAATACAAAATTTCATGCAAAACATTCTTCATAAACACAAGAGCTAAAAGAGTAAAGACATAATCCTGAACCTCTATTTTCATTGCTTTGGGCTGAATGACGTAGATCTTGTTCCTGTAGCCGCACCACACTTTATCATGCACAACGGTCATGCAGCGGATTGAGTGATGTGGCCGGCCGAGGTCCAAGAGGTGGTAGTTGGTTAAATCCCACTGGCTGTCTGTAAAAGAAGGAGGAAGAGGATTTTATACTAAATGTCAAAGTTGGGATAAGTATCTGAATTATTGTCCAACTGACAGTTCCTTACCAAGACCTCTGTGGAAGATGGCCAGTGTACCGTCAGCCAGAGCCACCAAAACACGGCCTTTCACATGTCTATGTAGAGAAACAATATAACATTTCATAAGTACTGTGTTTTCTATTGATTTCAGTGCATAAGTAAATAAAAATGTAAGTAAATAAGTTAATAAAAATGCAATAAAAGTAGAGCTAAAAAGCAAATTGCTTTATCATCTGGCTACATACATTGCACTCCCACTCCAAAAGTAATAATATCTTCCTGAATTTGTAATGTCCACTTACACAATGTTCAAGATGGAATCCTTCAGCTTGACAGCATGAAGACACTTCCTCCATCGAGCGACAGATGAGTGCACGTATAAACTACATAAAAAAGACATTTGCAAATGAGGAATTGTTCTTCAGTGGTTTGATATAGCAAATCGTTAATGATCTGATTGTAGAATAAACAGCTCTCTAAATAGTTATTCATCACAGTGCAGTAGCTATACTGTAGATCTTAGTTCAAAGTCGACACAACGTTTAATGAACAAAAACAAGACAGGCTGTTTCTGAGTACTTTAGTGTTGATCAAAAAAATAAAAGTATGAGTTTTCACAAATTTCGAGTGGACAAATATACTTATATACAAACTCATTCTTGTATATAAAACTAATTTTGCCCAAGTACAATCGCTCTACATATTAGGGGTGACCCCAAAAGTCGAAGATTCGATGCATCGATATGCAGAGCCGGATCCGACCACCGATCTCACGGTCGAATCTTCACATGTGTTATGTAATGAGGATCATACCATTTTGGCAAAATGGGGGTGCTCAATATCTTAAAGACGTGGCGCTGCGCTTAGCTTCGCATTTGGTGTGCGACCCCTTTAAGGGGGTTGCACACTGGACACGAAGCTCAGCGCTGCGCCACGTTTTTAAAACTCGAACACATTGTTTTCAATGTATATAATGTGCACGTTCAGTGTTAGGCATAAACGGATTAAAAACGTGCATGTAAACACACTCAAAAGTGTTATTCATCAAAATGTTCTTTTACATATTTGTGTGATGTTCTGTATTTCGATCCGGACTTTAAAATGTTATGAGAGAACGTTTTACGAATGTTTATCCACCACATTACCTTTTATTTAAACCTGAATAAGAAAGCCATTGTCAGTTTGTCTGTCAGTTGGCAGGCAGTTTTGGTCGCTTTATTAAAAGTTGTTGCTGTGTGCAGTGTGTAAAGGAAAATAAAAATAGTTTTACCCTCCTGCTGACTTGTGTCGTTACCCTCCCAACCCATTCACACACACATAGATGATTAGATTATCAGTCGACTATAGAAAGATTCGACCATTCTGATTCGAATGTGTAAATCCTTAGTCAAGGACACCTCTACTACATATTTAAAGTTCTGACTTTTTTTTGTTTAAGTTTTGGTATTTAGTGTTTCAAAACAAAGTAAATGTATATGGTGCTTGTGGCCAGATGCCATTTTTTATGTTGTGTGCATCTCACCAGCCGTTTTGAGCCCCCAGCCACATAGTGGGCAGTGCACTGCTCATCCGCTGGGTCTCTTCTTTTGCCAGATCTGCCTTGCCACCTGCTGACACCATTTCATCTCTGTCCTGATCCGACTCCCTGGCAAGAACCCAACCAAGGATGAGTTCCCATCCAAATCTGGATGTAAATCAACTAAGATAAGATACTAGGTCTGACTCACCTTTGGTTATTGTTGCCTGCTGTAGCCCCAGAAGACTCTGTTCCGAATGGGTCTGTAAACACATGCTCTGTGTATATTCCCGGCTGACTGGTGTCCTGTCCTGGACTCTCCTGGTCTTCCTCAGTGGCCTCCATAGCCTCCTCTGCGGCAGGCACCCCGTCCTCACTGGGAGCTCTGGAGAGATCTACAACAGAGAGTGATGGAAGATAAAATGCTTTTCGAAACAAAAATGATTCACTGTTTTGAAGAGCTCGAAACCCACAGACTGGCTGGTCAAAGAAACGGATGTTGTAAATGCATCAAATTCAGTCCAAATACCTCTTGCAAACTAACTGCACATGTTTTTTTTTATTTGTTTTTTTTATGAAAGTGTAATCTTTTAAATGTAATCAACGAAAAATCAAATACCATTAAATATGAAGTTTCTGTAAGATGTGTGTTCTTATATTATGTGTAGTGCTCGTTTTATGTAGGAGCAATCTAAGGGTTAGTTCACCCAAAAAGTAAATTCCTGTTATCATTTACTCTCTCTCAAGTTGTTCCAAACGTATGAATTTCTTTCTTCTGCTGAACACAAAGGAAGATATTTGCAAGAATGTTTGTATACAAGCAGATTTTGGGCCCCATTGACTACCATAGTAGGGGGGGAAATACTATGGTAGTCAATGGGGGCCACGATCTGCTTGGACTCAAATAGCAGCAGAAGAAAGAAATTCATACATGTTTGGAACAACTTGAGAGAGAGTAAATGATAACAGGAATTTCAAGTGATCTATCCCTTTAAATCTCATTATCTTTTTTTTATTATACACACATTAAAATTATTATTACAAACATTAAAATTCATTGAAATTAACCTACACTATAAAACTGACCCGAGATCAGCTGAAATCATTAGATACTTGGGTTCACCAAATCTACAGCAGCTAGGGACAAACCTTATGAATTCTTAAAGGGGGGTGAAATCCTGTTTCATGCATACTGAGCTTTTTACACTGTTAAAGACTTGGATTCCCATCCTAAACATAGACAAAGTTTCAAAAACTAATGTTGGACGTTTGATAGAGAATTTCTGTGTTAAAAATACTCCTTCCAGTTCCTCACAAGTTTCGGAGAGTTTTTTTCGAGTATGAGTCTACTTGACGTTAATAGAGCGGAAGGTCCTTGTATGGGCCGTACGGGCTCTTCTCCCGGTAGGGTGCGCGCGCGCGTCACTAGAGCGAGAAAGGAAATGCACGGCCGTAAACACTGCTCTCAGGTGCAGATCCAGTCGTCCGTGAACACGTCTGGTATGGTTGCGCCGCGCTCCACTTTATTCCTATGGGTGACGTCGAGCGACTTCAACGCTTCAGCACAGCATTCCGGGAAGGCAGCGCTGCATTTGAACCGATTTGAACGCAGAAATGACGGGAAGCTTCACAACATCGTTTCAGTCGCGTCTCAAAGTGGATTTACACGCCACTGCTGTCACAGGACTTCACCAAATCATGCTTTGGAAGCAGCCGGTGAGTAAAACTGCTTCAAATGTGTGTGCTGTTGGCTATCGTCGCCTGAGTAAACATCAGTAAACGACACGATTGTCACCATTGGTGTTCTCTGTATAACGTTACACTAGTCTGACGTGCAAAACCGTTTTGCTTGCTACCTCTAAGGTCTAGTCGCATACAATAGTCCATAAACCGAATCATGTCCTCATAAAAAAGACACACAAATGTTGACAGGCCACTAAATACAGTACATACCACAGAGACGGACGTCCTGATGTTGCTCCTGTTCAATTTATTTCTGCCTCAGATTTGATTCTGGATCATTATCTGTATTAGCTGAGATAGCCATGGGTTTCTCCACGCTTGAGGACGTCACCGATTTGTTCGCGATCGTCATTCTTTAGCTCCGCCCACACGATACGCCTCCAGCCACTCAGTTTTTTCCGGAAAGACTCGGTACAGCCTATATTTCTTTTACAAATATAATAAAACTAAAGACTTTTCGGAGATATGAAGGATGCAATACTACTCTATAGGTACTCAAGATTGACATGAGATTGACTGAAAGTGAGAGTGGTGAAAGACTGAGTGTTTCACCCCCCCTTTAAATGTTTCGAAACCAAGGTTCAAAACGTAATGACGTTATGAAGCCTTGTTTGCTAAAATCCTGTGACTTGGCAATTGTGAAACAAGCTTCGAAACACTGATTCGAAACAAAAGATAAATCATAAATGTTTTGAAGCTTCGTGACGTAGTAAAAAAAAAAAAAATCACTACTTCAAAGTGTCAGTTAAAGGAGAACTCTAATTTTTAAGTTAATCCTGATTATTATACCTTTTGAGTACTGTCTATGGTAAAAAAAGCCGAAGCGGATTGGTGCTTGCAACACGGAGTTATTACAGTTAATGCCCAGAGCCCCCCCTCAGCTAAAACGGCAGTTATGGGGGCATAGATGTAAAGGGTGTCTTTGTGCTTCTTTACAGACACAAAATGCAATTAAAATGTCTGTCCAACATGAACAGGTCCCTTACATGACAACGAGATGCTTTTAGCCACTTAGCCATTGTTTAAATTCACCTAAATAGTTTTAGACGGCTAGCTGAAGTCTCAAGCTGAAGACCCGTGGAAACTCAGTTGTAGCCGGAAAAAAAGGTAAATAGTCCAGTTGGGAGGCACACTTTCAAAGAGGCACAAAGACACTCTTTATGTATATGCCCCTATAACTGCCATTTTAACTGAGTGAGAGCTCTGAGCATGAACCGTAACAGCTTTGTGTTGCAAGCACCCAATCTGGTTAGGTTTTTTTTCTATAGACAGTATTTACGAAGGTATAAACTTAAAAAATCCCCATAGTTCTCTTTTTAGCAAGGAGTTTACTTTTAATCTTTAAAAAGCTCAACTATCCAAAAATGTCGATTCTGAACTATTTGTTCTGCGCTACAAATGGTTCGTACCACTTCCTCTGGCAGGACTCTGCTCTGCTGACTGTTCGTTGACCCCTGTGCTGCCCGTCTGAGATCCTGAGCTGGACTCTTCAACGCTGCAGCCCACCGCAGACACGTCACTCAACACACCCTCACTGCCCTGAGAGCTGCTGCTGGCCAATAAAAAGTCTGGTCCCGCCTCCATGTCCTGAGGAATCTCCTCCCCTGCGGGATAGTCCGTCTCCAAGACTCCTAAAAATCACATTACAATAAACATAATTATTCATATTTTAAATGGTACTGTTAATTGCTTCCTAAGAGTTAATTGTGTGAATTATTTTCCCACTCCCTTTTTCATCGGACAATTATTATTAGATTAATTAAATGATCTGCAAGTAACTAAACTAGAAATGCACAGATGTATCGTCCTATAATCGGCATGTAATTTTTAATTCATTTTTAATTTAATTTATATCTTAAATAGTGTAATTTCAGTGTAGACTAAAATGAGGTTTGAGACCAAATTCAAGGTTGAAGTCAATGCACTCTCTTTAGGTATGAACACTGAAAAAGGTCTGAGTTGGTCTCAGAGTTGTGTTCTCTTTGTTACTTTTGCCTAGATGTCTTTAAATCACAATAATGTGTTGGTCACACAGCCCTAGCACAATGACACCATTTACACTTTGTAATTGTTTATCAATATATAATAATAAACTATTTATGCCTATGACTGAAAGAAACATGACAAAGAAAATGTACAAAAGATGACATGCCAAAATATATATGTGTTATAAAGAGTGTACACTTCTGACCTGGTACACTGGCGATACACAGCACACATGAGTTGCAGACATAGAAGCTGTCCAGCAGGTCGTCGGGCCGCGTCACATCTATGACCATCACCTTTGTAGAGGAGTGTGTGCTCGTACAGATCCAAACACGACTGGACATCTGCACACACACCGTCTGCTCCCGCTCCTGCTCCTTTCAACACACAGAATAGCACTGCATTGAGAGCTAATACTGGAAATATAGCATACTGCAAAAACAGATTTTCTTCCTCTGTATTTTGTCTTGTTTTTCAGTACAAATATTTAAACATCCTTAAATAAATAGCAAAATGACTTGACATTGTAAGGGCGAAGAGACAAACAAGTTATACTCTACACTGGCAAAAATGTCTGCCAATGGGGTAAGCCAGGTGTTTTCAAACTTTATGATGCAAAGGACCCCCAAGTATGATGAACTTTTATGTGGGACCCCCTTCCTAAAATCCATCTATTTTTATTTAGGCATAAGAAAAAACATTTAAAACTGTTAAATTAAAACACAAAAACACATCAGTTGTGTGACATTATAAATACAAAATATGGTTTCCAAACTTAATAAATTGGCTATGGCCTACTTTAATGTTGGATGTAAAAACATAAAGAAAAATTATTTGTACAATAAATGTATGCAAGCAGCTTACGTACTGCGTTACAAGCCCAGTGAGTGAGATAAAGGGGACTCCGAAGAAAGATACAAAGCAAACATTTAAAATTCTGGAAAAGTAGCCTATGTACATGGCAAGAGAGGAGAGAAACATTTAGAATAAAACTGAATGTTTGGTAGACTTTATCCATTTTTGCTTTGTCTTTTTATTCTCTGAAATTTTCTGGGGACCCCTTAGAACCTTCTGGAGGACCCCTGGGGGTCCCCGGACCCCAGTTTGAAAACCCCTGGGGTAAGCAACAACAACAAAAACATTTTTTTATTGTTTTAAGCATGGTCACAATTTTTTGTATATACATTTTTCTGAAAACAAGACTTAATATTACCTCTCAACTAAATGTATCTTGATTTTAAAATATATTTAGATATATTGGAAAACAAGATAAAAATACTGAGGAAGAAAAACATTTTTTGCAGTGTACTTTGTACTATGTGTGTATTTCGACTTTTTCTATGTTTTCAGGTGGTGGAAACTACATAGTCTGATCCATTTTCATGGAAATTAAAGCCTAAATGCCTAGTTTAAAGGACCCATATTCCACAATTTAGTAGCTATTTAATTTATTAAAATCTGCTTACAAAGTCATTCAAGATTTCTAACATCAAAACCAGTAATCATTTAGTTTTCAATGCCTATTTTCCAACTGTTTCTCTTTAATTGTGCCACTCCGCCTTTCGGTATGTGTATTGCTCTTCTATATGTAAATGATCTTTATTATGATCGACTAGCCTCTTCGCATTTCAAATAAGTAACGGTACCCTCACCAAGATTCTACATTCGAAACAGAATTTGTAAATGTTGGCGGCGATATGCTAATAAACCGCCATGATGCCATGGCCATAATGATTTCTGAACTTTGCTTTGTGTAATTTCTACAACAAGCTCTTTTACTTCAAGCAAGTCCATGTTTTCCATGATAAGGCCCCTTTTAAAAGTTTATCAAAATATTTTACTTTAGGTTCCTGCTCCGGCTGATCTAGGCTGCTCTGAGAGCCTTTCCTCTGTTTGGAGGTGTCAGTCTCCACCGTAGACTCCTCACCAGAAACGCCAGAGCCCGCGTCACATGACCGTCCACCGGAGAGGTTCACTCCAGCTGCACACAGGAGCTGCACAGGGGGAAGTCATCTATTAAATACATCTATTAGAGGCTGAGTTCCTATCAGCAAAGTCAGGTCTGGTGAAAATTTGTGAACCTGAACAAGTCTTCATACATGTAGGTGCACTTTTTTTCTTTTTCTTTTCTCAACAGACAAAACTACTGAAGCAAAATGTAATGCGAAATTTGCACAGGAAGACTGTAAAAGAGGTATGGTCTGGTTTCAAGTAATTCATCATCTTTCCTCACTAAATGACCTTCATTCTAGTCCTCACCTTCATAGAAGCATCTTTCTGCTCCAGTGGCTTGAGACACACAGGAACAGGTAGGTTTATTTTGTTCTCTGCATGGCCACCATTGGCAACCTATACAGAACAGGACAACAGCACAAACGTGGAACATTTAGAAAATATGGAATCAAATAAATTCAAATCAAATGTTGCAGTGCTTTTTTTTTTTTAAATAGTACTTAATGCGATAAAAACAAAGGACAGTAAAGCCCTCCCTACCCCTACTGATAAACATGCGTTTGACACTTTATTTCCACTTTTTCGAAAATTGTCTTAATTTTTATTGCAAATAAATGTCTTTCTGATCTGATAAGCGATGGGAAAAGGGATTAGAGTAAGTTCAGCAAAAGGTAGACTCGAACCTCGGGTCGATTTGCATCAATTTTATGCCTCACCCTTTAAAACTTTATGGTGTCTTCCGTCCTTTTGTCTGACGTCAGTGAGCAGAGTTAGTGTAAAAAGCATTTGCCAACAAGTCGGGCTATTTGCACTGATTTGAGGGGCAGGGTTGGTAGGTTTGTGTAACAAAGCCAGCCCAATTGCTATTTAAAAAGCTGTTTGTGACTATATATATATATATATACATCAAGACGTATGACTCTTGCCTTGCATTTGCCCGGGAGACTCCAGCCATGTGCGGTCACCCTGCCATCCTCCTTCTGCATGTGGGCTTTCACATGCTGGTACTGAGCCCGCTTCTGCTCCCGTCGGGACAGAGAACCACTCGAGTCCACCCTAATTATAAAAACAGAGAAAAAACAAGTACTGTGAGATGCCAGGCAAGAAGATCTTCAGATGATGTTTCCAGATCTAAATGGTTCTCAACAGGCATAACATTTGAAATGCGTTTGACAAGGTAAAAAAGAGAAGAGTTACTCTTCTTTGAGGAAGTCGAATGCTTTGGACTTTTCCCTGGGGAACTGGGAGAAGGTGTTGCTCTTTTTCATGATGCTGGGTGGGTTGTACTTGACGTTGGACGGTAAACCTCTGGCCGTGCTGCTGGATGTTGAGGAACTGGAGGAACTGAACAGGCGACTGAAGCTGGAACAGGACATGGAGAGATGGATGTGAACAGGCCAAGCTCACATTTGTGATCTGTATGACTAGCATGAATGAGGACGAACTTTAAGGAGTCTTACAATTGCCTGATGCTTGACCTCTTCTTCTCTGCAACTTCAGAGTTTTCTCTTGAAGCTCTGTGGAAAAACAAGACATCATGTGTCTCCATGTGGCGGCATGGGGTTTTAGCTCATGAGCCAGAAAAACTGGCCTACTTTTTTTGACAATTAGTATGAGAACAGAGCTCAAGCTGAGCGTGAAAAAGATGGTCTGGTCAGACACTAAAGACAGCAGAGATAAACAAACAGTTTGACTACAAAACAGTAGCATCATAAAATGTGGTTTGCTTGGCTGTGCTAACAAATACGTTATAATTTTGGACAAAATAAAATTAAAAAATTAAAAAGGACAACAAAAAACAAGAGCATTTGTGTTTCATTTTGAATTGTAGAGCACAAATTAAAGTTCCCCCAACTATGCTATTTTAAAGGTTTCTAGTTGTGTTTTGAAAATCTGCTACAATAAGGTCAAAAACATTTACATTTTCACAAAATATGCAATGTAGCATCACGTCTTTTCTCTCAATGTCTGAAACATCGATAAAGGATTCGATAAAGGATTCTGACGTCGGTTGTGATTGGTCTACTCTGCTCTGATCGGTCAGATCTGTTGCCCAGTCATTTGTGATTGGTCACTTTAAAGATAAAAGATGCTTCATTTACACTACTGTGTTGAGTGAATGTTTACCGGATCATTTCTGTCCACCTGACGGCCTCCTGCAGCTCCATTAGTCTCTCCTTGTACTGATTTCGCTCCATCAAGACTCGAGCCATCTCCACACGTGTGAACCTTCTCCTCTGAGCTGTGGGCACATCGCTCTGTGGAAACCCGATGAAGAAGGTATTTTAACATGTATTAGCTGTCATTTTTTGTATTAAATATAATAATATATTATGATAAACTAGCAGTGGAACAAGTCACCTTAAATGTAAAATGAATATACTTTGGAGAGTTAGGCCAACAATTGCTGAGACAAACAATTATACTCTGCACAAAACCATATATATATATATATATATATATAGTTCAAAAGCTCAGTAAGATTTATTAATGGTTTAGAAAGAAAGAAAGAAATCTCTTAAATTCACCAAGGATGAATTTATTTGATTAAAACAGTAATACCGGTATTGTGAAATATTATTCCAAATTAAATGATGGTAAAGCTGTATTTTCAGCATCATTACTCCAGTCTTCAGTGTCACATGAACCTTCAGAAATCATAATATGATGGTTTGATGCTCAATAAACTTTTCTGATTATTATTAATGTTGACAACAGTTGTGCTGCTAATATTTTAGAGGAAACTCTGATCTTTCAGGATTCTTTGATGAAGAGAAAGTTTAAAAAACAGGATTTATTTGACATCATGAAATCATGAATGACTGTCCCTTTTGATCAATTTATTGCATCCTCTGACCCCAAACGTGTTAACGGTAGTGTATAATTGTTGTGATAATATTTAAATAATACTACTCACCTCATCTTCTTCTTTATTATTGTTCTGTTTGGCCACCTCTGTCTCCGCTTTCACTCTGTGTATGAATATTCTCATTTTCAGTGCAATTGTACAGGGTAGTTACACATTTAATTACATAGTCCAAGTAGCATGTTATGAAAAAGACACATATTAATGTAAAAAACATAATCTGTGGCTGCTAACCTGAATATGTCATGTTTGATTTATTCGACTACTGCATGACACCCTGAAAACTGCATATAAATGCACCCCTTTGGCTTATTATTTGGACAAAACAATGACTCACTTTTTGAGTTCCTCCTCCAGCTCTTTGTTTTTCTCCTCTAGTTTGGTTTTGGCCTGCAAAACCGCATCCAGCTCCCCTTGAAGAACCTCTCTCTCACAGGACAGCTCGTCCACACGAGCGATCAGATCATTCTTCACCACGTTCAGCGCATTTCTGTGCACACAAACAATATGGTGTCAACATCAAAGCCACAGAAAGAAAGACAAATAAACTATAAAAAGCAAACAAATTGACTCACTTCGTCTCAAGCAATTGCACATTTTCCTGAATAAGATTCTCCACCTCACGACTCATGCCTGCAAAATACAACACAAATGATTACAGAAAAACCGAGGCAAACTGGTGACAGCTGCAATGATCCAATAATAAAAACACTGTTCAAAAACACTAAATGTTTGAGGTGAATTTTATGTGCCCTGTGTTTTTAGGTTGGACAGGCCAAATGAATGGTCTTACCGGAAAGACTTGGGTGTGAAAGCGCATGCACTGCATGTGTTCGACAGAGAGACAGACACATGGAGAGTGAAACAGGAATGGACAGCTGTGAGGTGAGAGTTAACAGGTCACAGAAAAACCAAGAGAGATGCTGGAAAGAGTGGAGAGTCTACTGACAGATCAGCACGACTATTCTACCACATTTAGATTAGCTATATGACTAGGCCCACACAGAATCCATGCCCAGTTTATTTAATATTACGGATGATTTGCCCAAAAAGACAGCTACAAACAAAGAGTTTGTAAAAGGGAAAAGGCCAAAAACTTGGGCAACTTAAGTAATTTGGGGGGTATAACAATTATTTCTGAGCTACAAAAAATTATTTTGGGGACTACTATGACTAAATTGAAATATTAAAGGTGCAGTGTGTGAACTTTAGTGACATTTAGTGGTGAGATTGCAAATTGCAACAAGCCCAACGCACACCCCTCCCTTTTGAAACACTTAAGCCGCATTTCCACCACAGGAACTTTGGGCTGGGTACTCAGTGTGTTTTAAACGCAGGAACCAGGGGTCTAAATGAAGTTCTGGGTAAATATTTCCCCCTCCAAACAGCCCTGCTTGCAAGGTAGTACTTTTTCAAAGTTCAGGAACTTTCGAGTGTGGGACTTGGGCGCTGAACATGCTGATTGATTGAGTTCACGCAGCATTTTATTTCAACCGGCATATTTAAAAATCTTTTGCGATGTTCGTTCTGTGCTCAGTAAGTATCAGTCTTGTTCTTTGGGCATGCGATCGTCTCAGCCATCTCACAGCCAATGTCCGTATAGCTGATAATAACTTTTACATTGTCATTTTAAATCTAGCTTTACAAGCTTTCAGAATACGCTAGTGCTCTTTTCCACCATTTTGTTAATGACCTCTTTAGTAAACCAATACATAACCAGCAAAACCAGCACAGCTTGAATCTCCTCCATACTTGCTATTGTTGCAGATGCAGACAGTGTGTGTCACGCAAAGTGATTAATTTTACTGTCTCACTGAAAGGAGACCTGTGGTGTATGGAGATCTAAGGCTCCTTATAAGGTAATAAAATGTATGTATGTATAGTATATTTAATTTCTGTCAATAGATCCTCATAAATATTGCACACTGCACCTTTAAATCTTTAAAACATGTAATGATACACATTATCATTAAATTATCTGGTTAAAAACTGTTGACTCATCAGATGATCAATATTTTTTGGATAAAAAATATGTATTTTATACCATTTAAAAAAAAATTATATATATGCACTACCATTCAAAAGGCGGGGGTTTGTACGATTTTCTTTTAAAGAGCATATTGCAGGTTAGAGACTCCAGTGAGTCAGTGTATAGAAAAATAATGTAGGACCTAGAATTTCTTTAAAATATACTTGTAAATACGCTAATAAGGCTTTTTGAGTCGTTTTTGTGACAAAATTTTACTTCCGCATCTAAAAATGCGCAAACCGGAAGTGACATAACGAGAGGGAGTGCCGTCACTTTCAACCATAGGAAAACAATGGATCGCAATGGCAGTTCGGACGCTGAGGAAATTATAAATGTTTATTAATACTCATATGGCAGACCACAGCCATGCAATTATGACACACAATAAGGGACAGGCCAGGATTAGACAGAACAACGATCAGAGGAGAGGATTTGAGTTGTTGTGTGAGGAGAAACAGTGGAAAACAGAGCAGGTGAGAGAGTCGGCTCATAACATTATACGCTAACACTGTGCTTAGATTACAATACTTACAGATAATTATGTATCAGGCAATCGCAAAGCTGCTATTGGTCATCTAGGAGTATTGATACCAATAACAGAAACTAATAATAAGTTCAGACCATCTGGCTTAAGTCACACTCGCCGTCCACATTAGATGTTAAAGCCGTACTCATAATAATGAGTATTATTATGCTATAGCTCAGTTGCTGCAACCATTACAGTGCCTTTTTACACACACACACACACACACACACACACACACCCACACATACATACGCACATGCGCCCTCACTCCCTCTCTGGTTGTTTCTGTTGAAAAGGCTGCTGTTCTATGCTTTTCAACAAATCATTTGCACACAAGTAATGTTTTCTATCTAAAGCTAGCAGCAACATTGAGTCTCTGGTTTGAGTCTTCAGTCTCTGTTTAACGCGAACGCTCGTGTATGTGTGTGTGTGTGTATGTGTGTGTGTTCGCCCGGATCGCCTCAGTTACGGTGCTCAGTTCACGCGGTTTCTCCGAGCTGATCGTCTGACGGATCCGCGACCGGCCGTCACACTCCGCCGCGGCCGAGCCACAGACAGTATAACGTGTTATTGTGATCCTTTATTCACTCATTCTGTGTTATGGGTTTATTTTGTGCCGATTCACCGTCGATAGTGTGATAATGTATGACGTTTTGAGTATGTATTTGAGTGAACGATGTATACGCTTGAATAAAATATACATTATCAGCACATAATTCCTGACTTTTTTCTTAAAGTGTGAGACTATGCATGTGTGTTTATGTAGCCTACATACTTTGTATTAATCAATGTTGAAATTGATTAATGTAAAAACAATAGCCAAGAAGCATTGCGTGTGAGTATTTAATAATTTAATATTATCCTTTAACTACATGAGTATTGCAATGTTAAACTTCATCATATCGCTGATAATCCGCGGTGTAAAGTGAACACACACACACACACCACCGTGTCAAAGCAGATGCAGAAGTGAAGTACCGTCTCTTCACCTGCACAAAACGCCACAATGCAGCGTTTCTAACTTTTTTTTTTTAGGAAACCTGTGGACTCAATGTCCTGACAGGCTGGACACTATCATTTTCCATGACAATAATAAATTTAAATAGAAAAACTACCGAAAATACACTGATTACTACAGAATACCAACCTATTCTGCACTGAGCCAATGCAGAGCTTGGCAGACGACTCCCTCTCGTGACGTAATATGACGCGATGTTGAAAAAAACTGCGGTTTTACAAACAGCCAACGAAACGAGTAACCCCAGAGTGCAGTCTGGACGATGGGGCGGGGCGACACATTAAGGCGGGGCGACACGTGTCGCTCCGCCTACACCCAATTTCATTGGTTTATAAAATAGCGAATCTTATTGGCGTAGACGCTTGAGCATGCGCATTCCTTTATGTACGTCTTTAGAAATGATCTACCTACGAGCTACCTGCATCTGTGTGGGGAAACGACAAACATGCAGTAAAACTTCGGCTCTCGCTGTTGTTTTCGCCGCTTTTAAGGTGAGTTTAGTCCATAAAATCACACAAGTAATACACATTACTGTTCCTGACACTTTTCTTACCTTTAATTGAAACGATTCTATGTTATATTTACTTGATAGAAATGTGACGTTAGTGTCTTTGAAGAAGTAGATATGCAAAACAGAACTAACATTTTTTAAAAGGCGTAATTTAGGCTAACTATTGTTTTTGAACGTTTAATCACATTTTATGTTTAGATGAGAGGTTTTGATAGTTATGTAAAGGTTTTGCTGATAAATTTGTCAATGGATGATAGCAATAAGCACATGTATTTAACCTAACGGACCTCGCAGAGTGCGAAAATCCAAGTAGTTGAAACCTGTTCTGGTCTCTCATGGTAAACAAATATGGATAAAATGTTCTGTGATTTCAGGAGCGACAGAAAAAACCTCTACAACAAAGGAAAGCTTTAATACATTCAATAATATGAATGTGCATTATTGAAAGCCACTAAACTACGAATACAGTTTGTACACAAACACAGTAGATAATGCTGTACATGTAGCATTTATATAGCATCTATCCATAAACTGTAAGGTTTAGCCTTACAGAAATACAGGTGGTGAACTGAAAAAGCTAATTAAATAAGTTAATATATTTTTTTTTCACAACATTTACCTGTATCACTTTGCATCTGTAAATTTCTTATGAAAATGATATATATATATATATATATATATATATATATATATATATATATATATATATATATATATATATATATATATATATATATATATATATATCTTATTACTCATTTTAAGACGGCTTTGACATCCAAATGTCAAACAGTATGTACAGTGACACTGAATGAACAATACTAAATTAGTAAACCTAAAAAAAATATATAAAAAAACATGCATTTTTTTTCTTTTAAAACTGACATTTTAAACAATATTTTTTTGGCACTTTGACAAATTGTTCATTTTTATTTTTCTAGATGATTCCATGCTGATGGACTGCAGGTCCAATCTCAGAGGTCCTATGTACCGGTACGTATGTAAAATCTCAAACATGCACTAGTACCATTCAAAAGTTTGGGGTTATGTTTTTTTTAATAGTTATTTATATAGCGCTTTACTGGGTACTCAAAGTGCTTTACATATGGAAGGGGGGAATCTCCTCCACCACTAATCATCCACCTTGATGACACGACAACAGCCATATTGAACCAGAACACCCCAGCTTTGTTGGAGAGGAGACAATCAGTTCTCTTTGTCAAAATAGTATTTATTGATGTCTTGCTCTGGAAGCAGTCTCGTGCTAATATAATTACAGATCCTGCAACATCCATTTTTGGATTAAATCAATGCTTTGTTTATAATGAGGAGGATGTTTTAAGCTATGAAACTTGCAGAATGCAACAAATAACTTAATCACAACTACCTCAAGTGGCCACTGACTAATGCAACATTTTTTTATCTTCTTTCTTGTTTCAGATGCTGCCATAGAACGGCATGAGAAGGCAACAGTTTGGTAGAACTGAGGTTCCAATATAAGAGTATACACATGATGTCCCAGTAGACGGCATGTTACTGTATTACACCAACTGAGTGGCAAAAACACTGAGTGGCAGGATTGGTGTTCAGCGTGAATGCTGCAAAAACAGCGCAACACCCAAAACACATCTGGGAAAGGGTTAGGTACAAATAGATACAGTTGACTGCACATTCAACAATAAATCAGAGCAATCTTTGTACAACCTTCCGAAAGCTACAGAAAGACAAACAAATTAATTGCTGCTATTCTCAGAAACAACCTGAATCCAGACATCAGAACATTTTATGTTAGATATGTAAAATTTTGGGCTAAAATCATATACTAGGTCATATACTGTATTGACAACTCGTAATATGACGATTATATAATCATCTGGATTTAGAGCTACCTAAACTGTATAGTACGGTATTTGTTTAGCAGATAAAGTGTTAACCGGCTTTGCTTTATATATTTCCCCGTCATTGGAATCAGGTACATATAAATGTCTGAAAGTCCAATTCCTGGCCAAACACTGGTTCTTTGGCGAGTTGTAATAATCACTGTTGAATCCAAATACATTTAAATAATTTCAGGAAAAAAAGAAGCTTGTTTTGCTCCCATTTCTGTAATTTCTCTTATTAAAGTCAGCCCTGCTCCAGGATGTTTTGCCACTCAGTCCAGCTAAGGGTCGTGTCCCAACGGGAAAGTGAAATCGGCGCACACACTCAATTATAAGGAAAGAGACTGGCCTATTGTAAATCCAAGTTTACATTAAAGCTTTGTATTTTGAGTTAAAGTCTGTTTGTGTCTGGATTTGCAAAATTTTATTTTTTTGTGCAGTTAAGTTTATATATGCTCTCTGTACTTTTACTTTTTGTTAACATCAATAAAAATCACAAACTATTGTTGTTTAGCGTGTGTTCTCTGCAGACAAATTTTGATTTTATCCATTGGGTCAACACTTTTGCATTGTCTGGAAAATATGAAATTTTGACTTTTTCATTACAAATTTAATGATGTTTATAAAATGAAAATATTTACATATATGGAGGCACACTTATGTGAAATATATTAAACTGCTGCATTAATATATAATTCAAAAGATTTACATATATAGAAAACTAATATATTAACATATATTAGAAAATAAAATATGCACATATATTGCAAATTATTCTATTAACATATGTATAGCTAAACTTATTCACACATAAAGGAAATAAAAATATTAATAAGGTGCCAAGCTATTTTGATTTAAGTCATTTTAATATATGAAAATCTATTATTAATATATTCCACACGGTGTAACTTCTTTGTGGGTATTTATGTGCTCAAATGCGTATTGCAATAAATGTTTCTATCACTTCTCTTCTTGGTATTTACTGCAAGTCCTCGGGTAGTGTTGCACAGATTTACAGGAGTGAAAATTATTTTCATCCCGTTTGTACACAGATTATAGCATGCACAATGCGAGGGAAGATAAATAAATGGATTTTTAATATCTAATTTGTCACATGTTAACCCGTTGACACTTAGCTATTTAGTCCTACAATAAAATATGGACCTTTAAAACTATAAATTAGACAGATACATAGCCCCACATATTTTATTAACAGGGAAAGACTTTATACCGCTTTAGCACTTTATACAATTGGACAACAATCTCGTTTAAACGATTGGTCATGCTTTAAACTAAAATTAGCCGTTTGTGTTCGGAGGTGTCCAATACTACAGTTTAGGGTTGTGCCGATAGACGATAGTATCGTGTATCGACGATAGGCAGAGAGATCGCCGAAAGCTGAAGCTGTTGGCGATTTCAAGGCGATATTTGGCTCGTTCCCCATGAATATAATAAATAAATAAAAATTATTATTAAATGAAAATATTATGATCATAGTTATTATTATTATTATCATCATCATTACAATAATTGTACTTATTCTGCTTAGCCTTACTATTCACATCAACATCAAAGCGCGTGGTGTTGCACTCACAGGCTACGTGCCGCATATATACTGCGAGTGCAACACCACACGCTTTTAAAATGTAAAAATGAGTTACTCTTCAGTGAAAAAAAATGTTTTTTTAAAGACGAAAAAACCACATAGTTTCAGAATTTAATTGCAAGGTGATCAACCTAGCCCTATATTCACAAATTCACATAAGCCACGGCGAAAACGGCATCATCATCATCATCATCATCAGGCTAAAGCATTTTTTTTCATAAATGTACATTTATTTTATACTTATAATAATACAATAACAAATTGCTATATTATAATTATAGGCTATAGCCTATACATTTGAACAGAGCAATCAGTCAAAAAGTAAAAGCAGCTTTATTTCAAACGACTTAACGACGGAACAACAATGAACAAAAAATATTGCACTGGCCGTTAAGCTAAGATTTCTTGTTAAAGTGCAGTGAAATACTTAAATGTCAGCAGACAATGTATTTTCTAATAATGTGTTTTAGCCCTTGCCCGCTGTATGGGCTACAGAAATAAATAGTTTATTAAAATAGACAGGCTGTGACACCAGGTTGACGGTAGCCTAAAAATAATAAATAACGAAATAGGCTTTAATAAATAAAAAACACAATGAAAGAACTCAAATAAAACGGCAAAACAATTAAATCACCTCAAATGTATAGGCTACTCGAATGAACTTATTGCTAAAACAAACACAAGGCCAGAAACAATTAAGACAACAATTATTGTTATGCAATTCAGGTATCTATTCCCAAAAATTTTTTGTATAAAGAAAACCAGCTGGTTTGAGAAGGTTGCGGTGGGGAGTATGTTGCCCGCTGCACTGAACACACGTTCCGATGGAGCCCGTTTCACACATACTCCGTCTGCAGTGCGTGTGCGGTGCGTATTTTTTTCCGTAGCCTACCCATGTTAACGGATGACAACTTTCATACTGCACGCGGATGCTGTCCGTCAGTCCGTTCCAGGAGCGGTGCGTCTGCAGCAGTGCACGGATCGTTTTCGTACCGAGGCTATTTTTTGCTGCGCTGCGTTGCTGCATTAAAGTGGTAGAACATTGTTCGCATTAAAATAAACAGGTAGGCTATTGACGGAGGCTATTATTTAAATTGTATAATTTAAAATATAGGCCTACTCTTGTTTCAAAGTCAACACATGGCTTTTTTTTCTCAAGTTAAGCAAGGAAACGAGACTGCAGGATTTCCTTTAAAAGGTTTAAAAACGAAAGAAAAGACGAGAGTCGGCTGTTTTTGAATAGCCTATTGTAAGTTTCTAATTTAAAATGTGTGTGATTTAGGCTATAACCTATGTTTAAATGTTTTGCCACTTGTGTAAGCTAAATCTAAATATGAATAAATTAATTGAATAAAATGCTGTAGGCTAGTGACGAGCCATGTTCAGTAAAAACTTTTGAATTTTAAATAAAAAATAATGAATAAATGCTGTGTTTGTGGTATGCAACAGCCGACCAGTTGCACACGGATTGCTTCACGGATGAACCTAAATAATACAAACACAACACATCTGGTTAACTAGAAGAGCATCATTTCGATTGTTAAATAAGAGGCGATCCGGCGCTCGTTGCCGCTGTTTTCAGTGCTGCAGATTTCTCTCGTGGCTCGTGCATGTGCAGAGCACTTTAATCTAACTTTTGTATTCGTTCCGGTAAAATCACGAAACAAAATGCACAAAAACTGTCCCTGCTCTTCATGTACAATCACTGATGATATTCGGTTTTAATGAGAAAAATACGAGGATTTAAAGTGTGCAAATCTATGCCTTTATTCACGTGAAAAATCTGGACACTAACGCTATATTGTGTTTAGATGCATCCCCTTATAATACGCCATAAAGTGTGTATCATATGCACACAAAAAACTGCGTAGCCTACCATTTGTAAGCCAAAGCTCATTTTGACGTATACATTCCACGAGATTGCACACTCGTAGGCCTACTATACGCATTTTCGTGAGACTGTCCCACCCACTTTTTAAAACAAAGTTATGCCACTGAATGCTCCGCCCCGACGCGATAAGATCGCATATCGGCGATCTCACAGGCTGACGATATGACGATTGGAAAATTAGGCATATCGCCCAACACTACTACAGTTAATAATTAATTATCATTTGCGTAAAATCCGGGTTTGTGCTGATCCACCGACCCTAATGAAGAAGCCAAATGTTAAACAGCTTTATTAGCCTTAATTATGCCGGAGGTACCGTCACCAAGCGCTCGTTTTTGCGTTTTGTTTCATTTAAAACAATATGTGAATCTATTCCGTGTGGTTCATTCATAAAATCGCACATTAAGGAATGCGCATGCGCAGGCTTGAAGCGTCTACGCCAATAAGATTTGTTGTATTGTAAACCAATGAAATTGCATGTGGGCGGAGCGACACGTGTCGCCCCGCCCCATCGTCCAGACTGCACTCTGGGGTACTTGAACGAAACGGCCACTTTATCTGCTAAATTTGTGCTCTTATGTCTTTTAAAAACATTTTACATCCTGCATTACCTTTTCATATGGCATTTTCATACAAGGTTATATGTTTATCTCAAAAAAAATTTAACCTGCAATATGCTCTTTAAAGAAATTAGTCCTTTCAGCAAGGACACATTAAATTGATCAAAAGTGGCATTAAAGACCTTTATAATGTTCAAAATCTTTATAATGTTTTTGCTTATCGAAGAATCCTGAAAAGATTTCCCACTGTTGTCACAAAAATATTAAACAACACAACTGTTTTTAGCACTAATAATAATAATAAATGTTTCTTGATCATCAAATCCTTATATGTGAATGATTTCTGAAGGGTAATGTGACACTAAAGCCTGGAGTAATGATGCTGAAAATACAGTTTTACAGGAATTACATTTTAACATAAATTCATATAGAAAACAGTTATTATAAATTGTATATACTGTAAATATATACATAGCCCTGTTTAACAAACCCTATTATATGTAAATATGGTTCTATAATAATTGCTGAAGAAAATGTGAAACCGTCGGCAGATTCTGTGTGGCCGTAGGACTAACACTAGCACTGTGCTACATTTAGTTAAAAATAAGGACAGTAGGTAAAAATGTTCATAGCACGTTTCTGCTTTAGTCCAAACCCATATGGCTGGCACCATTTATTTGCTGTATGATCCAGTTAAAGGGGAAAGTGTGAAAAAATATGAATGGAAGATTAAGATGCTAAGAATGATGCTAAGTGAAACAGAGGACACTGACATAAAGAAGCAAGGATGTCATACACACCGGAGTACTCCACTGCGGTTAGAGGGAAGAGGAACAGGACAACAGGGCATGGAGAGAGAAATCTGGGTCAGTTTAACATGCAGAACAGAGCATAATGGGACTGTGACACTGTATCACAGAGCTCATCTCATAATGATGGAAAACGACACACATTTAAAGGGTTAGTTCACCCAAAAATGAAATTGATGTCATTAATGACTCACCCTAATGTCGTTCCACACCCGTAAGACCTCTTCCCACCGTTCACAATTCATCTTCAGAACACAGTTTAAGATATTTTAGATTTAGTCGGAGAGCGTATCTAAGTCTATGCACACTATACTGTCCATGTCCAGAAAGGGAATAAAAACATCATCACAGTAGTCCATATGAGACATCAGTTAGTTCATTTGAATCTCTTGAAGCATCGAAAATACATTTTGGTCCAAAAATAACAAAAACTACGACTTTATTCAGCATTGTCTTCTCTTCCACGTTTGTTATCAAACCTCAAATAAAGATTTGAACGGTTATGAATTAGTGTATTGATTCATGATTTGGATCGTGTGTCAAACTGTTGAAATCACGTGACATTGGTGATCCGAATCATGAATCAATACGCTGATTCAAAACCGTTTGAATCTTTATTTGAGGACTGAAAACAAACCAGGAAGAGAAGAAAATGCTGAATAAAGTCGTAATTTTTGTTATTTTTGGACCAAAATGTATTTTCGATGCTTCAAGAGATTCTAATGAACTGACTGATGTCCCATATGGACTACTTTGATGATGTTTTTATTCCCTTTCTGGACATGGACAGTATAGTGTGCATACACTTAGATACGCTCTCGGACTAAATATAAAAAATCTTAAACTGTGTTCTGAAGATGAACGGAGGTCTTACGGGTGTGGAACGACATCAGAGTTAGGAGTTAATGACATCAATTACATTTTTTGGTGAACTAACCCATTATTGTTTATAAAACTCGAGCTCAGGTAAAAATGTCATATGTTTCTTTAACACGCATTTCTCTTGATAACATCTGAAAGTGAACAGCAATAAACGCACCCAGCAGATCTGCTCCTTCATCCACGTCTCCAATCAAACCTGTGCCTGCTGACGACACTTCTTCAAAGAGAGAGTCTGTGTTGCGGTCAAATGCCATGTTCTCGATCCCTCGGGTCGGGGTACTTCAACACATCAGCAACAAGCATGTTACATCATTTAGATATATGCCAGCATTGGACTTCACCTGAGAGGGTAACACTGCAGTTACTCAGTTCAGAGAATCCTATTAAACTGAGGCTTTAAAAGTTACTTTTAAAAGTAATGCGTTACAATATTACATTACTCCCTTAAAAAGTAACTGATTACATTACATTAGAAAGTAATGTTATGTTACTTTTGAGTTTCTTTATCTCACCTGACTGAGGCTCGCTCTCTTCCAGGCTTTGCGGTGTGATTTTTGACTGAGAAGCGCTTTTTCGCAAGTGTTTAAAGCAGTAATGCATTCAACAAAATAGTATAGAATAGAAAATGAAGGTGTATCTGTATGATATAGACTGAGCACTTAGAATATTTCCTGACCCCTAGAGCTAAGTATGCCATAAAATGGTGACTTAATATTATAGGTTAAATGAAAGTTGAAAGTAATTTGTTTTCTTAATTTTGTACTTTTTCTCTGTTCCTGCACAGTGCACACACATGAGAGCGCATGTCTAAATGACTATGTTATGGAGAAGAGTGATCATTTTAATTTAGCAGTTTAAGAAATGTTTAAGTAAATTCATTCAAATTGAAAGCAATGTGCATTACTTTTTTAAAAAACTCAAATATTACATTTATGAAGTACTGCTTTACTTTTCTCATTACACCAAAAAAGTAATCTGATTACTTGTAATGTGTTACTCCAACACTGGTCATGTCTATCAAAACCTAGTACACTGCCTACCTAAACAGCATTTCTGGGCATCAAAGACACATTCAAATGTTTCAGACACAGTGTTAGTTAGAGTTGGTTACCTTGCACCTTTATATCCGAGGTCCATGTCCAGCTCTGGGGTGGACTCAATAATGGCCTGAACATCTGACTTCTCCTCGTTATCAGCCAGACCTGAATAATCAGAATGGACAATTACATATTTGTCTGTCTTGTTCTGGGGACTCAATACTTTTAACATGTGATCTGCAATATACAAGTATACTTGTATCATATTACTTATAGTAAAGTTAAACTCAAGAGTGAGTGAAATTCTTCTTTTTCACTGATACACTATAGCTGCGTTTCCACTGTAGGAACCTTCCTCATGAACTATTGACTTAAGGGTGGTATTAGGTGTGTTTCGACTGCACGTACCAGGGTCTAAATTAAGTTCTGGGTAAACAAAGTCCCCCCTCAGAAAGTCCCTACTCACGAGGCAGTACTTTTCAAAGTTCATAAACTTTCAGGGGTGGGACTTGGGCGCTGAGCATGCTGATTGGTCGAGTTCTCGCAGCATTTTAATTGGTTGACTCCACGCAGCATAGAGACAGAGCGACACGCGTCATAATCTGAAAGACACGCCCACTGGTGGGGAAAACAAACCAACCGTCTCCATTGACTTTCTATTGCAGGAAGCGGCCTCTTTATTATTTCTGACTTATAACAAAAAAACTTACAATGTCTAAAAGCTGATATGTGACAAGGTGTACAGAAAACAAGCTAACAAACAGACCCAAAAAAAGTGTTTATAAGCTGCCCAAAAATCAAGCATTTAAAAACATAAAAGTGAATGAGACAGAGCAGGACATATTACACTGAGAACTACGCCCACTGGAGAGGAAAGTAATCAGCGACAGGAAATATAATATATAAAACTGACATTTGGATATTTGATCAAATGTTTACTGCACATGTAGACATACTGAGACATACTGAGTGTCAGGATCCCAAATTGACCCATTCTTCCTGTTGAAGCTTCACGTCTTATTGCCTGTATCCACTTTTATCTCCTCAAACGCTTGGTTTTTTGGGGTCGACAGCAAATAATAACTAAGTTTTGTGTTTTTTAGCTTGTTTGTTGCACACCTTGTCACATATCAGCTTTTAGACATTGTTCTGTTTTTTTGTAATAAGTCTAAAACGACAAGGCGACCGCTTCACGCAATACAAAGTCAATGGAGAGCGTTGGATTGTCGTTATTGAATTATTTCTGAAAGATCATGTGACACTGAAGACTGGAGTAATGATGCTGAAAATACAGCTTTACCATCACAGGAATAAATTACATTTTAAAATATATTACAATACAAAACTGTTCGTTACTATATTTTTTTGATCAAATAAATGTGAATATATTAAAATAGAAAACAGTTCTTGTAAATTGTAATAATATCTCAAAATATTACTGATTTACTGTATGTTTGATCAAATAAATGCAGCCTTGGTGAGCAAAAGAACATTTTACCAACCCCAAACTTTTGAATGGTAGTGTACAGCAGTAACTGAAGCACCATTTGCAAAACATTCAGCGATTTTAGAGTTATTTATACTTCTGTTGAGGCTTTCCATCCACAGTAAAAGAGCGTCTAACCCGCAGAGACGCTCCTGGTGCCGGGAACAGCCTGAACCTCCGAGCTTTTCCAGAATCCGTCTCCATCCTCTCGATGGGAGTCCAGGGCCAGATCAGAGGCCGTAGTGGACATGGGAGTGACAGACTTTGAGCCCCCCTGGCTGAGGTCAGACAGCTCATCCTGAAATCATTCAATGCACAATGATCATTACGAGAAGGTCAGAGGTCACAGCTCAAGGACAGAGGAGAGCATGAACAACATGAAAGCACAGAAAGGTAGAGATATTCAGTTTATCCCTGCACATCAACTAACACCCTAGGTGAGATCAACGAACACACACAGGACAGACACAATGAAAAATATAATGCATTATATTCATAACTGCTGGCACTGTTAACGTTATCAAACTTATTTGAAAAGGGGATTATAAATTGGTGTCAAATAATAACTAGATAAATCAGTGTAAGTGTGGAAACGAAAAACACTTGACATCTCATTGATGCTACTGTAAGAAAGCTTACAACAAGATACACTACAATGCAACAAAGAACTGGTGTTACAGATTATTATTTAATAAAATGTATTTATTATTCATTATTTTTAACTGTCTGATATCCATAACCGATTTCAAATAACATTTCATTTATGCTTTTTAAACAACAGAAAAAAATATTATTATTAAAAAAGTGTATCGTTAGAATGATTGTTATGCCATTTTACACATGCAAAGTTGTTTTGTAACTTGGATTAAATTGTTAGAATACACATTTAAAATTGTAGTTAAAGTTAAAGTGTCAAATACTGTAACGTTGATGCTTAATTATTATTTACACCATAACAATGTTAAAGAATAAATAACTTGTTTGTATAACATAACAAAAAATGTAAATCAACTAAACCAGTTATCGGCCAGTCTCTACAAAAATACAATTACAAAAACACATTACAACACACAAGAGACCATTTACCATTTACACAACACCTCAAACAACGCAAATAATTGATAATGAGTGATGAAATATGTTCGGTTCGGTATTGCTGTGAATGCAACACAACTGAAATAAATGCAGTGATTTATAGAAAAGAAAAACTACATTAAAGCCAAGTGTTGGGGGTAGCATGTTAAAGTCAGCACGCTTTGCTAGTGCACATTACTAGTCTTGTGGTGAACAATTTGCCCAAGTTGATTATAAAAAATAAATAAAGAACACTTTATTTTGGTGGCCCCTTTTGAACATTTTGTTGATTATAACTAAAAGTAACTTTGCACCAACATGTCAACTGACTCATTAGTCTACAAATACTTGACTAACACTCTAATGAGAGTTAGTTGACATGTAGGTGCAATTTTACTCATAGTCAACAGAATGTGTCAAAGGGACCATCAAAATAAAGTGAAACCAAAAATGTTTTAATCTTTGATCAAAATCTGAAAAAGTACTACCCCTTCTCAGATGACGTCAGTTTGACAGCTCGGGTAGAACATCCCCTCCAACTGTCAGTCTGTTGCGAGCTGTGACAGCGAGCCGAATACTTTTCTAGATCCAATCAATTCCCAGCGGGAAAAAACAAGCCACGCCCTCTATTCTCCTCATTCAATATCCGTTTCACTCAGAAAGTACGACATAATATTGAAGTAACTCCCAGTTCGCGGTGACTTAAAAAGTAATCTACAGGAAACTAAATTATATAAAAACTAGGGATGCCACAATTCTCTATATAATATTGAACCATTCGGTAAGGCATTCATGGTTCAATACGCTCTTGTGAATTGCGTTTTTTTTCCAGTTTTGCTTTATTAATTAAAATCAGTTTAATTAATTATTTATATTTCTCTTAGAGTCTATGCGCTTATATGAGCAAATATCCAATCATATGCACTAAAGTTAGGGGGTGTTTAGCCGCACTTGAAATGCTGGTGTCAGAGAGTTATACTTATAGTTATAGTTATATAGCTAGCTATACACTTCAGTAATTCACAATCACCAAAGTTCCTTATTTGCATGCATTTTAAAGCCTTGCCGGTTCTAACACTAAAGACCTGTCAAACACACGTGATTACTGGACTAAGTAGTCTTACTGCGCTAATACCGTCAAATACACACAAGGTTAAAATATATAAACACAGTCGGTTATGCAAAGTGAAAGTAAAATCGCGTGTGTCTGTATATGAGATGCATGCAGGTCTTAAATTGACAGCAGCGAAGCCTATTGAACACTTGTCCTTAAAGGGACAGTTCACCTCTAAAATTATGTTAATAAAACAACAAAAGACAAAGAGAAAATCACTCACTGCTCTTGAATTAAAAAAAAAAACATTTTAATCAATGTATATTGAAGACTATGCAGTGTTTTAATTTTTCATTTATTTATTCATATTTATACAATACTCTAGGAATGTGTACAAGGTTTTTTAAGTAAAGTTTTAAGCTTAAGTAAGGTTTTTTTTTAATTCGTTTAAGTAAAATAAAGAAAGGGTATTGAAGAGTATACTCTTAAGAAGAGTATGCAATAAAGAAGAGTATGCAATAAAAAAATGGTATTTTTTCTCCTTAACCTAAGAGTAGAATTATCCTCCTAAGAATAGAATAGCAAAAAACCAAACCGATCCAAAAACCGTGGCTAAAAACCGAGGTATGTATTGAACCGTGAACTAACCATATTGTTGCATCCCTAATAAAAACATAACTTTTTACATTTAAACTGTATTGTAACCTACTAAAATCTCGTCTCGCGGCCGAGTAACGGGAGCATAAAAGGAGGATTGAAGGCAGCGAAAGACGAGGGAGGACCAGGCCTGTTTTTTTTTGTTGAGTTTTGTTTATGTTGTATCATGTTTGTGCGGGCAGTCGTCCGTGAGGGGCTGCCCGTTTTACTTTTGTTTTGTTTGTTTATTTTGAAGTAAAAGTCTTTGTTGAACATTCGCCGGTTCCCGCCTCCTTCCTTTTCATCAACGAACGTTTTTATGTTGTAAATACCCAAACACTTTAGCCAAAATAATAACTTCCCTTTCCACTCTTCAAAACAATGCAACAGAGTTATTTTCAAGAAGAGTAAAGAAATCAATGTAATTTAAAAGTAGCATTCACCAACACAGGTTAAAAAAAGTACATAAACGCTACAATGCGTGTTAAAAACTATAGACAAGCAACACTTTCAGCTACCATTGAGATATTAAAAAAACACAATGTAAGAAAAGAGTGAATGAAAAATGAGATCTAAGAGCATGAAACTGAAATGGCATGCGGTGACCGTGAAATCAACAGCATGCGTTAGCTGTATGCAACCACATCCTAGATTATTGATAACTAAACATCATTTTAACATGCTCTTTTTATTTAGCATGTATTCTAAATCTGGACTTTCTACATCTTTGTAGTTGCATGCAGCTAAAACACCACACATGGTTCTGTGAACAGACTTTCTGACTATTAGAGGACAACAGTGATTTGCACTACACACTGTCCGCCGGCACGGAGCCTTGCTACCTTGCAGTCGTTTGCCAGCGAGTCCCAAGCTTCCAGAACATCCTTACCCTCCCTGTTCTTTGGAGCGTCCTCCGCCTCCAACTGCTTGGACAAGAAAATTGGGACGTGGCATCTTATATTTGTTTGCAACACTGGCACAACACACAAAACACAACAGTGCTCACACGTGTTTGTGTTTGTGCTGCGATCTAGCATTGGTGGGTGGGAAAACACAACTCTCACATAACATTATTGCGCATGGGAACATTTAAAGCAGCGGCCCATTCCAGAGAGCTTCGAATTCTTAATGTTGCCATGTTTCATGGAGGTGAGCGTGGATGTCGAAACATCAGTTCACGGAGAGAAAAATGGCTGTAACATTAAAGGAATGAATGTTCTGTATGATTGAACGCATTCGGCCATTCAAATCGAATTGTTTCAATTTAGCATTTCATATTAGACTTATTATCGTTATTTTACACATTCTTAAAACATGTTTACAACAGCCTATCCTACAAAAAAAGATAAAAGGAACGGTGTAGATACAGGCATTTTTACGCTGTAGTTGTTTAACTGTATTTCAAGCATTTTAAAGGAGTAGTTCACTTAAGAATTTAAATTTCCTGATAATTTACTCACCCCCACGTCATCTAATATGTTCATGTCTTTCTTTCTTCAGTCGATAAAAAAGTAAGGACTTTTTTGAGGAAAACATTCCAGGATTTTTCTTTTATAGTGGACTTCAATGGGGTCCAATGGATTGAAGGTCCAAATTCCAGCTTCAAAGAGCTCGTCACGATACAGGAATAAGGATTTTAGCTAGCGAATCGATCGGCCAGTTTCCAAAAATAAAAAAATCTACATTTATATTTGTCTGGCTATCACCAGACCAAGCTCAATTTAAGATTTGAACATTGGTCTGGGGAGTCTGCTGTGTATTTTCTACTGCACAAGAGACGTGATCAACGATCTTTATTCAAATAACTCTGTGTGCAATTGGATAATCCTTCAACCAATCAGACCACAAGAGGCGTGATCAACGGGCAACGACCCATCACTTCCCTATCTGTCATCGTGTTAAACCTGCCAATAGCGCGCCAGGTGGATGAGCCAGTCTGTGATTGGTTCCTGCAAAATTAGAAATAAATGTACAGGTTTCCAGACAGTTGGAGGGCAAAATTAAATCGCTGGCAGATCAGGCTGGGTTTACCCAGTCTACATTTATATACTTTTGTAACCACAAATGTTCATCTTGGCACTAGAGTCTAAGACTTCAAGCATTACATAGTCACATTGGAAAGGTTGATGTAGACGGAAGCACTGCCCCAGTGTTTACACAGCGAACGTGCAAACAATAAGTCAAACGTTCTTTACAAAAAAAGGTACAACAATGATTTCAGACGGTTTTGAAGTTAGAAGAGTTTTTCACCCTACCCCTTCATTTTTGAACCGGAAAACACAGGAGAACGTCACGTCACGCATGACCTTTCCAACATGACTTCGTAATGCGTGAAGTTGTGTACGCTATTTTAATATTTATTTATTTTTTAGAAAATGACTAATCGTTTCACTATACAAAACCCTTATTCCTCGGCTGGGATCGTGTCGAGCCCTTTGAAGCAGCGCTGAAACTGCAATTTCAATCCGTTGGACCCAAGCGAGCCACACGAATCTCGATCGCCTCCTGGTGGTTGGTCCCAGTATAGCTCACCATGTATTCTAATAGGACATGAGACAATCAAATTACACTTCAAATACATTTTTTCCAAACATGGTTTCTGTCTTTTGAGATCGTTTTTATCACGCTGGTAAAAGTTAAAGTGTTCTTTTTTTAAAATAAGTTTGGTTTAATTAGTTATTTGATGCTCTAAAAATGGGGATGTGACGTCCTGATTGACAGCTGAGATTGACGCCTTCTCTGAGTGAAGTTATCACTGAGGCACTAACCAATTTTTTTCAGGATTCTCAGGAGAAGACTGGAGCTTTAGCTTTAATTTCTACATTTCCATTTCACACCGACATGAGTTGTTGTTCTGCAGTAAACTGCACTAACAGATACTATGGGAGTGTGGGTGGTGTTTTGATACCGCGGCTCTACTTCCTGCTCTCTACTGCGCAGACGTAGTCAGTCTTGTCCCAAATCAGCACAAGACGTCAACGCCATATTCAGGCATTGGCGGCTTCACTTTTCTCCAAGGGAAGATAGTGAAGGAACGTTGTCCAAATTTTTTACAGTATATGGCTGGACGCCATTGAAGTAATGTTTTCCTCAAAAACCTTAATTTCTTTTCAACTTAAGAAAGACATGAACATGACATGGGGGTGAATAAAATTATCAGGAAATTTTTAATTCTGAAGTGGACTAATCCTTTAAACCAGTAGTACATTTGTTTTGGGTCACTGTCAGTGTAAAGAGATGCTTGAATCATTACACAAACAGCCCTTGTTTCAGAAATATCCACACAAAACAAATCAAACATGATCCTCCCTATGTTTCTGTGATTGATAATTATGCAAACTCAAAATGCTTTTCATGGCCTGGTGTAAATTCCCTCACATTTGTCTCGATAGAAAATGATGCTGGCTGTTATTGTACCTTGAGGCTGGCGTTAGAGCGCTGGTGAGTGAGATTGTTAAACCTCCAGCCCTCTACCCCAGGAGTCTCGGCTCTGCCCTGGACGTCAGGCGTCAGTGAAGAGCTCCCACCAGACATGGGAAAGATTCCCAGAGACAGGGGCCGTTCTTTCCTGTTTAAAGAAGGGGGGGAAAGAGGATAAAAATCATGATATAAGCTAACCTGCATCACGTATTAAAGGGGTGATGAATTGAGAAATCAACTTTCCATTGAGCTTTGAGTGTTCTTTTGTGTGTTCGCTTCATTTCACTGCAGAATCGTTTGTAAACAAGTCTCAAGTGCTGAATTTGCAGACATATTGAGATTAAAACACAATGTTGTGCCTCCTATATTGGATCCAACAGGAATGGTGCAACACGCTTATGTTAGTAAAATGTCTTTTTTATATGTAGGCTAATAGTAGTCCTGGGGCAGTGTGTTTTAGAGACAGGCTACCAAAATGTAAGTCCGACGGCAGGCCAGCACACACGCGTGTGTCTGTGTGTGTGTGTGTGTGTGTGTGTGTGTTCACACTTATATCCACAGATCGTGCGGGCCATGTAATACAGAAATAATATTCCAATCAATCGCAGGTGGATGAGAAATAAATCATTGTGTTTGTTTGACAAAGATGGTTACGAGTCCTGTGATCGAGAGAATCTTTCTGGTGTCGCTTTCAAAACAATCCCTCCCTCATGTGAACTGACAGGGGAGCTGAAGCTCATTAAATATGCTAATCTTCTCCAATCCTATCCGTGGGCGTTTACTTCCAAGTCTCCAGTGCGGCACGCCCACCAAAACCCAGCGTTCAGGAGAGAGCCTCAAAACCAGTGTAGAAAATAGCCTATTACTTATTAGTTATGATGTTTTTGGATGTAAAACCACACGAACGTCATTAGTTGACCTCAGACAACAGTATAAAAACATGTAAAAAGCCAGTTCATGACACCTTTAAGATAAACATGGAATGCAATTTGCCATTGTTTTATTTCACCAATTTTATTTAAATCTATATAAACAATCAGCTTCCCAATTGGTTTGCCAGTTCTCATTCAACTACATGACATTTCCTTCTAGCACAGATCATGTCCATCTTACCGAACTCGGCCCAGTGTTCCCGTGTCTGAGGTCTCTCCTCCCGTCTGCTGCAGCCTGATCCGTTCCACATGTTCCATGTAGTTGTGGATCATCTGAAGAGCAAATGGACAAAAAGTATAGGTGGATTAAATAAAGAGCTGCAGATAGACACTACAGCGAAACGTGACTGTAAATTCTCTTCTAAATGATTAATCAAGTTTTGTTTGAGGTCAATAATGTTTCTCAAAAGTCTCACACTCAACAAGGCTGCATTTATTTGATCCAGAAAATACAATAAAGAACAGTTTTGTATTGTAATATATTTTAAAATCTAATTTATTCCTGTGAGATGAATGTTCAGCATCATTACTCCAGTCTTCAGTGTCACATGACCCTTCAGAAATCATAATAATATGAGGATTTGATGACTGAGAAACATTCCTTATTATTATCAATGTTGAAAACAGTTTGCTGCTTAATATTTTTGTGGAAACCATGATAAAAAAAAATTCAGGATCCTTTAATGGAAAAGAAAGTTTAAAAAACACACATCTAAAATGGAAATCTTTTGTAACATTATAAATGTCACTTTTATCAATTACCAAATAAAGCCATGTAGTGTGCACATTGTAAAGTTTCAGGAGTGAAAACCGTATTTAAAGGAAGATATTTGGAATAAAGAAGTAGACCTTGGGCCCAATGACCATAGTATTTTTTCCACTAAAATGGTAGTCAATGGGGCCAGAGATATATTTGGATACTAAGGCCCTGTCCACACGAAGCCAAAGCTTTCCCAATCCTATCTTTTTTCCCCTCGTTTCAAGAAATATCTGCGTCCACACAAGGTTACCGAAACCAACTAGAAACGATGTAGTTTGCATGCCAGGCCAGTGTGTGGCGCTGTAATTCTGCCACAGAAATACACTAAAAACGAAGAAGAAGATTTGTGGCCAGAAGGGGTATAGCAGTGGTCGGAGTTGAGGCAAAATCTCACAATAAAATAACAACAAACACATTTGCTACTTTATAGATATGTTTTATTAATGCCTACACCTACTCCAACCCAAAACATACCCTTACAGGTATGCCGATACGTTAATTAAATGACGCGATATTGATGTGCGCATGCCCAGTGCCCGTAGTTGTATCCCTTAACTCTTTCACCGTGCTGGACGTAGTGTGATGACATCACCGTTTCAGAAAATATACGGATTCGCTGTACACACGAAAACGGAAGATGGTCGTTTTCAGATTTAAGGCTGCAACATACTCCGCAAGAACAGAGAAAAAAGTTCTCGCTCCCAGGGCTGCAAGAACAAAATGACGTCATTTTGTTCTTGCAGCCCCAGTTTGGGAGTTCTCTGAGCTTGTTCTCGACACATCGCCTGAGCAGAACTTTTTTCTTGGGTGTCCGAGAACTATTGTGTGATTGGTCAGAGATTTAAAGTGGGCGTGGTTCATGTTGAGAAACGCAGATGATCGGCACCTGCTTTTCTCGTGAAGTATGAATGTACTGGCCAAAACGAACTTTGTTCTTGTTCTTTCCACCTCAAGAAAACGAACAAATTTCTTTGTTCTTGCAGGGCATGTTCCAAGCTTTATTCGCTTTGGGACCCGGTTTCAAAAAATATTGGATTCATGCTTCCAAAACGCCGGATCCGTGTGGACGAAACACTGGTACAAAATGTATACGTATACAGCTAAACCTGTCTCCGTGTGGACGGGGCCTAACTCTCCTCCAAATATCTTCCTATGTGTTCAGCAGAAGAAAGAAATTCATACAGGTTTGGAACAACTGGAGGGTTAGTAAATGATGACAGAATGTTCATTTTAGGGTGAATTATCCCTTTAATTTGTCTATCACTCCTGTAAATTACACAAACAGGATTAACCACTAAAAGTTCAATTGAAAACCACATTTAGCTGTAGAGTGTATGTGGACTATAATTTTTTTTTTCTTAAAAAAAAAAGCTTACTAACCCCCAATTTCTGAGTGGTGTATATTTAATAATATACTAAATTGATTGCATTAGTCACCTTGAAATAAAATGTCTTACAAACAAACAAACATTTATTACAAAAGATTTATCCGAGCATTTCATTATTTTCTATTAATTACAATAGAAAAGAAAAGACTATTTAGTTTCACGCTAACTTTAAAATACGGTTGTCACTCTCAGAGCCGCGCTGCGTACATGACCTCTGTCGTTTACATGGTGTTGAATTTGCTCTCTTTCTTACCTCCGTGTGCCGCAGGTGAAGGGAATTATACTCTCGCTTCAGTTCAGCCTCTCGCTCCTCTAATCGACTTACTGAGAAAGAAAGAGTAAAAACGATTCAATTAAACATTATTAGTTCAGCAGAACAAGAATGCTCTGCAAAGATAGTTGTATTTCAGTTCACAAGTTTGTCTTTTTTTTAAACAACAGCTTTTTTCTTTCTTTTTTTTTTAACTTTGAAAGAGAATATTTAGGCTTGTTTTCTCTTCACATGCAAAGTTTGCAGCATTACATGCCACTTCAGAAGCTCTGAAGAAGAGCCTAGAATTAAATGAGGACAGAGAAACGAGGCTAATTATTCCAGTCATCATCACAACACAGGTTAGAATGTCCCAAATGAACAAAGACGACCGGCCGTTTCACTGTAAAACGTGTGAGAGAGCTTTCCACTTTAAATTGGTCTGAAAACTGATTTTAAGCTGAGTGGGCAAAGCCTATGCTTTCAGTGAGGTCTATAAAAACACTTGCCGTTCTGTAGAGAGGATATTCACAGAGGATTTTAAACAGGCTTGATTTAAAAGAGGCGACACAAAGACATAATCCACTTTTAGCTGTCAGGTTTAAATCTAAGCCTGCAGCAGGATTGCCCAACCCATCCCACCATCAGACCGCCTACAGTAAATCACTGTCTGCTACATACTTTCATCACAGCACAGTGATTTCAAGTAGAACTGATCTCCAGTCCAAATCTCAGACGAGGGTTTGCTGGCACTTCACTATTAATTAATTCATTAGTGCCAGATTAAAAGAGCATACATCCATAATTAGCATGTATTGGTGCTTGACTAATATCATTACCACCCACGGCCATCTCATGGAGTACAGGCCGATTCTAGCAAACAGCTATACGTCGAAGCCAAAGGAAATGTCAACTCTTTCCGCTGCAAATCAGCAACATCATCACTGATCCATTAATGGGGTGAGGAGAGCGAGCAAATTGAATGATGGGACGGTACTCTGTTGTATGGACCATATGTGAATAACACTGTAAACCAATACTTCACATAAACACTGTAAACGAGAACAGGCGACAAAACAGGAGACTCTTACTCTGGTCAGCATAATTCTTGATCTTCAGCTCCAGCTGACGGGAATGTGATCCCAGGCTTTCCAGATGGTTCTGCAAGTCCTTCTTCTCTTGCTCCTGGGAATCTTCAAATTCAATGAACCTCTGCTCACAGAAAACACAAAGGAAAAAAAATCAGCATTGCATAATACATTTATTTTTATAATAGCCAATACAGGATTTAATTATTACATCACGAATAGACCATGATTTGCTGCTTGCTGTTGCTAGTCAACACTAGGCTGTATTTTTATTTAAATAAGGGGACATGTTCATGAATCATATATATTTTGATATGCATCGCCTAACATAAATTTCAGATAGCTAGCATACTAATTGTACACTTACACTAAAAGCTACAAAACTTCAAGCAGAATACACACTTTGACTTCTACATAGTGGTAGAATAGATGACAAATATAATCAAGAGTGTGAACCCTTATGCCTTTTTACAGATTAAAATGTCAAATCTATCGAGACTGAAGCATGAAAAAGGCAGAAACGTTTAGAAAAGGATTATTTTATTAAACTATATCCAGTTTTTTTTTTGTACAAGTACATAAGTAACCTATGATGTGAAATGTCGATAAATGTTTGACCGATGTGACTGATGATCTTTTCAATAGCAGATTCTGACATCTAGAAAGCAAAGGCCTTGATATATAATACAGATATGATATAAGGATAGCAAATAACGACATTACTGAATGTATAAAAATGTGCTTTTCATGATATGACTCACCAAATTCAAGAAAACATACACCACTAATATTTTACTGTGATACAGGATTCTTTGATGAATATAAAGTTTAAAATGTATGAAAACAGCAAAGGGAGCATTAAGCATTGACAAAATTGTCTGTTACACAAGAAAAAAAAATACAGTTTGAATTCAGCAGCAAGAGTTTTTCAGTCTGGTCACAGCAAAGGATCCCTTGACCTGGAAGTAATACCTTGACGCGTTTTCCCTAACTGGAGTCTCTCTCCTACAGAACACACGTTTCATGTCTGGAGTACAGGGGTCTCCTGGAGAGCCTGGTGCAGTGAGAGCATCTGATAAAGAGTTGCTGTTTCAGTGTCACTTTAGGTTCCCGTCACACTGGCACGCAAATCTCATTGAGCAACCCCCCGAGCAAAGCGATCAACACACATAAGGTTCAAGTCACATTCAATTCCCAATCATTTTCAGAGCAACACAGCACTCTCACAAACACATAAAGTTAAGAAATTTTCCGATAAAGCAAACTAAAAATAATTTATGTGAAACAAGGCCACACGTCATCTTAAGTTACCAAATTATAAATCAGCATTATATCAGACACTATGCTCTCTAGAGATCAAAAGTATCAGCATCAGCGATGGAAAACCCCAAATTAACTCAAATATTACAAAAAGGAGGTTATACACTGATGAGCCTCATCTCACAGGTGCAGCAAATATCGTTGATCATCTCCTAACAAGGCCACATTTTAAGGTCTGGGTAGATTAGATGGCAAAAAAAAAGTCAGCTTTCATTGTCAACATGTTGGACGCAAGGATATCCGAATAAAGATCTGAGTGACTTTCACAAGGGCCAGATTATTATGACAAGCCGACTGGGTCAGACCATCTCTGAAACGCCGAGGCTTGAGTTTCTCCAGATCAGCAGTGGTGAGAAATTACCAGCAGTGTCCGAGGAGGGACAAACCACAAACTGACGACGGGTGTTGGGCGGCCAAGGCTCATCGATGCACGAGGGCAATGAAGGATATCCGATCTGGTCAGAACCAACAGAAGGTCTACTGTGGCCTAATTTACAATTTTAATGGTGGTTATGGGAGGAATGTATCATAAGTGTATCACAGACTCCTGGGTATGGGGCTGCGTAGCCATAGACCAATCAGAGTCCCTATGATGACCCCTGTCCACTGTCGAAAGGGCAAACAACAACGGGCGTAGCAACCTTGTAGAAGTGGAAGAAGGCTGTCTGGTCTGATGGGTCCTGTTTTCTTTTACATCACAGTGACGGCCTAAATTAATCCAGTTTAGTCTGGTACATGTGCAGCATGTACCTGGGGAAGTAATGGGACCAGGATGCACTGTAGGACAACGACAAGCCGTTGGAGGCAGTGTGATGCTCTGGGCAATGACCTCCGGGCAATGAGTCCGGCCATTCATGTGGATGTAAATTTGGCACGTGTTTCCTACCTAAACATTGTTGCAGACCAGTTACCACCTCCAAATTCCCCAGATTTCAGTCCGATTGAGCATCTGTAAGATGTGCTGGACCAACAAGTTCAATCCGCCTTGTGATCTACAGGCTGCAATGTTTTTGCAGCACACGGAGGACCAACACAATATTAGGCAGGTCATCAAAAAGTTTTGGCTCATCGGAGTAGTGTAGTATCGTATAGTTTAAACTTTGGTATCATATTCATACTCATATCGAAGCGTATCGATTCATGATTTGGATCGCATGTGAAATCACCACACTGCTGAAATCACGTGACTTTGGCGATCCAAATCATGAATCGATAGGCTGATTCAAACTCTCCGAGGCTTCGAAGCAGTGTTTCGAAATCAGCCGTCACTATATAAAGTTGTTATTTAGTTTTTTTGCGCACAAAAACTATTCTCGTGTCTTCATAAAATGATTGTAGAGCCGCTGTAGTGAGATGGGCTTTGTAACGACGTCTTTAGTGCCTTTATGGGTCTTGAGAGAGGAAATGACATTGGTGTCAATGAAGGCCTTTCTGAGCCATCGGATTTCAACAAAAATATCTTCATCTGTGTTCTGAAGATTAACAAAGATCTTGCTGGTGTCGAACAACATTAGGGTGAGGGATTAATGACAGGTGAACATCATTTTTGGGTAAACTAACCCTTTAACACTGGTGTTATTATTAACTAAAAAATGTCAGCAACTGAAATAAAAGCAGAAAGTATGTCAAATATAAATGTTAGATAAAAAGCTAAATAAAATATATAAATGTTGCCTTGGAAACTGAAATAAGTGTAAGTTGAAGAACTAAAATAATTAAAACTGATATAGAAATAAATTAAAGCTAAATGGAAACATTTTTTTTTTAAATTACTAAATTCAAATAAATCTAAGGCTTGATATTAGCCTGACAAGCCAGACCCACATCAAGATGTTTGGTCTGGAAACTCACCATAGGCAGGGCTCAATCCGAGGGGCGGGATAAACGGTTGTCTTTCAAACTCCCTCTGCAAGCGATAGGATAGCGCTACCACCAACTGGTCGGCAAAACTCCGAACACATCTTCCCTTCTTAAGACTTAGACTTCAGTGCCGTTGCTTGTTCTTTTCTCAGAGAAAAGCTTAACTCCAAGTCTTCCAGAGTCGCAGTCAAAGCTGATTCGAAGTTTCTGTGTTTACTAGAAGCACGCAAACGCAACTCGGCCGTCGTCATTATGTTAAGCCCTGCCCAACGACTCTATACACGATGTGATTGGCCCAGCAAGAGTTTGGCTTTTACAGCTCAGAAGGATATTGAGAGCTGCTAGACGACACTCTTAAAACAGTTTAGATTTGCTGCCTCTAGGGTGCGTCTAGATTTCTAGGCTAGCTTAATAGTATAACCAATACTACAAATAATACCAAGACAGTATAGTGGCACAACGCGTGGCTACTATTTTTCAAAATTAAACAATGAAAACATAACACAATAGGCCTGAATCCTAAACAACATATTAGTGAGATGAAGGGTGAGTAAAAGATCAATGTTCATAACTGAATATTGATCCCTTATGTCCCTCTTCTGGAAGTGAAACCCAGAGGATGTGTCGTAGATCCCATATCAGTTCACACAGGGATTAATGCAGCAGCTCATTTGTGTTTTGGTTGGAGAATGTGCCAGGCATATCGCTCATAATCCCAGTTAACCGTCACTGCGTCAGGAACACATAAAGCCACTGAGCAGCCTTAATCTGTCCAAAGTCGGGCTTATACACGTTGAGAACTGTACAATGCGGTGTAATCTTATTTCCAAAACAGATTAGAGTCACGCATGTACTCATGTACATCAACTATGAAAGATTTATATCATACATCATTGAACACTTAATGACACATGCAAGGTTTAATGAGGGAAAAAGTGTGTTTCTGTGTTTCCCTTATCCTTAATAATTGCCAGGGTAGCTAAGATTATATTTTGGGTACCACTTTAGAATAATGGTCATTAATTAACATTAGTTAATGTATTAATAAGCTAACCATGAGCAGTACATGTTACTGTATTTGTTCATCTTTGTTAACTTTAGTCCATAAAAATCCAGCTGTTAATGGTTTGTTCATGTTAGTTCACATTGCACTAACTAATGCTAACAAGATTTTAATAATGCATTAGTAAATGTTGAAATTAACATTAACAAAGATAAATAAATGCTTTATAAGTGCATTATTAGTTCATGTTAACTAATGTAATGACCATTATTCTAAAGTGTTACCATATTTTGTGGTGAAATTAAATAACCTATAATCTATTTATCTTAAATATTAAAATAATTATGAAGCCAAAAAGTTAAATGTAACCTTAACAAAATGTGACAACTTGCCTAACTTGACAACTTAAAAGAATATGATGTGAAATGTTGAATATGTTGAGACCGCAAGTCCACTTCTATAGACAACAGCTGGACTTTTGACTCCTAATCTGTCATATCTGCCTAATAAACCTGCCATTGTGTATTACAATCTTAGCTCTTTGGCTAATTTGCTTTTGTTCTCATTTTGTAAGTCCCACAAAAGGGTCTGCTAAATGCATAACGCGATTTTGTTTTTAACTCACAGTAGTTACAGCAAGCCCTTGTGACAACTTGCCCCAGTCTCTCTCATATGGCACTGATGCAAGCATCTGTCTCTGTAGTTTGCATGGCAAGACAACAAACATGTTTGCTGTTGTTTGTTTTACATTGTTTTCCATCTCTGGCCTTTATTAAGAAGCATTGTGGTGCCATCTATGCTTGTACATTAAGTTCTCACCATCAGCAAGAGCCAGACACCCTTCAGAGGACACAGTAATGAACGTTTTAAAAAAAACATGCTTTTGATTTATTGATTTATTTAAGGCCCGAGACTGACTCATCATCAAAGGGCTGCACTGGCTAAACAACAAGGCATGATGGGATGACAAAGCCATTCATTCGTGCACGTGCATCCGCAACAAAACAAAGATGCCAGCAGCCTCCCGTTTCTCCCGGTGATGATGATCTCTCGTTCACTCACCTCCTCTGCGTGTTTCCTCAGCGCTTTCTCTCGCTCGTACTGTGTGATCAGCTGCTCGTTGTCCTCCTTCAGGAGCTCCAGCTCCACTTCATGCTCCTGGTTGTCCGCGAACACCGTGTCGAGGTTCTCCAGCACCGCCACGACCAGCGGCATCAGCTCCTTCACCACGTCCTCGTCGTATTTGCGAATAAGCCGCTCGAACTCGCGGTAGATGGAGTTGGCCAGGCCCGAGACCCGCTCCGACATGATCGCCGATGTCCCCGGGTCGTCCTGGTACACAACTCCGTCATCCAACTCCATTTTTTCCTTCCTCTTGTGAGACTGTCCTAGATTTAAACCTCCTCTATTCCAGCCCAACGTGCCCTGGCTTATGATTCGAGAACAAACACGCGGTTATATTCCCGTTATATTCTCCGACACACATCCACAAGGATCCCACGTAAGTCCGGAGTCCCTCCCTGGAACCGGCCGATGTATTACGTGGAATATTTTCCCGCGGTCGACCGACAACAGCTGAGTTGTTGACCAGACAGTCGCGCGGTGACGTCACGCTCCGTAACCGTAAACACGCAAACTGATTCTTGAGATATGGGACGGAATTTGTCCCGTTTTATTTATTTATTTTACAGTCTATGGTCCCGTTACACTACCTCCCGTTAGTTTTTAAAATCGCGACATTTCCACTTTGGAATGAATCAGTTGATCATAATTGATGATAAACATTTCGATAATAAGGGTGTTCTTGGGAAAAAAACGATGTGGTGGTAATAATAAAGATTTTTTTATAAATAAGAGATACATTAAAATAATAATAAATAACTGTAAAAACTGTGCCCCAAGAGGTAACTATGACAACAGTAACGTTAGATGTTTTGATTACATTTTAGATTACTTTTGACCTAACTCGTTTATCACATTGATTTGAATATGAAAATATTGTACCATATTGATGTAAAAAAAAAAAAAAATATTAAGAAAAAATAAAGTGTATTCCGATCTTTCTTAACGACACGATGCTTACGGTTCGTGATGTTTATGAAAGTTATTAAATCATAAAAATAAATTATTTAAAAAATAAAACAATTAAGGTAAAACACCAACATTACATTTTTTAACGTATTTGAAAGACAAAAGACTTTAAATGACTCACTGACTGATAATTCAAATAATAAGTAATGTTTTCGTCAGAAGCTGATGATTAGATGCAATGTTGAGAAAAGAAAATCTGTAAATCCAGTGATTTTTACAGTCTAGGCTCAAATGCTGTGTTCAGTGATCATCATGTGACTATTGGTTGGTCAGCATGTGTAATTTCACAAACCCGAAAGAGCTTCTGAACATAGCAGTATGTAGAAACTAACATTTAAAATATAACAAAGTAGCCTAGAATCAATTAATTATGAATAATTGGCTGCCATTGTGAGAATAAAATGTAATAAAATAAAAAAAAACTAGTTTGATTTATGAGTATTTTAAAATGTAATAATTAGTATTAGTATTACTTTTATTTGACACAGGGACAGTACACAATTACATTAACCCTGAAACATTAGCCCTGTTTATAGCAAGGAGAGATGCATTTCACCCGGTTTTAGCAAATTGAAATTGCTATTTTCCACCCGTAGTCCCTGGGCAGGTAGAAATAGAAACATAGAATAAATGAACAGTTACTAAAATCTTAGTTGTGCAAATGATTATTACAGAGTTTGAAATACACACATATCAACATCATTATAACACCCACCACCTTTTATAAATATGCCCCCCCCCCATCTCTCACGCACACACGCACACACACACACACATTCACAAATTTGCTGTACAAAGCAATCTAATTACAAGTGCTTCATTTTTTAAATCTGATTACCTAATCCATTTTACATATAAGTTACTACCCAGCACTGTTGATGCATAAATGAGAGACAAGGGGGGAAAGCAGAAGTTCATAAACACATTCATCTAAACATACTGAATTATTCATTCAAAATAATAATTTAAATGTGTCCTAGTTCTCAAGAATCAGTGATAAAAAATGGCCAGTGCTTTGTATTTGGATCTGAATTATTAATTGACGACGTGTTTTCATTGCTGTAGTCACATATCCATATAGAGTGTTTAGTTTATACTGATGTGAAATAAATTAATAAACATTACTTTTACTTGGAATATGCCCAAACTGTGATGCGATGTTATATGCTACTATAATTACTATGCATGTCATTTTTATGACTCTGATTATTGAGATTTCATGGATTTTATGGTACCACAGGACCTTTTAAATCGAGTTAGTGAAAGCAAAATCATGAATAGAAATCAACCATCGCATTCGCCACTGATAGGGTTTAATTTTTGTAAATGTTTCCATGATTTCCCTGCTTCTTTAGTCATCACTCGTGTTCATTAGTAAATCTTAATTAAGGTGTTCAGTTTGTACTGTAATTACTGGAAAACAGTGTCAACAGAAATGAGAACTAAATTGAAAAAGCACCAAGGAATAACAGAATCGTGTCCCTTAAAATATTTATTGGAGACATGTAAAAACTAGAAAAAAATAACTGTAAACCCTACTGGAATGACACAAGAAGGGAAAACATTGGGGATATTGAACTGAAAAAAAAAAACTACGCTACAAAACTTATATTCACTCCAATATGTGCTTTGACAGTATCCACACCACTAGATGTAATGGTCTTACCATAAATTACTGCATTTCAACAAGCCGATGTCTGCAGGAAATCTTTAAACAACCTTGCTTTAATATCTCATATCATTGATAAATGATGACATCCTAAAAAAATGATATGGGTCACAAGGAGAATTGTGCCGAGTTAAATATGAAACATTCTCTTATTTACAGTTGACTCGTTGCTATTGGTGGCATCAGCACAAATGATAAGGTACAAACTAAAAGACAAATAAGGCATTTATGTGAAAAGATGAACTCAATTTTCACTGGTGGCTGAACCTCTCATTTAAGCAAAGGGGAATTTTACCACATATGGGGGAGAAAAACAAAACAAAAAGAATGGGATATAATATTTTGAATTGTTGGACACATTTCATTTTCCCTCTTAAATCAGGAAAGAACTTATTCGACACTCTGGGAACCATTTCCAATCGTGGACAAATTTACAAATGAAGCATTTAACTGGAGATAGTGTGTACGATGCACTGTTCAATATTTCAATACACCTTGCATATAGAAAAGTTTTTTTTCTTCTTTTTCTTTTTGATAGCAATAAAAAAGTATTGCAAGATGCTAAAGACAGAAGAAAACGTCCTCGTTTCTGTAAGGGGATGGTTGGTGTCCAGGCGGAGAGAAATAAATCAGTGATTGAACTGGCGTTATGCGTTCTTTGTCTTGGGCATCTTGCGGTGGCATCGTTGGCTTGTGCCCCTCTATAAGTGTGACGGAGACACAGCTCTCTGTTCTTTGGCACTTAGGCTGGTAGACTCAGCTTCTTTCCTTTCAGCACTGTGGACCAGACAAAAGATTTCAGAAAATAAAAGCATAAAAAAGGACTTTTCATCCTAAAACAAGTTAAACTTAAAGGGATAGTTCATTCAAAACTTAAGATTATCCCATGATTTACTCACCATCATAGGTGTACATGACTTTCTTCTTTCATACGAATACAATCTTAGTTATTGTACAAAATATCAAAGCAAATCCCAGCTTTATAATGGCAGTGAATAGCATCTTAAAAAGTGCATCCATCCATTATAAAAGTAATCTAAACGGTTCCAGGGGTTAATAAAGGCCTTTTGAAGCTAATGGATGGGGTTTTGTGAGAGAAAAAAAAATCCATATTTAACACGCTATGAAGAAAAATATCTAGCTTCTGGCGGACTGCCTTCCGTATTCAACTTACGGAAAAAGCATATCTGGCACGACGGAAGATATTGGATGTCGCACATGCGCTTAGAACGGCGAGAGGCGCTGCACTTTCTTTGTAAGCTAAATACGGAAGGTGATCTTCTGGAAGCAAGATATTTTACTTTATAACTTGCTAAATATGGATATTTTTCTTACCAAAACCCATCGATTTGCTTCAAAAGGCCTTTATTAATCCCTGGAGCCATGTTGAGTACGTTTATTATTAATGAATGCACTTTTTGGGGGGCTTCAAATTTTTGGCTGCCATTCACTGTCATTATAAAGATTTGAGGAGCCAGGATATTTATTGATTTAACTCTGATGGTATCCGTCTGAAAGAAGAAAGTCATATACACCTAGGATGACTTCAGGGTGAGTAAATTAAAGGATAGTTTTCATTTTTGGGAAAACTATGCCTTTAAACTATTTAATACATGCATCAATTAATGCATCCGTGTATATAAAAGGTCACATTGTCCTTGTTACATGTAGTTATTATAGTAACTATAAATAATGCATAATTAATTATAACTAACCCTAAACCTAACCTCATAGAATGCCATTTTGAACAATAACTTATAAATCTTTTAAAGACAGTTGCACTATGAGCTACGAGGTTTTTGGGAGTCCAAAAAAGAAAGACGCCACAATCTCTTTAGCTCCGCCCACTTCCACAATGCACTGCGAATGACGTAATTAAGTCGATCTCATAACATCACTGATACTAAACTGCTACTGATCTCTATGAAATAGTTTTTTTAAAACATTAATGATAGACATTCAATAGTCTTTCTGTGTCACATAGACAAGATATTCTGGATATTCACATAACAGGTGCTGTGTTAATTGCATGAAATATTTATAACGTGTTAAACTGGAAAACATTTATTGCATGCATTAACGTGTTAACGTTGACAGCACTAATATACATGTATATAAATATTTGTTCCTTGTTAATAATTTGATTATGCTGTTTGCAATGCTTTATGGGATTGCAGTTCTTTCCACTCACTAAAACCATTAGGAACAGTCTTGTACCTTTGCGCTTTGTAGCTGGTTTGGCTTGGTTCATGGCTTATAATGCTTGAACAAATAATGCTCTTTATGAGTGAAACGGTGGGAAAATAATCTTTTTTTGGAATAACATCAGCAACATGTAAGAAAGTAAATGGGATCCGTTTTGATTTCATGCTGACTTCAACGTCAAAAGCACATCAACTGAATGTCATTTCACACCTACATAGGTGTGAGTGCACACAAACTCACCTTTTGTGACGTAAAGGTAGAAGAAGTCACAATAGAGAATAGTCTGGACGACCCCAGCCACGATGGCAATCATGTCAAAGAAGCCCTCAAAGTAGAACCTCCAGATCCAGTTGAAGAGGTAGAGGGCGCGATAGACCCCCAGACAGAACAGATAGTGGGTAGTGATGGTCTCGGCCTCGCCGGTCTTGCTAATCATAAAGAGCTGAGGCAGGATGGCCACCGACTCAAGATAGATGGAAAAGGTCCACAGAATCTGTCAAAGATACATTGAGTTTTATTTACAACAGATTTCTTAATTATTAAATGCCACAAAACTTGGAGAAACTTTATTTCAATCCTTAAGGTTTTTATTTTGATATTTATTTTAATTCAAGTAATTATTTATGGTTTAATTTAATATATACAGTCATATTGTAATTTAAAATAATGGTTTTCTATTTTGATATATTTTAAAATATAATTTATTCCTTTGATCAAAGCTGTATTTTCAGCATTATTAATCCAGTCTTCAGTGTCACATGACCCTTCAGAAATCATAATAATATGATGATTTATTATCAGTCTTGGAAACAGTTGCGCTGCTTAATTTTTTATAACCTGCAAAACTTTTTTGGGGGATTCTTTGGTGAATAAAACATGTAAAAAGAAAAACATTTATTTAAAATATAAATATTTAGAAACTCTATACACTATCGTTGGATGTGTTAAACTGATTAAAAAAAATAGTAAATACTGTAAGAAAAGATATTTATTTAGGATAATGTTGTTATTTTTATCTTTTTATTCATTAATGAATCCTGAAAAAAGTATCACAGGCTCCAAAAAATATATATAGCAGCAAAACAGTTTCCGACACTGATAATAACCGAGTATCAAATCATTATGAGAATGATTTTTGATCATGTGACAATGAAAAGTAAAGATGCTTTAATTTCAGCTTTGCATCCCCGACACAAATAATATTTTAAATTATATAAAAATAGAAAACCATTATTTCAAATTGTAATAATATATATTACAGTTTTTCTTTATGTTTGATCAAATAAATGCAGCCTTGAAGAGCACAAGAGACCTTTACAAACAGTAATGTTTCCAAACTTTTGACTGGTACTACACTATGCAAGTATGGATAGATGTGTTTGTGTGAAAGTGGGTGTGTGAGAGTGTGAGTGTGTGTGTAATCACCTCCAGTGGAGAGAAGTCATGGTTGACCAGAAAGGCAAGACCTCCCACGGGAACCACTAGAAACTCAACTCTGAAAGTGTCGTGGTTTCCATCATATGTTGCCCTGAACTTAGCATAGATCATGTAGACGGTGGCATAGGCACAGCCGACATAGATGACCTGTTTTTACAGAAAAGAAGAGAAACAAACAATTGATTAACAGTGCACATATAATCACACATACAATCAACGGTTTACTCCGATGTGGCAAAACATTGATTTTTCAATCACTGACTGTCAAATGTATTGATGTGCGAGTGTAAAACTTAATTCTATGCATTTACCTTCATGCAAGTGTTGTAAAGAGAAATGAAGGACGTCAGGAGATCCAGGTATCGCGTGGTGAACACCAAGGCGAAGAGTATCTGGCTCTTCCCAGAGATACCTGGGGATAAGAACACTTACACTCAGACAACTACTTAAAAACAAGAGCACACAACAGCAGTTTTGACTGAATACTGAGCTCATAAACATGTCAAAAGAGTTGCATCTAGGTTCTCTACATCTCTGCAGGGCAAAAGACTGAAGACCATGTACACAGGTGACCCATCCTCGCAAAGCCCATACACTGCCACGTCAAGGCAAGGAATGTAATGCACTTCAAGAATGTATGGCAAATGAAAGGAGGGAACGTTTAAGATGCCTGACTACAAAAATAACATATATAAGCAAACTGATGTTAAACAGCAGTTAATACCTAGGCCTTAGGTTTTCAGCTAATCCAGTCCCTTCACTGATAACAAGCCTGTCATGTAGCCTGTACCTTTAAATATAGTTTATAAGCAGACATTATATTCACAACATGTTAAATACATGCATACACGGGTTCATATAAACCCAAACTACACTTTTAATTAAACTAAAAATCTAGACTAACTAACGTTAGCTTGCATGCTACACAAATTACTTACTTTTATGCTTCATTTCTTGCTTCATGCTTTAATATTAAACAACAAGACTTTTCCGGACAGATCAACGCAGTTCAAAGTATTTCCCATATTTGAAAACACGCGTATGGAGTATGAAATGAATGAGAAAAGAATATATTTTGTGTGAGTTTAGCTCACCTGCGCACGACCTGGTCTTCCATATCTTGAGCAGCAGGATGATGATGGCAGCTAGATGAGACAGATCTCCAGTCAGCCTAAAGATATTCATGGTGGGTTTTTTTACCTCTCTGGCTGGTTTTAGTGGCGTTAAAGAGAGCTCAGGGTAAGTGAAGTAACTGTGAACCGGCTGAGTGCCGATCTCCTGCAGAGCATTCCTCCACGAAATATGGCGAATGAGGGGCTACGTGGCCGGTGGACGTGACGTGGCCGACAGCGAAACCGCATTGAATGCTGGGAATTGTAGTTCAAGCTATAGATATGTTTCTGCATTTCTATGGTTCATGCGGCCGCTAGCGCCACGCCTGAGTCTGACCACGCCCCAGGCAATCTTATAAAAATGACCTTGGTAGTAACGATTGAGGAAAAAATATTATTGTTACGTGTTTTTATTTTTATTTATTGCTTTGATGCAATTTTGACAATCATTCGGTGGGCTACATTTTCTAAACTATTAGTTATATCACAACAGATCATCAAGTGCACTTATTTTAAAATATTTAGGCATATTACACAAAATCACTAAAAATAAGTGTTTCATAGGCATTAGCCTATAGCCTAGCCTATAAAAATGTTTAATTCACAGTGTCTTACCAAACTTTTAACTTCAAAATTAAAAGCCTACTGAACAGGTGCAAAAAAAAAAAAATATATATATATATATATATATTAATATAATATTATATTATATTATATTATATTATATATATTATTATTATTTAGCCTAGGCTAGATTATATAACATATAAACATGATTTTTTTAAAATTGTATAAACATTAAAGCGGGCTAGTGCTTTTAAGATATGGTAAGTGCAACTGTGGTGTATAAATAAGATAATCGGGTGGCTGTATGCTATGCTAGAACGTACGCTAACTAAAAAAACTTTAAGAATGAGCTTGATTTCACAACTTATACATGATTTGCAAGACGTTAAAGACTATTTTAACACAATTTAAACAACAAAAATCTGATAAGGCTCTGAACAGATTACCCATTAAAAGTTCTTTCAGCCAATAGAATCGCTCCGAGGTCCTTAGCGGACACTATTTCACAGGGGGACAGGATTTCTCATGACACCTGTCATGCAGTAACAGTGTTTGCTCACTTAGCCTGCACTCTAAAAAATGCTGGGTTAAAAACAACCCAAATTGGGTTAAAAATGGACAAACCCAGAAATTGGGTTGTTTGAATGGGTCCATTCACTGGGTTCAAACAACCCAATTTCTGGGTTTGTCCATTTTTAACCCAGCTTGGGTTGTTTTTAGAGTGTGGCTTCCAGATATGAAATATGGATTTGTCTTTAGTTCTATTATATTTTATTCATTTTACATTTCCTTTTACTGAAACCCTAAAGAGTCAAGATAAATATTGCCTGTACTGAACCTCTCACTACGAGAGAGCACGTGGTATCATTATGTTTTGGGAAACTGTCTGAATCTGGCCAGAGCTTAATCAACTCCAACCTTGGAGAGACTGTGTATCTGTGTCTGTGCGCAATGTGTTACAGATCAGTGTTGAGGTGGATAACCGGCATAAGAGATGGATGGACTTGTTGTTCTGGACAAGCTGGCTCCTGCTCCAAATCTGGAAGGTCACTACGTGCCTAATTCTGGGGTGAAAGCGTCAACAAGTGATCTATGGACACATGCACCTGATTAACTGACAATGTGTGGAAATTTACCATGACTGTGCATTGTCTCTGATCCAATCCAAATCATCCACTTTGAAGTAGTGACGTGGATAGACCTTGAAAACTGTATAACTATTGGGACAATTGTATGTACAGAACAATGAGACATGAGAGAGGGAACGCAGCTTATGAAGTGAGACTTAAAGCTGGCTTCTGATGATGAAACTGCAAACTAATCTTCAGTCAATTTTTCTTTAAAATTGCACTCCTGACTCTGGTCTTCATTCTTCAAAACCTTGGGTCATAAACTGTTAATAAACTGTTAACCCCAACAATATGTGTGTGTGTGTGTGTGTGTGTGTGTGTGTGTGTGTGTGTGTGTGTGTGTGTGTGTGTGTGTGTGTGTGTGTGTGTGTGTGTGTGTGTGTGTGTGTGTGTGTGTGTGTGTGTGTGTGTGTGTGTGTGTGTGTGTGTGTGTGGAGAGAGAGAAAAATAACCTAAAAATAGCCATTAGGGAAAGTTATGTATAGCTATTTTCAGGTTATTGAAAAAACTGCAACATTCTGGGACATTATTTTATGGTTGCTAATCAATAACCTAAAAATAACCATTATAGGGAAAGTTATTATCTTAGTTAGATTTCTTTTCAGGTTATATAACCCTGCAACACTCTGGGAATGTTATTTTATGGTTGCATAAAATAAAACCTAAAAAAATTCGGGAACGGGAACCAAATATTAACGTTAGAGGAACGTTCTGTGTTTAATGCTTTACCACATTATTCACGTCACTAAGCTGTGATGACTCAGGCTGACAAGATGTCAAGGCAGGAAGAACTCAGGGGAGGGTTTCTACTTCACTTCTCATTTTTACAAGTCATTTCTGGTTTTATTCCTCAGTTAGACCGTGAGACCTTTGTTCAGATGACTAACAATCTGAAAAACAATCTCAGAGATACAGGAGCCACATCTGTGACATCAACATGAACTTTGGTTTCCTCGTCAGCATCGCATTTCTTGTTTTGAGCTTAGGTGAGCAGAGATTGAATTTACCAATACACTGTTCAAAATAAAATTTCTAAAGGGGGGGGGGGGGGGGTTCACATTGAAGCCTTAGGAGAATGAATCCATTTTGGGTTCAACAAAGAATCTTTCAAAGAACCAAGAAATGTTTAATCGTCTGAAGAACATTTATCCACTATAAAGAACCTTCGGTGCAATGCAAGTTTCCATGCATTATTTTTGTAAAAAAAAAAAATCTTGTGATGAGTTACTTGAATGTTGTGAAATATCAATAATATGAAATATCAGCCACTAAATGTACACTGTAAAAAAAGTTTTGTTGGTTTAACTTAAAAAGTAAGTAACCTGGTTGCCTTAAAATGTTGAGTTTATTAAAATTAAAAATTTGAGTTGATACAAAGAAAGCAATTGGTTTAATAAATAGAAACTCAAAATATTATTGTATCTGAACCCACGTAAAAATATGATAAATCATGAAAATAGCACAATTTGTTTCTCTGCATCATTACAATTAAAACACATGCTTACAAAATCTTTTAATATTTGAATAAAGGTTGTCGATTCTCAAAAATTTTCATTGTATTAACTCAAATTTTTAATTTCAATGAAGTCAAAATTTTAAGGCAACCAGGTAACTTATTTTTTAAATATTTTTTACAGTGCATGCTATTCAATGTAATAACACATAATATTCTGAATTTCTACAGTCAGAGGATGTATGGTAGACGTCCAACAGCCAACGAAAATCATGAGAAAAAAAGAGCAACAGTCCGTCTCGCTTCCCTGCTCTGTCAATATATCCGGCTGTGGACACACACCTCAGATCTCTTGGTTTGTGTTTCGGAAAGACTTTCACTACCAGATTGATGTGTCAAGCCAGCCACAGAAGTACAACCTGGAGCAACATGATCTGAAAATCAGCTCTTTGTCAAAAGCCGACTGTGGGGTGTATTACTGTGCAGCGGCTCTGCCGGATGAGACTCACAGCGGGGCGCAGGCGATCGGACAGGGAACCACTTTGAAAGTGTCAGGTAAGCAGAGAAGATTCAGGACGACCCCATCAGACTCTTCGGCTAATATGCTACACATGTCATTATCTGAATGTTTTTGTTTTGTATCCAGAGATGGGCTTAAACACCCGTCAATCACTGCTTTTGACATTGCTAATCCTGTTGACTGTGTACAGCCTCATCGTCCTGGGCATCATCATCTGCATTAAGGTACAATTAAAGTTACAGTACATTTTGAAAGCAATGCAATGTTATAATGCTATGTAACAACCATTTTAAAGGGTTAGTTCACTCAAAAAAGAAAATTCTGTTATTAATTCCTCATCCTCAAGTCGTTGGACACCCGTTAGGCCTCCGTTCATCTTCAGAACACAAATGAAGATATTAACGTTAGTGTTGAAATCCGAAGGCTCAGAAAGGCCTTCATTGACACCAATGTCATTTTCTCTCTCAAGACCCATAAAGGCACTAAAGACGTCGATACAAAGCCCATCTCACTACAGTGGCATTTTATGAAGCCATGAGAATAGTTTTTGTGCACACACACAAAAAAAAACAGCTTTCTGAAGCCTCAGAGCTTAATGAATCAGCGTGTCAAATCACCAAACTGCTGCACGTGAATTTAATGAATCAAATCATGAATCGATTCACTGATTCATAATGGTTCGATGCTTCAGGCGCTGTGTTTTGAAATCGGCCATCACTATATAAGTCGTTATTTAGGGGGTTTTTTTCACACAAAAAATATTCTCGTGGCTTCATAAAATGATTGTAGAGTCACTGTAGTGAGATGGGCTTTGTAACGACGTCTTCTGAACCATCGGATTTCAACACTATCTTCATTTGTGTTCTTACAATGAACGGAGTCAAAATGTTACTACATGCAATCTCAAAGTACTTATTCAGAAAGTTTAATGGAATTTATATAAATGTACTTTTTTTTTTTATTGATAGACTGGACGGTTTACATCAGTCTTTATAAGAAGATGGAGCAAAAGTAAAAAGGTATTGTTTGATCCTATTTATACACATTTCAGGGTTTCTCAGGAGCGGAAGTCGTCATAGATGGGTAATCTTATCTAGGCAGGGAATGAGAAACATTAAATATATATATTTTTGTTTTCCCATTTGCTCAAATAGCAACAACAACAAAAACTTCACAGCTTTCAAAAAGAGTTTAAAAAAGGAAAGAGATTGAACGGCAGTCAGAAAGATGCCAATTGTACAGTCACTCCGATAACTGCTGTTTTAGAAACACCTCACAGCAGTGTTAAAGGGATAGTTCACCCAAAAAAGAAAATGTGATGTTCATCTGCTTACCCCTAGTGCATTCAAGATGTAGGGGTGTGTGTTTCTTCAGTAGAACACAAATGAAGATTTTTAACTCCAACCGTTGCAGTCTGCCAGTCGTATATTGCATGTGAATGGGGTGTTTTTCTTAAAGAGTAAAAAAAAAAAACATGCACAAACAACTTCAAATTAAACCCTGTAGCTCCTGACGACACATTGTCATAAGACACGAAATGATCGGTTTGTACGAGAAACTAAAAAGTATTTATATAATTTTTTTAACACGCCATCACTGCGCGCCCTCACTTCCGCTGGATGAGGTCAAATTAAACAATATGGTGTAGGATACACGCGAGACATCACTTCCGCAGCTTGTCTCCCATTGAGATACGCCATATCATGTAATTTGACCTCATCTAGCAGAAGTGATGGCGCGCAGTGATGGTTGTTTGACATAGTGGTGTTTTTGAGATAAACATTTACAATTACATTTAATCATTTAGCAGATGCTTTTATCCAAAGCGACTTACAAAAGAGGAGAGCAATAGAAGCAAACAAGGGCAACAGCCTGCAAGTGCTGTAAGAAGTCTTAGTTAATCAAACACAGTACACAAACAAATTATTATTATTACTTTTTTATAAACAAACAAACAGAAAATTGATTTGGATAGTTAAGTGCTAGTCTTTATTGGTCAGGTGTAGCTGCAGAAGATGTGTCTTAAGATGAAAAAAAAAAAAAAAAAAAAAAAAAAATATATATATATATATATATATATATATATATATATATATATATATATATATATATATATATATATATATATATATATATATATAAAACTTGCACACTCTAAAAAACAACACAATTTAGGTTGATTTTAACCCAAGGGTTGGGTAAATATAGGCCAGAACACATGTTGGGTTCATTTTACTCAGGACATTGCGATGTTTATTTAACCCTGCATAATGGGCTCATTCATTTTTTACCATAATAATACTGTGTATGGATTTACTTAAATCCTCTAAACTTTTTTAAAATACTCATGATAATTGATAATTCCTTTATTTTCGAATGTCATATTAAGATGTCTTGAGGGTGAACAAATGATAATTTTCATTTTTGGGTGAACTAATCCTTTAATATATGCATTTTTTAAATTAAAATGATCAAAACGCTATCTTTTTCAAAGACAAAACAATAATATAGCAAGTGACAAATACCTGTATAGGACAATAATTGTTTGTTAAAATCGGTATAGACCCCAAAAGTGGTGCATAGTCTTACACTGTAAAAAATTATTTAGAAAAAAGTTACCTGGTTGCCTTAAAATTTTGAGTTCATTGAAATTACATTTTTGAGTTAATACAATGAACATTTTTTGAGATTCGACAACCTTTATTAAAAAAATGTGTAGGCATATTGGGTAATTGTGTGTGTTTTATTTGTGATGACGCAGTGAAACATGCCAAATAGTGCTATTTTCATGATTTATCACATTTTTTATTTGGTTCCGATACAATAATATTTTGAGTTTCTATTTATTAAACAAATTTCCTTCATTGTATCAACTCCAAAAAATTTAATTTCAATAAACTAAAAATGTTAAGGCAACCAGGTTACTACACTTTTTAAAGTTAAACCAACAAAAAACAACTAAATTTTTTCACAATGTCCTGTCCCTTTTGGTCAATTTAATGCATCCTTGATTAAAAAATGTATTAATTTCTTTCACAAAAAAAAAGAAGTTTAAAATGGTAGGGTGCAGTATGTTATTGTCAAACGTGTTGATGTTTTCAGGAGGACTCTGCTAGGCAAGTGATTTTCAGTGGAGTGGTGCAAGAACTGTGCAAGAGGAACTTAAGCGACACAATTCAGGCACGCTACAGAGTTTCCCAAGACAAGGTTTTCACTTAAGACTATTCTTTTAAAACACACATGGATATTTTTTAGCAAATGCACATTAATTTGTACCTATAACACAATCCTTGTGGAGTTTAAGACTGAGATTGCTATCATACCGTATAAACTTCTTGTTATAACCTAACATTTATTTTTAATCTTTCCATAGTCTAATGGTCTTCAAAATATGCACCATAGTGAAGATATTTACCAAAATCTTGATGAGTAAAAGAAAACAAATGCCCTTATCCATGCCTGTCCTGCTGATCGAAAAACCTGCAAGCTTCCTGCAAATCTGCAAGCTGCCATTTTGGGGAAAGTGGTTGTTGGGAAACCCAGAATTGTGACATATTGTGTTTTGATGACCTTACTCAAAGTTTTTTTGCATTTCATGTGAGTGTCATCTCTTGCTATGTCAGTTACGCTGACAGTTACATTGTAACCTATATTGATTTGTTAAATGTTAGGAAAATGTATTCATTGTTGTGTATGAAAACTGGACATGCTGTTCAGGGCCTATTTTATCTATCAATCAATCAATCAACTTTATTTCTATAGCGCTTTTACAATGATGATTGTTTCAAAGCAGCTTCATAGTGTTAAACAGGACAATATTGCAAAAAAAATGTATTGTACAGTCGTTCTGGAGAAAACAGTGATGTTATCAGCTTATTTTAATTAGTGTTGGCAGATCAGTATTATAGTTTATAGAATTAAATAAGACCTAATTAAATAATTGTATTTGTATATTTATTTTGTATTTTATGTTTTTTTTTTTTCTGTTGTCCCAGGGGTCTGGCAATCCTTTAATAAAATGGTCTTATGTGTCATTTTTATCTGTATTTTATGGAGACTTCCTGTACCATCAGGCTAAAAAAAAAAAAAGAAGAAGAAAAAAAAAGGAATCAGGATAGGTGAAGTGGGTAACAATTCAAACTTTTAAGTTTTCTGAAATGTTTTGTTTAAATTTGCAAATGAGGTATTACCTCACAAAATATGCATTTATTTCCAAGACAGAAATCTAAATTCACGTTTTATTTTGTTGACATATTGTGACTTACTTTTTATTACTCAATAAATGAGAAGATACTGTCAACATCCATTCATAACATTTTTATGAATGAAATGATATGTGAACCTTGCAAATGATATATAAACAAACCCTAAAACCTTCAGAATATAGACAGAAATAAAAGGGGAAAGTTTTATGTATTTAAGTGTCACCAAAGTGGAGATTTCTGGAGATATCTGAAATTTAAAGACACAGATTTTCTTTCCTTGTCACGAAATATTACCTGTAGGCTGTAGTGTATTTCTATAAAGTGTATTCAAAACAACTGTGTTTCCCAAAAATTTAAATGAAATTGGGATTTTATTTACAAACAATTTACAATCCAATTCACAGCATATATATTCCTTTCTCTTCTCTCTTTTAATGAATAATCAATTACATCATAATAATATTTAATAAATGTTTATGTCATGTTATTTGTATAGCTAGAGCGACACAGAGCTCTCGACTGCCACTAGAGGCCACCATTATCACAGCTGTGCTGAAATATCGCGAGGGTTGCTCTTGAATAAATTCTCCTCGAACTCTCGTGCGGTCTTCTTCTTCCTGAACATACATCACGTAAGTTAACACGGGTGCTTGTCGTGCTGAACAGAATCTGCTTTTATCTCTGCAATCGCTAAATAAAAACATTACATTTCTATAGGAAACAGCTGTGTACGATACGCTTACAATATGATCCCGCCAAATTAATTATAAATGTAGCTTAAATAATATTTTAGGCCAGTTAATATTAGATGGTCACAAAATGGCGGCGAACTGGTTTAGCTTGTAATTTATTTTTAATATACGTTATTTTATATGATTCGTGTTAATTGCACAATTCAATGTATGTACTTTTGCTGTAATGTCTATGTTGACTGATACATTAGAAAACCAAGTGCTTTTTAATACACGTGTCTTTGTTTTTTTAGAAAATCAAGGGCATTTTAATACATGTGTCTTTGTTTTTATCTCCACTCAAGAGTTATGTATTCTAATTAAGGGACATTTTTGAATGTTTTTAGCAAATGGCGGACGACGCCGGTGGTAGAGGAGGTTTTCGCGGAGGTTTCGGCACTGGCGGCCGGGGTCGCGGTCGTGGTCGCGGCAGGGGCCGTGGAAGAGGCCGTGGTGCCCGGGGAGGCAAATCTGAGGATAAAGAGGTAAAAAGCATCACCTTACTCCTACTCTCTGACAGTTTAGAATAGGCAAAATTAAACAGTTAAATAAAGGTATTCTTATTTACGTGCTTTTTGTTTTTTCCGTTGTACCACATGGTCTTCATTCATTATGCTAGTAGCTGCCCCTGTTGTAAAGTTAGCTTTAGATTCCGTTCTAGTATGCTAATAACTTAAAATGAATGTTTGTTATAGTGGGTGCCTGTGACCAAACTTGGTCGTCTGGTGAAGGACATGAAGATCAAGACCCTGGAGGAAATCTATCTGTATTCTCTCCCAATCAAGGTACTGAAGTCGACATGAATTTCACCCATTCTGTTTTCTAAATGCCTGGTATGGGTTTTGAAGTGAACAATTCTTCTGCACATGCATTCCTCTTTTCTTTTTTAAAATAAACAATCACATGTTTGAGGTCCACCCAAAATGAAAATTGGTGTTCAATATCCATAAGACTTCTGTTAATCTTTGAAACCCAATTAAAGATGAGTGAACATACTCTTAACAAAGGGACAGAAGTCTGTTGGATTTCTTAAAAAATATTTTCTTATAGATGTTTAGTCACCTAGATGGTTAACCTTAAATGAGAAATATACACTCCAAATCAAAAGGGCTAAAATTGGTTGTTTTAGTTTCATGACTTAAAGATTATAAAAACCTCCATTACATGGTACATAGTTTTTTGTTAAACTTAAGCTTCTTTTTTTCACTGTAGGAGTCTGAGATCATTGACTTCTTCCTGGGCTCTGCACTGAAAGATGAAGTCCTGAAGATCATGCCCGTCCAGAAACAGACCAGGGCTGGTCAGCGCACAAGGTTTAAGGTGACTGTCTACTGCCTGAGTGTTCAATACTTGTCTGATTCTTGATCCATTCTTACAGCTGGCTCATAATCGCTCATCCATCTTCTAGGCCTTTGTCGCTATTGGTGACTACAATGGCCATGTTGGTCTGGGAGTGAAGTGCTCCAAAGAGGTAGCCACAGCCATCAGAGGAGCCATCATCCTGGCCAAACTGTCCATCATTCCCGTCAGAAGGGGATACTGGGGTAACAAAATCGGAAAGCCACATACCGTGCCGTGCAAGGTGAGTCTTCAAAGGGTTTGTTTCACTTGGCTTTGAATTTGAGCACGTTTCATATTGATTGTATGTTTGGTCAGGTGACTGGTCGCTGTGGTTCTGTCCTGGTGCGTCTCATTCCTGCTCCCCGTGGTACCGGCATTGTGTCTGCTCCCGTGCCCAAGAAACTGCTGATGATGGCTGGTATCGATGACTGCTACACATCTGCCAGGGGCTGCACCGCCACTCTGGGCAACTTTGGTAAGAGGCCTTTGTCTGAATACTGTTTCAGGATGCAACTTTCCATGCTTGAGTGTTTCAACGTTTAAAAACATCTGTTTTCATTGCAGCCAAGGCCACCTTTGACGCAATCTCAAAGACTTACAGCTACCTGACCCCTGATCTCTGGAAGGAAACCGTGTTTACCAAGTCACCTTACCAGGTAATGCATGCATTTCCAGACATTTTTTTTTTCCACAAATGGATTTTCATTCGTGAAACTAAAGCATCTGCTTTTTTTTTTTTTTTAAGGAATTCACTGATCATCTGGCCAAGACTCACACCAGGGTCTCCGTTCAGAGGACTCAGGGAGCTCTCCAGGCTCCAGCCTAAATTTTGTACAATGGATTGAAATAAAAGTCCTGAAAGTAAACATCTTTTGAGTCTGTACTTTTTGACATTGAAGTTGTGTAAAAGTGGTAAAACAGTTGCTAGAGGTTTGTGGATGGTTTCTGATTTGCACACTAAAAACTGTCCCAACAAAGTGGACAAGTTACATTCTCAGGTATTATATTTAGGTAGTTTAAAATTATTGTAAGATGCGTGCCATATTTTGGTCATGGCTGAAGGGCTTCGTTACATTGTGCAAAAAATGCCACGAAGCACAACTGTGGTTTGCCTTTTCTTTTTTTCCCAAAAACTGGGGAACATTTTCATGAACCTAAAATCATTAAATGCAGTCCTAGAATAAAATACTCTTTGATATGTAAATCGATTTATGCCTAGTTTAAAATCAGTGCTATGCCACAGGTCAGTTCTCAAACCTGGAGAACCACCAGCCCTGAACATTTTGTATGTCTCTATATCTGACACCCATTTCAGGTATTGCAGTCTGCTGATGAGTTGAATCAGGTGTGTTAGATCAGATGAGGGAGACATACAAAATGTGCAGGGCTTTTGGTCCCACCAGGGGCCTTTATTGCACAACCAGTATAAGGGAGTGGTTCATGTAGGTTTTCTACAAACCAACGGTTTGGTTGTTCAATCCCTGGTTCCACCTGACCGAAGTGACCATGAGCAAGATGCCTAACCTCAGCTGCTCCCGATGAGCTAGATGGTGCCTTACATGGCTGACATCGCCGTTGGTGTATGAGTGCGTAAATGTTTAGGCAAGATGTGAAGCGCTTTGGATAGCCATGGGTCTGTTAAAAGCACTATATAAATGCAGTCCATTTACCATAAGGGATTAAGCTGGGATATTTTAGTAATCCTGGCTCTATTTATCCAGTTATTGTTCTTGGTGTGAAGTGACCTTTAGGGTACGTTTACACGACAGGGCAGGGGTGTACTAAATTTTGTGCAATAGGCCCCAGGACAGGTTTGAGAACCACTGCTCTAGGTCATGCTGTTTATCAGATATTGGGCTTCTCAAAATTCAAATTGATGCTCTTTGTTGAAATTTAAACTACATGATTTTACATTATTTGATTTGGTAAGCAATATGAATTTAGTTAATTTTACCTGCAATTATTTGATTGCAAATACAGTAAATACATTTGCAAAATAAATTAAAATTCAATTTGATGCATTCTGCTGAATAAAATTTTCCCACAGCTGTTACATCACAATAAGGAAAATAATACTATTTCCAATGTTGGGAAAAGTAACTTAAAAGTAATTTGATACCATATGGCACTACTCCCTAAAAAAAGGAACCATTTGCACGCATTAGTTACTTGTTATTGTGGAGTTACATTACTTTTACATTACTTTTTCTGCGCTGGGTTTGCTTGTTTATAACAATAACAAAATGTTATTTTTGGTAAAAGACCCTTTCACACCAAAAGTGAGATTATTAAGCCTCAGGTTTATGGAAATACAAATTCACATCTTTACAGTAGAGGGCGCAGTGTAAACAAACCTTACAGTTGGCTGCCATTTTGGACCACAGAAGAATATGATACAGAAGTTTACTTCAGGAATAAATAAATAAAAAAATCAAACACAACCGTTTTGTTTATCTAAAGTCATTTTATCTTATTAGTATGGTTGAATTGGATCATCAAAGGCCAGCAGCAAATACATTGGTAAATAGCGCAAGATTACACCACAGGTTTGTGAAAAAATTCAGTTTGCATTTTATATTTGTTTTCATTCATACTGAATCTGTTTTTGTGAGATGAGTAAATGCCTGCTCACATTTAACGTAGATCTACAATAAGCATCATGTTCACACAGCACACGAGGACGGGTGAGGAGAGCGCACAGTCAATAAATGGGAAAACAGTAACTTTTGTTTTTTGAAAAACTACCATGGATATTTTGTTGTAAATTTAAAAGTAATGCAATTCTTTACTAGCTACTTTAAAAAGTAATCTGATTACATAACTCATATTACTTGTAATGCATTACCCACAACACTGACTATTTCAACCTGTTTCATACAGACTCTATCCAGCAAATGGCATATAAGCACCGACACATACAGAACATCTAATCTGATGATTTTTAAAATGTAGGAAATGTCTATACAACAAAACAAATGATATTGAATTGAAGGGAAAGTAATATATATATAAGGCACTGCTGGGATTTAATTAAATAACAGCTACTCAGATGTCACTTTCCAATAAACTTTATTTTACACTTTGATACACAGGTGAGAGAGACGGACAAAGAAAATTCAAAGGAACAGGAGGTTTATGCCTTCTGTGCCTCTGCCATCATCCTCTCCTTCTGTTTCATCAAACATTTTCGTGAGCTGGCGTATGCGCCAAGGTCCCCATCTAGAAGAAATAAAGAGTTAGAAAGTTGAAAGAAAGGAAATTAACTCCTGCACATTAATATGAAGATACATTTTGGTTTCATTGTCTAAAACATTTATCAGGCCTTAATTCAATTAGGATATTTAAAGGGTTACTTCAGCGATTAGCATATGGCTATGTATCAGTAGAAGCCCTGGAGTATATTCAAATGATTGTGCTTTCCCCCCTTATATCCCCCTGAGACAAGAGATTTATGCATTTTATTTCTGGAAAAATTCCTCCTATGATGCAAATTGACAATATTTGCATCATAGGAGGAATGTTTGGCCAAAGGCTAAAGACTACAGCCAGCAGAGGGAGCCATTACCGCATGTTTTGAACCCGCGCATGGGGGATGAAGATCACACTCAGAGCTCAGCTCAGCTCAGCTACAGGCACTCATTTAAACGGAGCTATGGTGAGCAATGTAAGTCTTTTAAGTTCTCAAATTAATTTCTATGAAAGTTAAGCTTGCATAGGCACTCGCTGGGCAGCGAAGCATTCTGGGAATTGTAGTCTTTCATCCCCATGAGACAAAAATACATTTTCTATCTTTTCTCAGTCTAGAAAGCACCAAATTCAAAAATAATTTTACATTTCTACAACACTGATGACCCAGTTTAAATACAGATTCATCTTCCCAGCGCTGAAGTACCCCTTTAAGTAGCTTTTATAAATGTGCCTTTGAAAAGTCATTACTGGTCTGCATCTTGAGAAAACAATGGCACAGACATGTTTTAAGATACGTTAGTTCAAAAGAGCTCAAACATTCATTTTACTTTTTAAGGATTAAGCTTTGTCTGTGAAACTGTTGATAGTTGTACAAATAATCACATCAAAAATAACTTAAAAACTGAATAATATTGAGGTTTAATAAGAGGTTTGAAGTGAAGAAGTGTGAAGCACTTAAAAAGTGCTTGAATTTCACTCTCAAAAGTTTGTACCAACCCTGAGATGAATAATATAAAACCATTCGACTATTTCTACCACAATAGGTTACAGTTAATGTTCCTACATTAAATCCATGGGGAATGTTGGTGATTTAAGGATTGAAAAGACTTCTATAACTTGTCTATTCATTGCACAAAGTTCTATCTTATTCGTAAAATCTTATAGGGTTGAATTCAAGCGCTTTCTCACTGGATCTTCCAGCGCTGTGTAGTAATGGTGTTTTAACTATTTTTACTCTGAGCTGATGGTCCGCGCAGTGCAGCTCAAATGAGTATTGTGGTTTTGTTTGCCATTTGATGTTTCTCATATGCAACAGAAATGGCAGCTCTTATAAGATGGCCAATGTGGTGGTGGTACCGGTGTGACCTCTAACAAAATTTAGTCACACCAGCAGGAAAACACGTCGCAAACGTGACCATTTGGTCGCAGTCTGGAGCCCTGCTCCCTGACAAATACTAACAGCGTGACTGAAAGCCCTTGGACACTTCATCAAACTGCTTCAGTTCTTTGTTACAGTTCTGTCTGTAACTGGGACCCTCACGCTGCTGGCAGGCCCGAAGACGCTCCTGGATCACCTTCACAATCTCCTGATCCACCTTACTGCAGATACAATTAAGAAATAAATATGTGATTGTCTGCAAAAATATAAATATATGAACAATGCTTTTTTTGATGAACATACTAGTCTCTCCTCCACTGCATCTCAGCCTCATAATAGCACAGATAGTCTCCTTCCTGGCATTCAGTCAGCTCAGGAACACGGCGAAACTTCTGGTGGTAGTAGTGGGACTTCTTATCGCCCTGGATGCCTTCGATAATTCCTGGAAGAACAAAAAAACCCAAGGATAATAAAATAAGGATTGAGAATTACAAGCCAAGTAGATGTACGTTGTCATTTGTTACAAAATGCATAGCCATTGAATATATTATTGTTTTTGATTGTTATAGTAGAGCTATTTTAATCTTTGTCCTCCATACAATTTGCACTGCAGAATATTTCAATACTTGTATTTGAGCTAAGCTAAAGCTAAGCTAAACCATAAATTATAAAAACTAACCAACCAATGGAGAAAAAAGGAAAGAAAATCAGTTTAATGAGAAACACAAATTCAAGAAAAAAAGAAAAGGAAGAGGAAGTCTGTCTATTATGTCCGTTTCTCAGCTACACTCTGAGGGTATTTACATTTGTGCATTGGGCAGATGCTTTGTATACACTGTATTAAATTAATACATTTAATTTTCATTCCTTCATGCAAATTAATATTATTATGTTTATTTATTGTAATGTGTATTAATGTTAATGTTTGAATTTCATATTTTTGCTTTGTTTTATTTTATTTTAGCGTAATTTTAGGTGAATTGTATTGAATCCAATTTGGGTAACGTTCAATTTCATCCGCACTCAATGATCTATAAATACCGGTAATCGATATAGATCAGGGCCCGCACCATACAAATCGTACTACATACACAAAATGTCCATAATTTGTTTTTCAGACTACTCTATATGAACCTGGATGAAAAAGCAGATGTAAACAGTATGAAGTCACTTCACCTCTGAATGTAGTCACTGGCACATCCACCGAGTAATAGAAAAGCTTGGACAGTATTAAAGCTGGATTCGGCAGAACCGTTTGTTTATCCACCACGGGAGTCTGGCGGGGAGGCTCTGGATACACATCTTTGTCGTGATCCTCCGGCATTTTCGGCAATTATATTGAAGAGAAATTTCAAAAAACCTTTAATCGACCTCAATCTCCCGTCTCTCTCCTCCACAGTGCGCATGCGCGCTTCACAAAACATGGCGAGAAAGGTCACCGAGTTACGATCGAATAAACTGACTGGAAATTTCTTGTATTTATTTTTTAATACTTTTTTTTAATCTAAAAACTACACTAATGTTATCAATCTGTATAAAATTGCCTATTTTGTCTCCTCGTTTCTTTTATAAACTGCCAGGTTGAAGGTGAAAGGTTATTCACGTAATTGTTTTTTCTACCAATAGATGTCGTCGTTTCGCTACTGTACAATCCTGTACAATGGATTATAATTTTTTTATTTATTTCAAAAATTGCAATATACATAAAGCTCTCAATTATAAAACTACAACAAAGGCAAATACAATATGTGAAAATAAAAAAGTAATAATAAATAAATAAATAAATAAAATAATTTAAAATAATATTAAGCCATTTTAAGGCTTCCCATTGAACGTGGCATTCTTACTCATACAAAATCTCAACGATCAAAAGGTTGGGTAAGTTTAAATAACATGTAATTTATGTATTTTAGTTACAGAGAATATATATTTGTGTGGTTTATTTAAATATGGTCTAGCAGTTAGTACTTAAGCTGATGTCTATCGTGTAGTCGGTTCTTATGGTTGAGAAAATATTATTTTGCTATAATATCGGGCTCATTTGTAATATTTATATAAATATTTACATTTTCACAGTTAATACTGCGGATCTCTGCTGCCACCATGTGATTGTTTGACACACGCGTCAGTCGATTGTGTGACCACGTGGTACAGACACGCTTTCTTCTTCCAGTTAACTCTGAACCAAAACGGCAGTTGACACAAAAAAGTTATAGTCTTCGTTTTAACTTCACCACCACAGTCGTGTAGTCATGTCTTTCTGTTCCTTCTCCGGAGGGGAGTTTTATAAAGATCATTTTGAGACTGGTAAGTTGACCCCGGTGTATAGCCGAACGTTACTGTACAGCGTAAACAAGGCAACTTATGTAAGACCATGTATGTAACTATGTTATTATTAAATTAGTATTAGTACAACTATGGGAATGTCTAGTTTTTAAATTATTATTTCTTCTGTTTCGAGAAGACAAAGTGTTCGTTTTCAGTCTTGACTATTAAAGTAAGTTAGCCTACTTTTTAATATATTTAGGATCCATAAAATGTAACATTAAAGGGTAATTTATGTTGATGTGAGTTGCTTTTCTTTATCATAAGTCTCAGTGATCAGTTTAATCGGCAACACTTTACATGAATGTCTCTTTTTTTAAACTTTTTTTTATTTTATTTTACATTAATTAATGCATGAATTAACAGTGAGCAATAACCTAAAAAAAGTTTTTTAAAAAGCAATTTTGCCATGCAATGTTTCTATGGGCCCTTTCCCCCTGAGAAAGAGTAACACATTTCTTCACTTTTTTCATCTGAAAAAGTTGCTTTGTGTATCATCACCTTTAACAGATGCTCAATTGGATTGAGATCTGAGGAATTTGGAGGATGGGGCAACATCTTAAACTCTTCATCATGATCCTCAAACCATTCCTAAACAGTGTGTGACAGGGTGTATTATCCTGTGGAAAGAGGTCACTTCCACCAGGAAACTCCAGTCTCATGAACATGTATGGGTGTATCTAGTCCGTGACACTGTTTAGGTAGGTGCACGTCTCAAATTTTTGTCCACATGAATGGCCGGACTCAGGCAGATCATTTCCCAGCAGATCATTGCCCAGAGCATCATACTACCTCTGCCGGCTTGTTGTCGTCCCACAATTCTGGTGCCATCACTTCCTCAAATAAACAACTCACACGGACACGGCCATTTACGTGCTGTGAAAGAAAACGGGACTCATTGGATGAGACGACCTTCTTCCACTTCTCCAAGGTCCAGTTCCTTGGCCCTTTCAACAGTGGGCAGGGGTCATCATAAGGACTCTGATTGGTCTATGGCTATGCAGCCCCATACCCAGGAGTCTGTGATACACTTATGATACATTCCTCCCATAACCACTATTCAAATTTTATGACCTAAGCCACAGTAGACCTTGTTGGTTCTGACCAGATCGGATATCCTTCATTGCCCTCGTGCATCGATGAGCCTTGGCCGCCTAACACCCGTTGTCAGTTTGTGGTTTGTCCCTCCTCGGACACTGCTGGTAATTTCTCACCACTGCTGATCTGGAGAAACTCAAGCCTCGGCGTTTCAGAGATGGTCTGACCCAGTCGGCTTGCCATAATAATCTGGCCCTTGTGAAAGTCTCTCCGCTCTTTATTCCTGCCCATTTCTGCAGGAATATATTCATAATACACTTTTTCTTTTTTTTACTACTACAAGACAATTTGAATAGGTGCTGCTGAATAGGAATTGGTGACTTTTGTCAAGTTAGTAGCTGTATAAAATAAGATAATCTGAGACTTATTCAACATGTTTGCTTCTCCTGCAGGCATATATGTTTGTGCTGAATGTGGGCATGAGCTGTTCACCAGCAGATCCAAATATGAGCATTCATCACCCTGGCCAGCCTTCACAGAAACCATCCATAAAGACAGTGTGTCTAAACATGAGGAGAGATGGGGAGCTTACAAGGTGAATGTTAAAGTGGTTTCCAGTCTGTAGACGAACTCCTGCACTACATCAAAATTTCATTGTTGCGATAATATACAACATAATAATAAGATTAAAAAAATTAACAAAATTTAAGATTTTATGTTTACTTAAAATGTAACAGTGGTGAAATCGAATAGGCTTGTTTATAAAATGTGTTAGTGCACAGTTATAAAGCCTCTCAATAGGCTTTAGAGTAGTTTGGCTTGTCAGAGACCAAACAGTGGTGCAGTATGACAGGTGGGACAGGATCATAGCATTCAGAAACACATGTCCACATTCAAATGTCAAATGGCTCCTAATCATTCTGAAACATTTTTCTTGAGATTTTTTTAATATGACTTTTAAAATTTAACTGAGAATCTAAAATTAGTCCTATATATTTTTCTTGTCCTGCCTGATCGATGAGTTCACCATTAATTTTAATGTTAAGATCATTTATTATCCGTGTTCTTTTTATAGAAAAGCACATAGATTTCGTTTTCCTCAGATTAAGTGTTAAACATGATTTGTTAAGCCAATTAGATACTTTCTCAAGACTTTTGGTCAGTGTACTGCCAATAACCACAGGGCTTTTACCGGACACATAAACCACTGTGTCGTCGGCATACATCTGAAGGCCAACTTCAGGACACACTTGTGGCAGCTCGTTCACATTCAGGCTGAAGAGGACAGGCCACAGTATGGTTCCCTGAGGGATTCCGGTCTTAATTTTACATGGGGCAGATTTTACATGATCAATCACCACACATTGTTCGCAACCCTGTAAATATGACTCAAACCATGATAATGTCTGGTGTGACATATTATACGAAGACAGTCTTGAGATAAGATGGCTGTGGTTTACTGTGTCGAATGCCCTCTTTAAGTCCAGGAATACTGCACCCACGATGTTTCCTTGATCAAGCGGCTGCACAACATTTTCCAATAATGCACAGGTGGCTGATTCAGTGGAATGGTTCTGTCTGAAACCATACTGTTGAGGGTGGAGCTATACTGATGTGTTTCTAAAGATTGAGTTAGCTGTTCTGAAACTATTTTGTCTATTATTTTTGACATTACAGGAACCAGACTTATTGGTCTATAGTTACTAACGTCTGTGGTATCCCCAGACTTAAGGATGGGTTTATCCAGTGCTTTTTTCCAAGCATCTGGAAATATTCCAGTTCTATTTCATATCACTGTCCCCATCAGATCTTATTTCCCAGTACATTCAGCATCTGCCTCATATTCACTATCTCAAACATATTCTCAAAACTATCATCTTCAAAATCAACATTTTGATCTCAACAGCTTTTTCTTGACTTTATTCTCTTCTTACAATTGAACTTCTTTCATCTTTTTCTTGTCACATTGTTTATAATGAATTGATTGGTGAATATAAAGAAGTTTGATGCCTAGCTTTAAAAAATGAATGAGGAGAATGAAAATGACACTGGAACGATATCATTGTCGTAATATATTTACTGATTTACTGATGACAGATATTTACTGTCGTAAGCTCTGTCATCCTACAACAGGGGATGTCATCGCGCGTGCATTTGTTGACATGACAACCCTGATAGCCCTGAACTAGTGATGGCTCTAGCGATGCATGGCTCGTCTCATAACCCGCGGACCCCGTATGTCTATTTAATGGTCGCGGGTGCGGGGCGGGCTGTAAAAATATATACAGTGGTGCGGGGCGGGCCAAATGACTTCATAAAAGCGTCCCGCGGGTCGGTGCAGCACTAACAGTTAACTTACCCTGAACACTGCAAGAGGAGTTCACATGCAGAGTTCTTCTGGCGCCGCGTGTGAAATGTCTTCATCCCAGGTAACGTTACAGTCAGTGGCATATGTTTCAGCATGTCATATGAATATAATTTCATGGGTTTTATTTTTTTCAAACGCCAAATAATCACGATGCTCACGTTTACAAGCCAGTGTCATTATAGTAGTCTATTGGTTACCGTTTTACAGAATCTATATGATACTTCAGTTCAATGTTTGAGTGGTAGGTAATCACCAGAACAAGCATGACAGCATCGGTCGGGCACGCCTCCTTCAGCTCACGCCGACGAGCAAACGCTGGTCACATGTTGATCCTCGTCCTGCCTTTAATCCCATCACTTTTTCATTTCCTCTTATTGCTTTCCTCCAACAAAACCTTTTCTTTCTTATTTGTCTCTGCTGCTTCGGACATGACTATATTATCTGACGAACAAAGTTGGGCTCGCACGTCCGAATGTAAGGAAGTGTGTGTGTTGGTGGAAGTGACGTATATGCCGTAAAGCAGTCGAATTTTGTAGTTCTTTTTGTTCTCGGGTTACTACCCGAAACCCGAAGTTTAAAAGTACGATTAAAAACGATACAGACCCCATCAGGCTATGGCAGACGTGTCATTCAACCTATTGTAAGTCGATTTATCATCACAAGAGTCTTGAAAATATATTATGAAGGTTGAAAAGTTACCTAGTGCTGATTTAAAGATGACAAAACTACAGCGTGCATTTATAATAAACAGAACAATATCGTGCATTAGTGTGAATGCTAATATAGTTATCTTTATAGTTATTGTTCTTGTGTGATTAGTCCTTTAATCTTAAATCCAGAGAATGTGAACAATTAATTATGTGATGTCTTTTCCAGGTTAAATGTGGTAAGTGTGGAAATGGTCTTGGCCACGAGTTTGTGAATGACGGACCCAAGCGCGGCCTCTCACGCTTCTGAATATTCAGCAGCTCTCTGAAGTTCATTCCTAAAGGTATACACTTTTACAACCAACAATAGACTGTGTTATTATATTTAGATGTATATTAGTACATCTATTATTAAATAATGGCTCATAATCATTCTAAAATAAAATATGTAATGTACCACTGTGATAGAAAACTGAAAATCTGTATTCGTAAACTATGGCTGTTAAAATTATCCAAACACATAGTAATATGCTATTTCTTCAAGTAAGCTATTGATAACTGCGTCCATCTATGTACAGTATTTATTTTAATACATTTGAAATGCGGCACTGCCCTCTCTTTTTCTTTCACAGTCAAGAATGAGCAGCAGTAGAGCCAGATGGTTGGATAAGCCTGTGAGGATATGTCAGTAAGAGCATATGGAGAAGCTTGGATGTGTTTACCGTGTGGATGGTGGATGAAACACTCTGATGAAAAGCCCAAAGAGGAACGGTCAGAGTGATGATGTGTAAAACAACCTCATGGGAAACATGAAGAAGCTTTCTCCCTAACTGCTACTACAAATCAATACGCACAACAATGAAAGATTATGACTTTTGTAATATGCACAATACAAACTACTGTTCAAAAGTTTTGGGTCAGTACGATTTTTAATTATTTTTTATTTTATTTTTAAATGAAGAATGGAATGGTTCTGTCTGAAACCATACTGTTGAGGATGGATATACTGATGTGTCTAAATATTGAATTTCCTGAATGGACCTATCACGGTACCGCACTTGAGTTCACTGAGCTCCTGAGAGTGACCCATTCTTTCACAAATGTTTGTAGAAGCATCTGCATGCCTAGTGCTTGATTTTATACACCTGTGGCCATGGAAGTGATTGGAACACTGGAATTAAAATGATTTGGAGGGACGTCCCAATATTGTTGGCAATAAAGTGTATTTCAGGATTCTTGATGGATAGAACATTTAGAAGAACTGCAGTTATTTGACAGGGAATTAAATGCATCGTTGCTATAAAAAAAAAAAAAGTATCTCTTTATTTCAAAATAATATTAAAAAATCTTCTTCTTGTTATAGGTCAAAAATCTCTTGGTTACTTGATAACAAAGATCCTAAATGCTGATGTAATAATTTCTGCAACCTCACTTGGTCATGTGGAGATCATCTTTTAGATATTGTTTGGCACAGGGGTGTCCAAACCTGCTCTGTCCTCCAGAGTTTAGCTCCAACTTGCCTCAACACCTCTGCCTGGAAGTGTCTAGTATGCTAGTAAGTTCTTGGCTGTGTCCAACATCACACTCAAGTAGGTACTTATTTTGAATAAGTACTTCACGACTTAAACAAATTAAGTGAATTACGCATTCATGCTGAAAACCAATGCTGCCGCTTAGTCTTTTTGCCACTCAGTGGACGTAACCATTGTCACTCCGGCCGGCAGTGACGTCACGTGCATACTCTATAGTAAGGAAGTATTTGATTTCGGATGCAGCCCAAGATTAGCTTCAGGTTCAGGTGTGTTTAATTGGCATTGGAGCGGAACTTTGCTAAACCGTGCAGAAGCAGGACTGGACACCCCTTGTTTAGCATATTTTTACCTCTTAAAATAATTTATGTATTTATTTACATGTTTGGAATGATGCCAAAAGATCATCTCTGGAAACGTGCTCTTTCTGTATATCACTGTTTGTGTGCTCACTACAAAGATTTTAATCATTAAACTTTGTTTAATTGTTAAACTGCTGCATTTTCCTGCTGTTATATATTGATGAAAACCCAGAAGATGCTTAAAGTTTAAAATCCCCTTTAAAAATGGGATTTGTTAATAAATTGTGGGAATTAAAATGGGGCATGACACTTTGAACCTTCAAAGACACATTACAGTCTATGTAGCCCCTGCCTTATTATGCAAGGATTGCATAATAGTGTATAATTTTCCACCCCCATTCCCCGTGTACATGTAGTTATTACAATAACTGGTTATTAGGTAAATGCACTGTAAGTGCATGTACTGTAAAATAAAGTGCAATCCAATAGATATGTTAGACATTTCTCAAGTTTAAGCTATGCACCATGTCATTATTCTGGTGTCAGCATCGATTTAAATGTCAAATGGCTGCTGAAAGGAGCCATTTGAGATTATATTTTCCTACATTTGTTTTGTTATTTTGTTTTTCATGTTTATTCCTGTAACTGATATACCATATAATTTAGTCAATTTGCAAACCAAAGCTGATTAAAGTGCGTTTAGTCCTGTTAAATATTACACATTATAACTTCCATGGCCAGGAGTCTTGAAAGTGTGAAAACAAATCAGAATCAGTTAATTTTGCAGAATCATAATAACATGAGATGGCCACAAAATAATGCAGTCAGGTGATCTTTTTTATTTAGAAAGATAAAACATACAATGCTTCCCCATTGTCAGATATTGTTTTTGCATTTAAAACAATCAAAATGTTAGTGCTTTGCAGCATTTTGAGACTCAAGAATGTTAATTCTATTTCAAATCAACTTTTTCGATCAACTTTAAATGTCATAGTCACAATGCCATCAATCCCAGCTTGAAGTTCATCATTTTCCTGGACGCTCGACACTCCTTTAGGGGTCCCAGTGAGAATGAGATCGCCTTCTTCTAAAGAGATGATCTCACTGATGTAGTTTATGAGATATGGAATGGAAAAGATCATCTGGGATGTGTTTCCATTCTGTTTCAGGATATCGTTCACCTTCAACCACAAATTGATGCTTCCAGGGTCTGGGATCTTCTCCTTGGGAATGAAGTCACTAATAGGGCATGAGGTGTTGAAAGCTTTTGCCAGGGTCCATGGAAGACCTTTGGACTTGCATTCGTCCTGAATGTCCCGAGCTGTCATGTCCAGGCACAGCACATATCCAGCCACATGGTCCATGGCTGAAGCCTGAGGAATAGCAGTTCCTCCTTTACCAATGACCACCCCGAGCTCGACTTCATGGTGGAGATTGCTGGAGTAGAAGGGGACCAGAATAGGAGACCCTTCCCTGATGTAAGCAGACGGGGGCTTTAGGAAGAGCACAGGCTCGCTGGGAATTGCATTTTTTAGTTCAATGGCGTGATCTGCGTAGTTTCTCCCGACGCATATTATTTTCCTTCCCCATTCCCAAAAGCGAGCAATATTCCTTACGCTCATTTTGTAGTCCCACCGCAGCGAGTCCTGTAGCCGGAAATAAATGACCTTTGGTCGCTTGATAACTGGAGAGCGGTGAGACGCTACAGCAGTACGAAATAGGTAAATCCAGTGCCAATAATACAAACCAGAAATAGATACACTTGTCTGGAATTAAGGCCGGGAAACATTATTTATTTGGCTTGAAGAAATGCACAATCACGAAGACCAAAAGGACATCAAAAATCCTACTATGGCAAAGGCTTGGCTTATGAATATTAATTAGGTCACACAAGCGTTCTTGAAATCTGCCCAATGGCGAAAGCTGCGTCATTGAATATTAATGAAGTTTTGCAAACGCCAGTAGGCTTTATCTCGATTTACATTCCAAAGTCTCTAGTTATTTTAAGTATTTAATTATTTGCTATTGGTTTCTTTTTTTGTTGTTGCTATGTTTCTATTGTTTTTTTTCTATTGTGTGCTATTTTTTCTATTGTCTACCTTTATTGCTCGCCACTGGATCAGCAAAACAGATAACGTTATAACTTTTTTACAGCCTATAAAACCATAGACTGTACAATTATAACACGGGGTGTGATTTATGGATATTATTCATATGTTAAACTAATTGTATTAAAATGTCGCTATTGGTGTTTCTTCCCTCATAATATTTGTAAATAAACTATAAAAAAAACATGCCTTTTGTTCTCATTTCTATTTTTTTTTCTTTTTTCTTCTTCTTATTTTATATAGAGGTTCACTGCAGTTACTTTGTATTTTATATACAAATTGTATACCCCCCCCCCCTCAATTAGCACAAACGTTTTTAAAACTACTGATATATTTATCAACTTTGTTTATATTAAATGTTTCAAACAAACTACGCCATAGTATTTAGTTTTTAGTTTTTTATCGTTTTTAATTAGGCACCATTTTAAATAGTTTTCTTAGTGTCAGTTCAGTTGTTCAGACAGTTACACCACCTGACCTGACATTTTGGGGGTTTGATAACAAAACATAAAATAATATGTATAATTTATATGTACTAAAAATGAAATCAGCCCCCAGTCTGTGGAATGTGGAATGCTCTCCTAGACCACCTGTGGACTCCACAGACTACAGATGCTTTTAAGCGTGGTCTTAAAACCCACCTTTTTAGCAGAGCTTTTAATTTATTAATTTACTTATTTTATTTTATTTATTTATAGTTTTTAATTCTGTAGCACTTTGAGATTTTGTTTAATATAAAGTGCATTATAAATAAAATTTGTTATTATTATTATTATTATTATTATTATTATTATTATTATTAAAATTATAATATACAGAAATAATATGTATAATTTATATGTACTAAAAATTAATTCAAACTAAATAGTTTTTATAGAATAAATTAATAAATGTCGTGAATTGATTAAATAATTATAATGTAAATTATAATATATATTCAGAACTCATGATATATAAGCCTTCACTATAGTAGGTCGTATCTACAGCGTGAATTACTGAACACGCGTGACACTGTGACACTCCCCCGTGTGGGATTGGTTAAACGGGGGGTCAAAGTTAAAAAGTGGGCCGTGTTGCACTTTAAACCAGAGTTTGTACTTCCTCCCTGTGCTGACTGTAATATCAGCCAGCTGAAGTCCTGATATGTGGTTCAGGACACTGGCGGCGAGTGCGTGCACTCTCGGTGTTCTCGGAGCGGCGGTCTCGCATAAACTCGGTATGTTTACACGGAGATCTTTCCGCGAGCATGATCAGAACATCGCATTAATCGCTAAACATCCGTGTGCCAGAGCTGTCACTGAACCCGCGTGTAATTGCAGTCAATGTTTTGATCTAGTAAAATAATTGTTCCCTATACAAAGAGTTACATCATCTCGGCTGTTGACATGTCATCGAGCCTGACCATAGACCGTAAAAAAATAGCCTGACATGTGGCAACTATAGATTGCAGAGAGGCGAAATGCAAGGCTTGTGACGTATTTGTAAACACTTCATGCTTTATTCTTGTTCTGTGTTGTGCAATTGAAAGTTGTTAAAACCACTTAATCAAATACTTAACACTAAGGTGTTAACCGACCTGTATTGGAATCATATAATATGCCATGCATTATTTTTATTTCATCTTACAGTATTGCATTAGATGAACTATGGAGAGAATGACTAGACCTGCATCAAAACATTAAACACTGCTTAGTTTTCGCATAATATGCAAAATTAACCCTACTTTTAATAATTGTAAGATCTCAAACACATTTGTAAAATAAAACAAATTAATCAGGTTTTTTTCCAGTTTCGGATGCATTCAATTGATTTAAAATGTCAGTAGAGACATTTGTTACAGAAGATTTCAAATAAATGCTGTTCTTTTGAACTTTCTATTCATCAAAGAATCCTGAAATAAAATATATCACAGTTTCCACATTAATTATTAAGCAGCTACCACTGTTTTCAACATTGATGATAATGAGAAATGTTTCTTGATCATCAATTATATCATTATGTTATGATTTCTGAAGGATCATGTGACACTGAAGACTGGAGTAATTATGCGTAAAAATGTTTGAACTTTACCATCACAGGAATAAATTACATTTTAATATACATTCAAATTTCTATAAATTAGTATTTATCATCATAATAACTGTTTATTTGATGCAGTGAGATCCAGGCAGACACGTAATGATTAGGTCAAAGATCAAATTTGCATTACTAATGTATTTAGTGAAATCATAGAGACAAACAAATGAATCAAGTAAGTAATAGTTTAAAATAACATCCTAAGTATTTTGGATCTTCTATCGAACAGATGAAGATTGTGAAGATCAAAGTATAGAGAAAGAATGACAAAAGAAGTAATTTGCAAAATGTAAGGACAGGTAGAAAATGATGAAGCAGAAGTGAAGAGCAAAATAAGATCAATAAATATATAAATGCAGCAAACGTACATCCTCTTAAAATTATGTTTTGGTCTAATAAAAAAAAAATTCATAGTTGGTGCAAGGGCTAGGTCAGAGTGACTGGTCAAATATCAACAATAGATACAAAAATAGATGTACAATGTGTTGTTTTGACACCTTTAAGAAAGTATTCATGTGCTCAGAGATGGAAACATATTTTGATAAAAAGGTACATTTCATAATCATTTCTGATGGAAAATACACCCACAGAAGAGTCACCATAGATCTTATATTTGGAAATAATCAAACATATCAGAGCATATACAGTAGTACAAAATATAAAAAATAATAATAAAGAAATCAATAACATTACAACAAGAATAATTAATACAATCTATGAAAAGACTAATAAAAGAAGAAATTAAATGCATTTGAATACACATAATTTCATATACACCAATAATCATATATGTATGTAGAGTATCCTTCAAACTGAGATTTTTTTCTTTCCGCCCATTTTGACGAATTGCATTTTGATTAATGCCACGTTGGAAAAAGCAGGTCATACCAGTCTAAAGTAGTCAAACTGGTGAAGCACTTTTGGAACATGTATATCAAGCCTAACCACCTTTAAAAAATGAGACACGGTTGACTACCAGCTTTAGCCAACTTATGAGCATAAATGACCAGATTTATCAGCTGGAAATTATGTAAAAATATATTGTACAGCAACTCAAATCGTAGTGACTAGTATTTTGGGGGCAACTCAGTTTGAATGGGAGTGCCTCGGAATTGGCACTTTTTTTCCATCATGTTCTGAAATGATGAAAACATGTTATTCAAGCGAGAGCATTTACTGATCCCGAATCTCTGTTTTACAGTTCCTACGGCCTGGTTTCACTCCGCTCTTAGGAAGTCGTCTCTGGTGGAACAGTCAGATATGAAGATCGAACTGCTTCCTGCGCTCACCGACAACTACATGTACCTCCTCATCGACGAAGACACAAAGGAAGCAGCCATAGTCGATCCAGTAGAGCCCCAGAAAGTATGAATATTTCACTGTGAATTGTAAACATTACATGATCTCATGGATTCATAATCGTCGTCTGTCTCAGGTTGTAGATGCGGTCAAGAAGCATGGCGTGAAGCTCAAGACTGTCCTGACCACTCATCATCACTGGTAAGTCAGACCTGGAATAAAATACAACTATTCTGTTATATGTATATGTGCACTAATATGATCGGATCTGAAACCGTAATTATATAGCTGATGTTTCGTAACTTCCAGGGATCACGCTGGAGGCAACGAGAAGCTGGTGAAGCTCATGCCGGGACTGACGGTGTACGGCGGGGACGACCGAGTGGGCGCTTTAACTCAGAAAGTCACACACTACAACACTTTCAAAGTAAGTCTGGTTTATATAATATGCACTACTGTTCAAATGTTTGGGGTCAGCAAGGATGAGAGAAATTGACATTAAAGACACTTATAATGTTACATGAAATTCAATTTCTCAGAATAACATTCATTCATCAAAGAATTGTGTAAAACAAGGTTTTCACAAATACCGTTTTCAACATTGATAATAATCATGAATGATTCTTGAGCATCAAATTATCCTATCAGAATGATTTCTGAAGGATCATGTGACACTGAAGACTGGAGGAATGATGCTGAAAATACAGCTTTGACATCACAGGAAATAAATATATTAGAATAGAAATTTAGTCGTTTTAAATGCTAATGTTTTACAGTATGACTGTTTATACAGCATTTTGATCAGATAAATGCAGCCTTGCTGAGCGTTCTTTCAAAACATTAAGTGTTATTGAGTATTGACCCCAAACCTTTCAATGGTAGTGTATAAACGCACATGCTCAGATTGGCAATGAATGCAGCTTAGCCAATCAGAACCATCCACTCCACTTTATACGGTTGGACACATTTCAGATTGTTTGATCGTTCCAGGTGGGCTCTCTGAATGTAAAGTGTTTGTTTACGCCGTGTCACACCACTGGCCACATCTGCTATTTTGTAACAAAAGAAAACAGCACCGAACCACCAGCTGTGTTTACGGGTAAGACATATTTTTATACACTACTAGGGCTGCACGATTTGGGGGGAAATCTTAAGTGCTCCACTTCGCGTCATGACCACAATTGACCGGGTGTGCATTATTTTTCTAATAATTCAACGGCCCGTCTTAAATATTATTTGTTTATACACAGTAGGTACACACATGCATATTTATTATTTAAACCAAATAACAACCGATTTTTTGTGCTTCTTTCTAGGGCTGCACAATTTGGCCCAACATTTTGTGCTTTTATATTAATACGAATAATAATTATCATAATTTTTATTATTGCTGAATAAAAATATTAACAAAATAATTAATATTAGTATTGTAATAACACTTTCATTATTAAAAATACATTCAGAATAATATGATAACAATATGAAAAAGCAATAATACATATTACAGAGAGGCTTATAGAAAAACTGCAGGGTTACCTGTTAACATGCAGGCAGACTATGATTTTAAATCATTAGAAAGGTCTACGGATTTATTATAAAATATTACATTATTATTATAAAAATCTGTGACAATTTTTTGTCAGGAGGTTTGCCAAATTAAAAATGAAGTCCATGTCTTTAATATGAAATATGAGCCTCATATGAATCCACTGTGGAAAAAACCCTCTTGTACATTGGGAAAAAAATTCAAGAATTATCTTATACATTTCTTCAGAAAGAAGTATTATTTTTCCCTCTTGTTTTTTTTAACCCAAAATATAATGATATGAGCATTAATTTAATGTTATTTCGATTAACCGTGCAGCCCAATACAATACCGTTCAAAGGTTTGCGTTCAGTAGGATTCTTTTTTTGTAATGCTTTTGAAAGAAGTCTCTTACGCTCACTAATGCTGCATTTATTTAATTATTTAATAATTACATTAAAGGGGGGGTGAAACACTCAGTTTCAGTCAATCTCATGTCAATCTTGAGTACCTATAGAGTAGTATTGCATCCTTCATATCTCCGAAAAGTCTTTAGTTTTATTATATTTCTAAAAGAAATATGGGCTGTACCGAGTCTTTCCGGAAAGAAACGAGCGCCTGGAGGCGTATCGAGTGGGCAGAGCTAAAGAATGACGAGCGCGCAAAGCGGTGACGTCCTCAAGCGTGGAGGAACCCATGGCTATCGAGCTCAGCTAATACTGATCCAGAATCAAATCTGAGGCTGAAATAAATTGAACAGGAGAAACAGCAACATCAGGATGTCCGTCTCTGTGGTATGTACTGTATTTAGTGGCCTGTCAACATTTGTGTGTCTTTACTCGCAGTTTATGAGGACATGATTCAGTTTATGGACTATTGTATGTGACTAAACCTTAGCAGTAGCAAGCAAAACGGTTTTGCACGTCAGACTCGTGTAACGTTATACAGAGAACAACAATGGAGTAACCGTTAGCGCATTTGAATGATGAAACACGCGATCGTATCGTTTTCTGATGTTTACTCAGGCGACGGTAGCCAACATCAGAGACATTTGAAGCAGTTTTACTCACCGGCTGCTTCCAAAGTAGGACCGAACCTTTACCGCTGGGACCGCTCCATCAAAAACACACTTCTTTGGTATGATTTGGTGAAGTCCTGACAGCAGTGAACGGTGGAGATCCACTTTGCGATGCGACTGAAGCCATGTTGTAAAGCTTCCCGTCATTTCTGCGTTCAAATCGGGTCAAATGCAGCGCTGCCTTCCCGGAATGCTGTGCTGAAGCGTTGAAGTCGCTCGACATCACCCATAGGAATAAAGTGGAGCACGGCGCAACCATACCAGACGTGTTCACGGACGACTGGATCTGCACCTGAGAGAGTGTTTATGGGCGTGTATTTCCTCTCTCTCGCTCTAGTCACACGCGCACGCGCGTGCACCCTTCCGGGAGAAGAGCCCGTACGGCCCATACAAGGACCTTCCGCTCTGTTCACGTCAAGTCGACACATACTCGAAAAAAACTCTCTGAAACTTGTGAGAAACCGGAAGGAGTATTTTTAACACAGAAATACTCCATCAAACGTCCAACATTAGTTTTTGAAACTTTGTCTATGTTTAGGATGGGAATCCAAGTCTTTAACAGTGTAAAACGCTCTGTATGCATGAAACAGCATTTCACCCCCCCTTTAATATTGTGAAATATTACAATTTAAAATAACTGTTTTCTGTTTTAATATACTTTAAAATGTCATTTATTCCTGTGATAGAAAGGTGAATTTTCAGTATCATTAATCCAGCCTTCAGTGTCACATGATTTGATGATTTCTTATCAGTGTTGAAAACAGTGACGTTCAAAGAATGTTGTTCTTTGATAAATAGAAAGTTCAAAAGATCAGCATTGATACTTTTGTAGCATTAAAAAATGTCTTTACTGTTATCCAATGAATGTAATTATGATGGTTTAAAATCGTACTGACCCTAAACTTTTGAATGGGAGTGTACACTAAGTAAATAATAAATCTGTGATTTAACAAGTTTACTCATTTAATTTGCTAATTAAAAAAACAAAACTTCCAGTTCCACCTTTTTGAGCAGGGATTATGAAAACTATCCTGACAGGCTGACATATGCACACTTTGTAGAACTGTATTACCAAGCGCTTTTCTTCTTGTTATGCTCTCTGTATGAATAGGCGATACTCTGTTCGTGGCCGGCTGTGGGAAGTTTTTTGAGGGCACTGCTGATGAAATGTACAAAGCCCTGATCGAAGTTTTGGGTCGTCTTCCTCCAGAGACGGTAACAATCCCCCCATCTATTTAAAGATGCTGTTAAACTCTCACTGTAAAAATCTGTTTTTTAGGTAATAGAAAGTCACATGTTTTCCTTTGGTTTCAGCGTGTGTACTGTGGGCACGAGTACACTATCAATAATCTGAAATTTGCACGGCATGTTGAGCCAAAAAACGAGACCGTCCGGACAAAGCTGGCATGGGCTAAGGTGTTTAACTCTTCTTTAACATTCATTTACGTAAGCTGCAAATACTATCATAGTGCATGTGTTTGAATAACCTTTTCTTGCATTGATTAGGAAAAGTACGATAAAGGAGAGCCAACCATTCCTTCTACGGTGGCTGATGAGTTCACATTTAACCCCTTCATGAGAGTGAGGTATGCAAAATCATTCCCAATTTTATAGGCTTGCACTTTACTTGTTTGTGCCTTTTGTATTGTTGTGACATGCGAGTTAACTTGGAATATTACTGATCAAATTTTAGAAATTTTCATTAGTTAACTACATAATATGAATTAACAATGAACAATACTTCTACAGCATTTATTAATCTTTGTTAATGGTAATCTAAAGTAGAGGTAACTGCAGACTGGAGCAATGGGCGTGCCATGAGGTCGGAAAGGAATGGGGCGTGCCGTGAGGTCTTTTTACAGTCTATGACCAGGACACGAAAAGCTTCCTGATCCGCATAAAAGGAAGCCATAAACTGAATCTCTATAATTACACAAATAATTATACAAGACAAAATACATTTCTTTCACTGTAAAAAAGCAATAATGATATTGAGAATACATTCAAAAGTATGTTACCTTTGAAACCTTCTGTATGGCGCGGGTTACGTGACGTCATCACCACCGCAACTTTTTTTTTAGGATCAATCATTAAAAAAAAAAAATCGTACTGTTTGTGATAAATGCACTTTTTAACACATCACTTGAATATATTAAACATTTATTTTTGTATTGCCCTTTTTCTATTTCATTTTGGACTGACTTTAAAATAGATATTCCTAAAATAGAAATTCCTAGCATTAGAATTTAGAACCTCATGACATTTTACTTTGTTTCCAAAACCCATATTTTTCTGAAAAACAAAATTATATAATTAAATTATTTTGCCGAAGTTTTATACGCATGACACAAATAAAAGAACCCGTCCTATATTACCTTTTATAAGACTGATCTCACCGTATACTTTGAAACCCTTTCAAACATGAGATCACAAAACAAAAAGTTTTCTACCTTGATTCATAAACTTATATTTGTGTATTTATTTGTATTCATTTTATACTTGTTATTGTTATTCTCTGATTTACACATTTTGAGCTGTATTTACAATGCTTTGTATTCAACGTTTTTTATTGTATTATAGGCTACTTGAAATGTCTGTACTTAAATAATTAAAAAACAAATTATTATTTTAAAGATAAAAATGTCTCCTGACACTATTAAAGTCATACTAATTTTGTACTTTCATTTAAATTATGCTACATACAAACTAAAAGTAATGTTATTTTTATAATAATAATACAGCAAATGTTTTTGCTGTATAAAGGCATACATATACGTGTTTGATCAAACACTCACCATATAATATAAAATGAAGTAAAATCCGGTTTAATAAACTACTTTTAAGTGACATTAATCAAGTAAGCAAAACAAACATTTTATCCCAAAAACATTTATTCAGTAGTCATTTTTACAATTAAGTTTTTTAAAACGCCAGTTGAATTTGTCATCAAAGGCTTGTGTTCTAAGTCGGTCCAAACTCATTCCTCCACTGGTTCATACTATAGTAAAACTATGGTTACTGCTGATTGGCCAACGCAGTCGCCAGGAGGAAGCTCCTTTGACCAATGAGAAACCTCTCACCACGCCCCCTACCTCCTGCCACTCCCATTACTCCAAGCTGCAGCTACTCCTGTCTCGATAATCTCAACATTTACTAAAACATTTAAGATTAAAAGTTGTGTCTGTTAACATTAGTTTATACACTGGGAAATAAAATGAATATGTGGTGCACTCATAATGTTAGTATTATTATTTGTTTGTATGATCAAATATTGTCATAATTTATAAATAAAAGGCATTTTTCCTATGCTGGTTTTAGTCCTGAAGGGCGTGTCTGCTGTGAGACTTCAAATGCCCACTGCTGTGATTGGCTGACATATGAAATAGCTAGTATTATATGTTTAACTCTCTTAAAAACCTTTAGCACATTTTTACTATTACAACTATCAAGGTTAAGTAATTGTTAAACGTTTTGATTATAGCATTATAACTAACAGTGCAAACACAATGTAAAGACATTCGTTGATTATGATGGGAGTTTTGGCAAGAGTCCAGAGCTCAGCCAATGATAAACTCGCGCTGTGTGATTGACAGCTAAGCCGATTGAAAGGAGCATTCTTTGTATATATATCGCTTTCTGTATATAATTTAATCACAGCGTAAATAACAGATTATGTGAAGTTGACTGTTTAGTCACTAGGTTGATAAACTGACACAAGAACATCTGACTGTACATGAATCATTACAAATCAGAAATCACTGATCACAGATCAGGCATTAGTATTAACACGGTTACCTTACCTCCATGTTGTGGCATTGCTGTCGAGTCCATATCGTAAAAGTCTTGTTTGCAAAGCCTGCACTGAAATTGCGACTGATTTTCAGAATCCACAGTGAAATGTACCAAATACATAAGGAATAATTAACGTTGGGCCGTTGAATTATTAGAAAAATAATGCACACCCGAGGTGGTGATGTGGTCACGACGTGAAGCCAAGTAATAATAGTAATAATTCAGCGATCCGTCGTCAATTATTCCTTACTTATAAAGAATCTTCAAATCACACACCTCGGGTGTGCCTTATTTTTCTAATAATTCAATGGCCCTGAGTCAATTTTTCTGCTTGGACTACGGTTACCACACCTCAAGACATCCATCCAATGATATATTTAAAGGGATTCGTCTGGTTTTTGTACTTAAATCGCTATAGTGAGTAGGACGTCTCACCAACGGCTTTTTTGCTAGTTCCGAAACGTAATTTTAAAGCTGGTAACGGAGGCATGAGCCGCTGATAACAATCTATTGCAGTCTGCAGTTATTCATTTAGTTATTTAGTTTAGAGAGGGAGAGAACTTTGTGTGAATTAGGCTAAGTTACCTCTGTGCATCTCTAAACCTCGCTGTTTATTACCTCGCTAGTGAAAGCTTATCTCCTCATCATCTCACTAACACACCAGTGGACGGGGCCAAAGTTGCGACGATGAAGTAGGCGTTGATCTTCTTCAGCAGAGGCGATCTTTCACCTGTCTCTCATAGATTGGCACATTCCACAACGAGTTAGCTAAATTAATTTCTCAGTTCCCCCTTTAACAAACTGTACTTAACACTGTAAAATCTATTGCTCCTTGTTAGTTAATGCATTAAGTAATGTTAACAAATGAGACCTTATTGGAGTCTTTGTGTTTGCGCTTCAGAGAGAAGTCCGTACAGGAGCATGCTGGGACCAGTGACCCGATTGAAGCCATGAGAAGTATCCGTAAGGAGAAGGACAGCTTCAGAGTCCCGAAGAACTGAGCTTTCGGGCTTGTCTTTGTGATGGTCATCACTACGCTTATCTCTGCTCATCGTTTTTTCACTAACAACAGCAGGACAGGAGGCACATGCATAAACTCTGTTGGTTTTTACATACGCTTCATTTATAGCAAAAGCACTATTTTTGGGCAGCGTATCGTCTTCAATGAGCAATACACAGGATTGTTAACCTGTAAAACAATGTACATTTATGTCAAATAATTTACATTTATGTCCTCGATTTGCATTTACAGAAAATATAAATGTATTAGGTCTGTGTTGTAGGCCAAATTTTATTTACGTAAGCTTGCGTAAGTTTTATTTTTGTGAGGATCCAGGCCATGTCTGAACCAATGTCGTGTGGTTAAATTATAGTTTTATTTCAGTATGTTTCATCTTAATGTGTAATGCTTTATTTTGTAAATCAAAAATAATTATTTTTAAGGTGTTAACAAAGCGAGGTGTTCCAGCAAAATTGTATTTGGTGTGTTTTAATGTCCTTATGAAAATTGCATTTGATTTGAATCGTCTGAATGATTATGAATGTAGAAAATATTGAACACTGCATACTAGTTTCAGCTTGTCGTCTCGTTTTAGCTCATCAAGTTATTGTTTCAGCCAATCTTGCACTAGTCATCAGAATAACAAAGAGAAGATTTTATTGTAATCATAGTGTTCAAACTGAATAAAGTCTTAATATAAATGTACGCAGCTGTTTTTTGTTTTTTTAGAAATGCAGCTACACATTTTCTTAATGCATTGTTTTATTACTTGCTTTGGATGAAACAATATTAAGTACTAATTGTAAAATACTAATACTCCTTGGCCACTAATTTCAACTTTATCATGGTATAAGATTTAAATAAAATTATGCCAAATTTCAAGGTTCATGACACCGTTTTAAATACTTTTACACAAATGAAAAAAAAATGCAGTGCAGGACTTATACAAATGTTTTTGTTGTTACTTTCTTAAAAAAAAGAGTTATTATATAAAATGATGTGCGTATATATACTTTATATAATGATATTTTAGGATAATAAATTATATTTATAGAATTCCCTCAATCAAGATGCCTAATAAATCAAAATAATTACACACAAAAATGTACTGAGTAAAATATATGTATTGTTTATTTCCTCAATAAATATAATTACATTCACGAAATTAATATATACAGTACATGGCATCATCTTATATTTTTATTATCATAAATCAAAATGTATTCTCAAAAACAAGACAAAAAGTACTTTTTTGTCTGGAAGCTTGAATGGAAAAGGTAATTGCATGTTTACATCTCGTAATTCTGTTCATAACTGTAACCTTTCAACTGTGTTATAAAGTCATAATTGCGTGATATAAAGTCATAATTGCGTGATATAAACTAACTTTATAACTCGCAAGTGCGAGTTTATTATATTTGCGAGATGTAAACAAAGAGTTGCAATTATCTTTTAAAATGTTTTATTCTGTGGCGGAAACAAATGCTTCCATAGTTTCCAGTACATACTACATAGTAACAACGAATTTACAGAAGCACTTTCCGAAAAAAAACAACCCAAAAATAAATGACAGAAATTATAAAAAGGCAACATTAATGGACTTGGAAATCCAATAATAGACTGGCCTGGAAAAGCCTGGAAAAAAAAAGACTTATGGCTATAAAAATAAAGTAAAGGCCGGTTTGATATAAAAGTAAACTCTGTTCTTCAGCAGAAGTCTATTAGCAGGAAATGTTACTTCATCTGTCCATTTAAAAATCATGACATGTGTATGTGTGTTTAGCTGATGTAGTGTCAAAACGGATGTTAAATATTGACTTAACCCACACAGAACACTAAAAATATAGTTGGTTGATCAGTGTCTGGGCGGCTCCTCACCACTTTATACTGAGGCCACTGGTACTTTTTTCTAGGGCGTGGTACTGCGTGTGCAGTAACTGTCGGGCTTTCTCCTCTCCCACGCTCTTCAACCAGCCCTGATAGAGTTCAGCCACCCGTGAGTCCTCCTCTGGCACCAAGGTACGTTCACCGCGGTAAAACTCCTCCACCTGCTGCAGCAACTCTTTGTTGGATTGACCTGTTGAAGGCTTGAGCTGACCGCCGCCGTTAAGACATCCTGTAGAGTTCAAGTAATCGCATTGGAAAATCAGACCTTATTTTAACCCTATCAAAATAAAGTCTAACATTCATAGGTTATGTAAGTATAGAGCAGGTATTATTCAAGAGAACAGGACTAGAGATGTAATTTCCTACCTGAGGGACAGGCCATCACTTCTACAAAGTGGTACGGCGACTTCCCTCGTTTCAGCTTCTGCACCAGGTTCTGGATGTTCCTGAAGCCGTAGACGGCAGCAAACCGCAACAGGACCTGACCATCCTTCTCTAGAGTGACTTCCTGGAAGTCCTTGTTTCTGTATAAACAAACAAAAAAAGGGAGACAAATAAAATGTACCTCAGGAAAAAAATACTGAGACACTACAATGGTACACAATTTGACCAATAAACGATGGTAGAAACGTCGTACTTTCAGAAGTTTTATTGGGGAACAAACACTTTTTAAATAAATAAAGTGTGAAAAGCATAGTCTTATTCCTTAATAAAACAGTGCAGTGGTAGCACCATGGTGAAGGCATCAGTGTATCTTGATAATACTAGGGAACTGAATTATCATATTCATATCCCATGGTATTTACATTGTGCTCCGGTGCACTTAAAATAATTCCACAGTATTTCATGGTTGCTATAATTTGGAAATTACTAGGTAATTTATTTTGCAGAAATTATTTTCTAGTAAATTTCTAGACTAAAAAAACAAACAAAAAATCGTTAAAAGAACTGAGCGTAACTTGAAAAAAAATATTGGCCATAGAAATACATTACCATGGACTAAGATTGTTGTTATTATTATTCCAAACTAACCTAAAACCTTATCTAAACCTTAAAATGAATATTCATTATTTAGGTAATATTTATTTAAATATCAATAAAGTGCATACACTACAATTAAAAATTTGGGGTTGGTAAAAAATGTTATGTTTTTGAAAGACTGCATTTATTTGATCAATAATATAGTACCAATAATATAGGTAATATAGATATCTGAGGATTTTTCCCCAAAAATAAAATACATAAATCTCTCGTCTTAGGGGGATATGAGGGAGGGAAACAATCATTTTAATATACTAACGGGTTTCTACTGATACAAAACTTACTGCTAAACCTCGAAGTAATCCTTTAAAGGAAACTGAAATCTTGTGTAGCACCTTTTGTCATTTTTTTATCAAATTGAATGCCTCATGATTAATGCAAGTATGGATATCCGTTTCTTTTTTTTAAATGAGAGTGTACAAATAACCCAGTTCTGGGATGTTTGTAACAGTATTTCTGTGTTCAGACATACTTCATTGTCTTGTATGTGAGTTCATCCACTTCAACCCCAAACAGCTGTTTGGCGGCATGCTTGTAGATGTGATGAAGGTATCCTCCAGATCCACTTCCGGCATGAGCCAGCAGCTCCTCCCCACAGACATTACTGAACCTAAAACACACATTCATAATATAACGCAATGTCTATTATGTATTAATACTATAGGTTTGACTGGCAACAAACTCACATTGAGTCTAAAGGGGCCAAATCCACATCTCTCAAGGACACATTCTCCTCATCCAACATCTTCAGAACTTCTCCTGTGAAACAAAAACACACCAAATGAAGGACTGAGCCTCGTTCTTGTAGCTATCTGTTCATGTTGTTCGATTCACTCACCTGAAGTGATGACACAGTCCACCTCTCTGGTCTCATTCTCGCTAAGGTAGAAGTCTGGTCTGGAAGCCTCTAGTTTCTTATCGTAGCAGGGCATCACAGTCACATGGTAGATCTTCTGTGGTGAAATACCCTGTCAAAGCAATGGATGGAGAATAAAATGCATTTTGACCTTAATTTGTCATGTACATTAAAATAGGTGAGACTATATACATATACAGTACATAGATCAGGCTTACAGTAACATTATGACCACTGACAGGTGAAATGAACAACACTGATTATCTCTTCATCCCGGCACCTGTTAGTGGGTGAACATTTTGTCCTCAAAGTTGATCCAAAGTAGGAGCAGAAAAAATAGGCAAGCGTAAGGATTTGAGCAAGTTTGACAAGGGCCAAATTGTAATGGCTAGACGACTGCAGCTCTTGTGGGGTGTTCCTGGTCTGCAGTGGTCAGTATCTATCAAAAGTGCTCCAAGAAAGGAACAGTGGAGAACCGGCCACAGGGTCATGTGTGGCCAAGGATCAATGATGCACGTGGGGAGCGAAGGCTGGCCTGTGTGGTCTGGTCAAACAGACGAATTACTGGAGCTCAAATTGCTCAAGAAGTTAATGCTGGTTCTGATAGAAAGGTGTCAGAATACACAGTGCATCACAGTTTGTTGTGTATGGGGCTGCATAGCCACAGACCAGTCAGGGTGCCCATGCTGACCTCTGACCCTGCCGAAAGCACCAACATTGGGCACATGAGCATCAGAACTGGACCACGAAGCTATGGAAGAAGGTGGCCTGGTCTGATGATTCACATTTTCTTTTACATCACATGGATGGGAGGGTGTGCATGCGTCGCTTACCTGGGGAACACATGGCCCCAGGATGCACTATGGGAAGAAGGCAATCTGGCAGGGCCAGTGTGATGCTTTGGGCAATGTTCTGCTGGGAAACCTTGGGTCCTGCTATCCATGTGGATGTTACTTTGACACACACCCCCTAACCTAAGCATTGCTGCAAACCATGTTCAGCCTTTCATGGAAACGGTATTCCCTGGTATCCATGGCTTCTTTCAGCAGCATAATACTCCTGCCACAAAAATGGTTAAGAAATGGTTTGAGGAGCACAATAACAAGCTTGAGTTATTGACTTGCCCTCCAAATTCCCCAGATCTCAATCTAATCGAGGATCTGTGGGATGTGCTGGACAAACAAGTCTGATCCATGTAGGCCTCATCTCGCAACTTACAGGGCTTAAAGCATCTGCTGCTAACATCTTGGTGCCAGATCAGAACACCAAGATCAGAACACCACAGCACACCTTCAGGTGTTATAACTTCTATGTCCAATGTGACCCTCAACATTTCAAATGAACAAGTACCTCCTGTGAAGCAAAATAGCCCTTGACTAGAGAACCCATTATCTGCTGGGGCGAGCGCGTTGTGCTGATGTACGGGAGGATGAATTCACCATGAGTCTTCTCAGCGTAGCAAATCCAACCTGAACAAAAAACAGAGAATAAAGCCATGTCGGACACATAATAAAGCACACTACCATGCATATTTAAAAACAAAACAAAAAAAAACAGTCTGAGTAAGACTACCTGGACAGGCAGATGCCAGCATTGGTAGGGCCTTCTTGTCCACTTCTTTACGACTGAATCGCTCCAGAAACTCCCTCTGGCTCTCTAACAGGCTGAAAGAACGACTGAAGCCGGTCTCAAATACATGATGGACACCTGAAAGATCAGTATGGCACTTCCATATCATTCTCAATACCCAGAGGAGCATAAGGAAACTCATTTCATAATTTGGACTATTCTTCTCACAACAGCTTGCAATTGTAAGTTATAAAGTGGCCATCTTGCAACTTTTACTTGTTTTTATCAGAAGTCTGAGTTAACATCTCACAATTCTAAGATTGTTTCTTGTAATTCTGAGTTTACATGTTGTAATTCAGATTTCCCCCCTTCTAATTCTAAGTTTAAATCTCGTAATTCACTTTTTTCCTTGTAATTCTGCTTTTTTTCTTGTAATTTTGAGTTTACATCTCATAATTCTGACTTTTTTCCTTGTAATTCTGCTTTTTGTCTTGAAATTCTTAGTTTACATCTCGTGATTCTGAGACTCTAAACTTTTTCTGTCACAGAATAAAAAGTAAAGAAGGTATTTGCTAATTTTATCTCGCCATTCTGAGATTATATCTTACAAAAAAACTGAATAAAAAAATGAATTTTGAGTCGCTATTACCTTTATTATTTTGTAACTTATTTTTTATTTAAAGGTGCACTATGCAACTTTCCGTCCACTGGAGGGCGCCTATTTAAAACAAATGTGTAGTTTGATGACGCAAAGTTTGAGCGCAGCATCTTGGGACATGTGGTCTTCACCTCACAGCCGGTGGAAAATAGGACTCGGGCAGAAATCATGTTCATGGATGCGGTTATTAACGTTACTGTAGTGTAAAGCAGAGCAGGACCGAGTGTTGAGGAGCTGAGCACGGCTGGTGGAGCGATTGTTATACAAATACCCGCCTCACGAGCACCGGGACTTTTATTATGACGGGACGGGACACATTCTGCCGGGTGCCTGCCAATCTTCTGGTTATGATTATGAGGTAATGCAGCTCTGTTTATCATATTCGATACATTTAAGTGTGTTGAAAATGATGTTATGACGTTACTCTGTGCGTTCACTTGTTTGCACTGCTAAGAGTAAAGCGCTTCTGCCAAATAAAACACGAAACCGAGGGTAACGCAGATATGACGAAATTGACAGGCGACTTCCTCAGATGCTATGCTGAAATATCCCGGTCCTTGGTTAAAATAGCAATTTACAAATAGTTGGAAACATCTGGGATATTGTAGGTACTCAACTGAACAAAATATATAACACTGGCCTAGTGGTTTTTGGATATTTTACTGCAAAAATACTACATAGTGCACATTTAAGCTTCCCTAGGAGGATGTCTTTGATTGGTCAAACTCACCCATATTTTTCAGGAAGCTGGTGAGTCTGCGTGCCACCTCGCTGCTTTTGAGACCGTAGTGTGCAGCCAGAGAGGCTCTTGACTGAGGCGATACAGACACCACCACCACCTTCTGCTCGCTACTGCTTACCTGCTGCTCAGAGACACATGTTTTTAGGTGAACCATTCTTTTGGAGCAAAACGTTAAATGCAGTTGAATGATTGTGAAGTAATGCAACCTTATTATGACGTAGCACACGGTACAGTTCCTCGTGACTCTGCTGGGTGATAAGGACACTTTCCGCAGACGTAATGCAGCCACTGCAAGCGAGACAGTCGTTCAGCGTAATCTTCGCTTTCTCCAACTTTTCCTTTTGACCATCCTGAGAAACAAGCATATTCAACATATGTATCAAAGGTGACAAAAATCAAAAACACACTTTGCTTTTTGCTATAAAATTAAATAAAACACAACTCCACAATACTGGCTCAAAATAAAAATCACATAATTTGTACTCACCTGATGGACCTGAAAATAACTGCCATCATCTTCTATCTGGATTTTTGCCACAGATCTGCCCTGTTTCTTTTCCACCTTTACAGGCTTCACACATTCCTAATAAATTGGGGAAATTAACATCAGTGAAATTGTATTCTGGTATACATTGGTGTTTAAATATTTGGGGTCAATAAGAGTTTCGGAGGCATACAATTTGAGGTGTCAGTAAAGACATCTATAATGTTACAAAAGGTTTCTATTTTAAATAAATACCTTTATTTTCAGCTTTCTGAAACTGTTTTCAACATTGCTAATAATGAGAAACGTTTCTTAAGCATCAAATAACTATGTTAAGAATGATTTCTGAAGGATCATGTGACACTGAAGACTGGACAGACACTTATTAGGTCTTAGCCAAAAAGGTCTCATTGTGATCGCTTTAGAGGCTAAATACATTTCAAAGGTGTAATCAGCAATAATTTTTAACTAACTGGTTTGGCAGTACATTTTAGTACATAACAAAGTGTCAAAATACATTTGGAATAGAATATAATGTCCAACAAACTGTTTGTGTCATATCTTTTGCTTTAAAGTTGTGTTTGTACTGTTTTTTGTTTGATATTTTATCTATTGCAGTGACAGTTAAGTGTGTCTGAAGTGTAAACATTATCAAGACCACTGTACATTATTTTTTTATATACAGTAAGTTAGTTGGCAGATCACAAGGTTTTACACAGTCACTTTCTGTATCTGACCGGGCAAATAATGTGGGCCCAACCTTGAACTAAGCAAATATTCCTGATAATTAAGTTAGCATTTACCGGTCTCAAAAATAAGACTTGTCAGAGACATTTGTCACTTTTAGAAACTGTAACGTATCATTATTTAAACAATGTCACTTCCATTTATGTTTTGATCAGCCGACCGATGCTTTTTTTCAGCTGATATAAAGTAAATACGTCGAATTAACAGAAATATGGCTGGTTTTAATGTCACAGACAAAAATAACTATTCAACCTGAGACGGAGTGATAAAATCATCCAGATCCGTGAGCTGAAGCACACCGCTGAAATGCGACGCCATTGTTTTACCTGCTACCCGTATGCCTGTAATGTGATTGGTAGGGTTTAGTGAAGGACTTCCAAACTCTCCAATCGTAGACCGCGTAAATGAGGCTCTGCCCAATCAGAGCAAAACGGTAATAGTCTATGGGCGGGACATAAAAGAAACCAGTTGATATGAATCGATGTCGATATTTTTGCATTTTACACATTTTATTGTAAAGCAAACATCTTATATTTTTTTCTAAAACTATAGAGATGAAATCATTTCACCTAATTCGTTATATTATTTATTACCATGTATTAGCTATTACATTAAAAAGAATGCAAAATAAAAGTATTTTCAATAGTACACTCAGATTTGGACTTGCTATATATAATATAACTTCCCAAAAATATTTTTTTACATGCTGCTGTTTTTGTCTTGAAAATAATATTTAGAAAACGCTGTGAACTGGATTAAATGATGTACTGTATCAACTGGGATTATTATGTGCGCATATATGGGACATGTTACGGTCGGTCTATATGGGACAACACAAGCCGTAAAGCGTCGATGTGATGGGTGCACTTACTTTCACTGTCACGCTCACGCAGTTTGCGTTCAGGTGTTCGCTTTGGACAAGTGCATAAAGATGTTTGACAACCACCCATCTGTCATCATACATTATCGATGCAAATACGCTGCTGTGAGTACGCCACGTTATACAGGTTGAACCTGTCGAGGTTTCAACTGCACTGAAGCACTTGCTGCACAAGAAACTACACGGAAGTAAAGCTTTGTCTGCTTATATGGATTAATGATATTTAAAAAAGTAAGTAGACGTTTCGATATCTCTAGAGTAATAACAACATGCATCCATTTATAAAGCTAAGAAAGAAATCATTTTTCCTTTAAGTCTCAATTGTGAGAAAATAAATGAAATGCATGCTATATTTTATCTACTTTGATTATTGATGCATTTTAATTTTTTAGAATCATACAATTTCCATCTGTAAAGTGTTTTCCACGTTTTATATGGCGATTAGTATCATAAATAGCCATATTAAATTAATACATAATTTAGAAGAGCAGTTTTTTCTATTGTCATTATAAACAGGTCAATATTTTTAGCTTGTCATTATCTGTGATTATTCTTAATGCAAATTTTGTATTTTAAAGGTCACCTGAGTTTAAAGCTTGCCTTTATTTTTTATTTTTTTATTTTTTTTATGATTTATCTCATTTACCTGCAGGGACACGAAGATGAACAATCAAAAGTTAATGAAGTTAATTGTCGGTGGCTTGGCGATTGTTGTCATGGTGAAATTTATCTTTAGCCCCAGGTGAGGATTGTAGTTCTCAAAGGTCTCCATATACACATGTGCATCTTTCAAACCTGGCTTCATTGTCCCAAACATTGTCCCTTCTGTTTATAGCACAAGCCAAGGCACAAGTGGAAAGACACACCAGATCATACGAGTTAGTTCGTTCTGGGCTAAACAGCCTGTCCCACCGTTGAATTTGGATGAAAATGAGGATGATCCTGACAAAAAAGAAAATGCAGACAGCCCAGAGGTGCAGTCAGAGGAAAAGAGCACAATCCAATCAAATCAAGAGGAGCAGGAACCAAAAGTCCCTGACAATACATGGACAGATCCACTAAAGATTGTGCACTTAGATCTGAAAGGTGCAGCACCCAAAGTCAAGTACCTCAAAGAGGTGGGATGCGAACTGAATAGTGTTTTAAAAGTGTATGCATTGTGTCCTTTTTTAAAGTTTCCCTTCTTGTTCTTTAACAGATATTCCCTCTACTGTCCTCTCTGGGTGCTAATGGGATATTGCTGGAATATGAGGATATGTTTCCCTATGAGGGGGAACTCGCAATTATCAAATCCAGCTTTGCGTACAGGTGGGTGACCTTGAACTTGATTTAAAGGGATAGTTAAGTTCACCCAAAAGTTCTGTCATCATTTACTCACCCTCAAGTGATTCCAAACCTGAATAAATGTCTTTGTTCTGCTGAACACAAAGGAGATCATTTGAAATGTTTGTAACCAAACTATGGTAGTCAATGGGTGGCAGGATCTGCTTTCATGCAGTGTGTGAATGTAAATGTTTTGAATAGTTGTACAGGGCGTGACAAATAAAGTTATTGTCTACCAAAAAAGAAAGAATCTACTCTGCACCGCCTAATAAGTCGTTTGTGTTTGGAATACAACTGCAATACGGTTCTCCATTTAGTACTAGGGGTGGGGCAAAAAATCAATATGCCGATTTATCACGCCATTTCCGGCCGTGAGACGTTATCGATACTTTGGCAGCAAGTGTCGATATATTTTTTAAACTTAGGCGTTCCCACGGCTGCGTTCTTCAGTTGCTTCCGTGTTTATCTAGATGCAGGACTCCAGACTGTAGCCGAATATATTCTATTGTATGTGATGTGAATATTAAACTGCAAAATACTATTTAAATATTACTCCAGCTGCTGCATGTTCTGCATCTCTGATGTGCAGGTGCACACACACACACACACACACGTGACGCTCACTGTTTTTTTAGCCTCTGCCATGTCACACTATAGGAGGAGATGAACACATAAACTGTCACTTCATGAGGCTTTATCGTTTCACTTGAGAAAATTCATATCATGACAGACACTCAAAGGTTTTCATGGCAACCCGTCAAAATAAAAGTTTAGTTTAACATGAAGAAATATATTAGGTTACTGTTCAGTAGATTCAGCTACGTCTCTATGTAATAACAATGTCTCTACTACTAATAATAATTATGCCTAGATGGTTGCTTTCACTTGATCTTTTTTATAAACAAACAGCATTTTTACTTTACTTTTAAACAGCATACAAAGTTTAGAATGTTTATGTATTATTTACTTAAAATGATTATCATTATAAATAATAAAGCCATTGAATGCAAATAAAAAATTTTTTTAATAGTTTAATAGTACCAAAATTAGTATTAAATTACTACTAGTAGTATATGTTTGAGATGCTGCTGCTATGAATGATGAGTTAGAGATGTTACCTTTCTTTACTTTAAATCATTTAGTCACAAAACTGTTCTATCTAGCAAATAATATTTTTTTCAAGCTCATGGCTGTTTGATAGCTGTATATGTGCTTTTTGACTTTTTGACACATTTACAGAATATTGTGATACATCGTGGATGATTTTCTTGCAATATATCGTCCGTCACAGAATCGCTGGTGTTGTGATATATCTCTATCGTGGGCAAAATATCGTGATATTATCATATTGTGAGTTAACCTGTGATTTACAACCATAGTATTTTCTTTCCTACCGTGTTAGTCATTGGGGGTTGAGATCTGTTTGGTTATTAACATTCTTCCAAACATCTTCCTTTGTGTTCAGCAGAACAAATATATACATCTTTGGAACAACTTGAGGGTGAATAAATTATAACAGAATTAAAAATTTTGGGTGAACTATTGGGTGAACTTCCATTATTTACTCGCTCTCATGTCGTTCCAAACCTTTGCTGTTTGCAGTAGGTATCCTGAAGAATAGGTTCTGTATGCAATAGATAAGTTCATGATTTCTGCATCTTAATCGTATATTTCTCACTTCATTATCTTGATTGTTTACGGAAAAGTCCGGAAGATATAGAAGAAATTAAGTCACTGGCCAAGCAGCACAAGCTTGAACTAATCCCTCTGGTGCAGGTGTTCGGACACATGGAGGCAAGTTCAGAAAACTATTGATATCTCACACACACATGCTCACTACATTTACGCCATTAAAGCGCTAAAGGCAACTTTAATTTTTTGTACATGTCAACCATTTATGGTGGTTGTGCTTGAAGGCAAAATTCATTCAAATGCTGTAGATGCACTTATTAGCATGTCTAACACTCCTGCTTTACACTTAACCTGTCTTTCTTTTCACATTTCAGTTTGTTTTAAAACACGAGAAGTATTTTAGTTTGAGAGAAGTGGAAACGTATCCGAATAGCCTAAACCCTCTGGCCCCAGGAAGCATGGTCCTTGTTAAAGACATGTTAACGCAAGTTATGAAGAAGCATCCGGAAGCGCAGTGGTTCCACATTGGTTGTGATGAGGTCGGTGGTCTTTATTCTTTACTGCTCTGTTAAAATGGTTGTGTTTCATGAAAGGAAGAAAATAACAGAAAAGCATGATGAGATTGTTTTAGTTTTTGAGTGAATTACTTATCACCATTGAGTGAATTAAATATAAATGATATATAGGCGTGCTGTCTGACAATGTTGGGGAAAGTTGCTTTTAAAAGTAGTGCATTACAATATTGTTCTCACCTGTGCTGGCTTAACTAAGCAAAGGTGAATAAAAATGCTGATTCACACCTGCAAATTAAAGGGTGCAGCTCACACAAACCTTTCAGCTGTGCTGCCAGCCATTCTGCGGTGTTTCCTTTGCAATAACATCACTCAGTGCTTAGCCTAACTACCATAGCGCGATGCATTATTGAAGAAATCAACTGTTTCCCGAAAAAACGTATTTTCACAAATGTCTTGTTCAGCCTCGTTGGTTAATGATGTCACACAGGTTGTAGAGTAATAACTTATTTTGATCAATTAGTTTGAGATTGATTTACGAACATGACGTCTGAGGATTAATTCAAATTGTTTTAGAGTGACCCCAATTGTGTGTGTTTTTTAAAACACCCTTGTAATATGTAATTTTTTGCTTATTAGTATGATTGAATTGGATCATCAAAGGTCAGCAGCAAAGACATTGGCTAATAAATTAAGATTAATGCATAAATTATATTGTGTAATTAAACATATTTGAATGATATGATACATCTCAGATATTGTCTTGTAAATTTAAAAGTGATGCATTACTTTTATTAGTTACTTGAAAAAAAAAGTCATTACTGCGTTAACCCCAGCGCTGTCCACTTTTGATAACATACATTTAGGTGCGTGGCCTGGGCGACAGCGAAGATTCAAAGCGCTGGTTGGAAGCCAACAATGGAGACATGGGAAGGCTGTTCCTCAATCATGTGACCGCAGTGGGGAGATTTATGACCAAACTGAAGCCAGGAATCAAGCTGATCTTGTGGGATGACATGTTTAGGAAACTCAGACCCAACTCTATCAAAGGTTTAATGCAAGCCTTTAAATTCATCATGTCTTACAATTGCATGTGTCAATTTTGAGAAATTCAATGCATCCAAGCTTATCATTGAGAGCTCAAAAGTCACAGCTCCAAAAGCAGTAGTTTTATTGCAAACCAAACTCTATGGGAATGGCCAAAAGATACAAACCCAGATTGCACACACTGTGGACCGCTGTTACAGTAAAAGACATTGGTTTCATTGTTCATTTACTGTAGTCTATCTATCTATCTATCTATCTATCTATCTATCTATCTATCTATCTATCTATCTATCTATCTATCTATCTATCTATCTATCTATCTATCTATCTATCTATCTATCTATCTATCTATCTATCTATCTATCTATCTATCTATCTATCTATATACACTGTAGTGTGGAGTGACAACAGTGACACCTATTGGTGTGGATGAAGCATCATGGTGACCCATGCCATGTAGATGTGTTCACATGTCAAATGCACTTTCTGAAATTATTAATTCTATAACTGTAAATATGAAAAAAGAGTGGTTATCAAGATAAAGTGGTGGGATAATGACTTTTACAGTGGAAAGTTGTGTGTTGCACCTTTAAGCCTTCAAAAATACAATGTCAATATCCCAGATAAGCAAGCCTAATGTTTTTGTTTCTGACGTGAGTTTTTTTCATCTTTAGAATCAGGGTTGCAAGACATTGCATCACCCATGATATGGATGTACACCCCAAACATGAACGTAAAGGAGATTGGTGAGGCCATGTTCTGTTTCTTATACATTACAAAGTCAACATGAAAATATTGACCCAATTTATTAGCTTAAACCAGCTTCCTTATAGTGAATGATTCATCTATATTCAGAAGAAAAAGGTTTCTGTTTGTAGTGTTTTATAAAAGCATTAAAAACTCTCCTTTGAGACGACTCAACTTCTTTATAAAACATTCAAAAATCTTACCCACCCCAAACTTTTGAATACTAGTTTGTACGGTTTTTTTTTCCTTTCCTTTTTTCATATTTACTTATTGTTTATAGGTAACTATATTTCTAAGTATGAGGAGGCTGGATTTCAGGGTGTGTGGTTTGCTAGCGCTTTTAAAGGAGCCTCTGGAATCGACCAGAAATTGACTCCAATCAATCACCATTTAAAAAACCACCTACAGTGGCAGAAAATCATTACATCTATGCCGCAGTACAAGTCTGTGAGATTCCAAGGCATTGCTCTGACTGGCTGGCAGAGGTAAGCTTGCAGTTTTACTCACTTGTTTCTTTAAACATTTTGTGCCATCAAACATGCAATAATGCAAACTTTAAAAAAGTGTTATTTTATGTTTTAGGAACTCCCAAACTTAAAGCATTACTGTGTTTGTAATCTAGTGAATCAGTGGTTCCCAAACTTTTTACAATGGCGTACCTCCTTAGACATTTAACATCCTTCTGTGAACCTGCTTTCTTACCCTTACACTGCAGTCAATATTTAAGGGACAATATTTGCCTTCAAATATTAAATTGGTTTTCCAGTGCATTTTTTACCTTTATAAATACCTTTTATAAAATAATGTTTTAAACAAAAAATGTTCAATAGAGAAATATGCAATGATGGTACTAAAAACTAGGTGAAACTGCCAGTAGGTGGGGCTAAGTCACTGTTTTAATGCATGAGTCATCGAGGCATTTATTCATTCATTCAGTAATGAAGCAAGTTGCTATATTTATGAATGGGTTATTGAATCATTGACTTGTTTAAACCTGCAGTTTCGGTCATGAAAACTTTGCTTTCGTTGGATCTATTTTTTTTTTTTTTTTTTTTTTTTTTTGCAAAATAGAGAAAATGATAATGACAATAGGGTTAAAATGTAAACCTTAAAGGCAATATGTAAGATTTTTAGATTTAAAATATCCAAAAAAAACACTAGAACAATGTTATATATTTTATTGACTTGTGTACTTGCTTTATCCCAAATGTTTCCAATAATGTTAAAATCCAGAGGAATAGACCTTTCTCACAACTTCCGTATTTGTGACCGGAAATACACAATCGTCGTGGTAATCGTCTTCCTCACACGTGAGCAACGGGTAAACAAATGGGGAAGAAGCAACGAGCAAGCGTTATTGTAGCTTACCGGGTTATTCTTGTTTTTCCCAAAAGCAGCCTGTAATAAAATTCATAAATATGGGAAGGAAGGAGGCGGGAACCGACGAACATTCAACAACTTTAATTCAATCAATAAACAAAACAAAAGTAATGCAGGCAGCCCCTCACGGACGAATGCCCGCACACACATACTAAAACATAAACAAAACCATAACATAAAGTCCAGGCCTGGCCTCTCTTCTCTTCTTCGCTCCTCGTTTTATACTCCCTTCACTGCCGTGAGACGAGGTGTTCCAGCTGCCGCTCATTAACACTGGCCGCCTGCTCTCATGATCCCTCGCCTCCCTGTTTGCCGCACAGCCATACCTGTCATACCTGTATAAAAGTCTTATGTTTTGTGGCTTTATTTCTTTTATTAATCTTCACTTTCATAACCAAAAAAATAGTTATTTACAATGAGGAGGCTACAGGTTACAAAAAAAAGTAGTCAGACGGATGTTAAAACTTTTTAAATCTTTCACTGTCAAAGTGACTCAAAAATGAATGGGAGTCAATGGGATGCTAACAGCAGGTGATGGCTTGGTTAGCAATAGCCGCCCCTTTGGGTGGAACGCTTTCCGAGCGCTAGATTACCCCCTTGATTTTAACCTATGTGAATACCTATGTTACCGTCGATTTCCGTGGAAACCCCGAAGACACTATATTATGTGTTTATAAGAGGTGAGCAACTGTTTGGAGATGTTTATCGACAGAAACCTAATCCTTGTTAGCACTTTGAGATTTTCTTTAAAATGTAAAGTGCTTTATAAATAAAATGTATAATAAATGATTATTATTATATAGCTCAACACATTAAATCATATTGTTTAAATCTTGTTTTCTTGATTTACCGCGAGTACCATGTTTTATCATGTCTAATCTTGATCTAGCTCACTGCAGCGTGAGCAAGTGTCTCGTAGTAGCCGCTGAGTAAACACGCAGAGTAGCATTATAACATAACTTTCAACACACTCAAATGTATCTGATATGATAAAACAACAATGATTCCAAGGCATTGTCAAGATATGCATTTGTTTTGAATACGTAACCTCAGGCAGTGAAAATTACATATTGCGCCTTTAATATTACGCTTTTGTTTGTTGAACTGTTGTATAAAATCAATGTCTCATTTGCAATCATGTGGATATTTGGGGAAAAATATTTGCATTCTTGCTTGTATAATATATTTTTAACATTACAAACAAGAAGAACTCACAGAGGGTGTGTTTTGGTATTGAAAAGAGTTTGTGTCTATACTTGTTCTTCATGCTAGTAAGCACTAAAAAACCCAACTTTTTCAAAGGTACATTGTCGAGAACGGCAGTAATGTAGCGTGGTTCGCTAAGGCAGCAAACTATCACTTGTCAATGCAGTCAATTATTTTGATTTTTAAAGATGAGGTAATTAGTTTGTATCCCATGTATTTGAGCTTTTACGGCATTTTAGAAATACATGCAAGGTGGTGTAAAACTACATGAATGGCAAAACTCAGCACTTTACCATACCACCTCGGTCAACTTACCCTAGTTTGGGAACCACTGTAGTAAATTAATAATCATTACATATCAACAACAACAGTAGACTATTATTATTGTTAATGAAAAACAATGTGTGTTTAAGGTATGAGCATCACACTGTGCTGTGCGAGCTTCTCCCAGTGGCAATCCCTTCTCTGGCTGTCTGTCTTCAGACACTGAAATATGGTGAGTTTAGCATGATGTATATATGGAATATGCTGACCAATTTTCGTGAATAAAACCCTATGTGATACATTGCATATGTCATGCTGTCATGTGTTTTATTTGCATTAGGTTCATTTGATGCCAAGGCCCAGAGTGAGGTAGAACGCATCCTTGGCTGTGAACTTCAGCTGAACGAAAATGAGTGGTATGAAACACACCCACACACATGCACACACACACACATCGTGTTTCCATGTTTTATGGGGACTTTCCATAGGCGTAATGGATTTCATACTGTACATCCTATCCCCCTACACTGCCCCTGCCCCTAAACCTACCCATCACAGGAAACATTCTGCATTTTTACTTTCTCAAAAAAACTCCTTCTGTGTGATTTGTAAGACGTTTTCCTCATGGGGACCTAAAAATGTCCCCACAAGGACAAGGATTTCGGATATTGCCATCTTTGTGGGGACATTTTGTCCCCATAACGTAGGGATTACCAGGCCACACACGTTTGTTTTTGTAAAAAATGTGGGGATATTCCATTGGCGTAATGTCTTTTATACTGTACAAACCGTATTTTCTATTCCCCTCCACTGCCCCTACCCCTGAAGCATCCCATCACAGGAAATGTTCTGCATTTTTACTTTCTCAAAAAAAAAAAAAAATCTGTATGATTTCTATGGCTTTTGAAAAGTTGGGACATGGGTAATGTCCTCATATTTCACCTTCTCCTTGTAATACCTATGCCATGTCTTTAAACATTTGTGTCCTGATATTTCACAAAAACAATCGCACACACACACACACACACACACACACACACACACACACACACACACACACACACACTTTAAAATATATTCTGTTTTTACTGTATTTTTGATCAAATAAATGCAGCCCTGTTGAGCACAAAAATAGATTTCTTTTTAAAAAAATTACCTACCTCAAAATGTTGAATGTTAGATAAGACAAATTGATTGTAATGTTTGTAATTGATCCTTTCTTGAATGTTCTGCAGTAAGGGTGCATCCTTTCCTGGCTCAGATGTTTCTGAAATGGTGAAGAAGATCGACAACAACCTTGAGAGTTCAGTCAAAAAGATAATGCAAAGCTAGTGAGTTATCAGATGAATATGAGCTCAAATGACATTCACCCAGAACATAGGCCAGTATTAATTCTCTTTTTTTTTTTGACTTTTTGTTGTTTTGTTTGTCTTGTGTTGTGCAGCCACGTCAAGGGATCATTCAGTCATTATCATCGCAAACACAGCTTTGCAAACCCACGAAATCTTGGATTTTTCAAAGATGATCTAAAAAAGTAAGATTGCAAGTATATTGTCTTTTTATATTTTGATATACATTTTGGTTATTATTTAGATACAGGGTCCCCATAGGAAGCCAGTTATTGTTTTTGACGGTTCTTTTCACTGTATTTCTCAGAAACAGTTCGCAAATAACGTTAATCAAAGCTGCAGTCCGTAAATTTTTGCGCTCTAGTGGTTGATAAACAGAACTGAATGCGTCTTGCGGAAGAACATTGCAGCCAAACTTACTTCTCTCTGTTTATGTCTATGGCGAGTCATGCAGGGACTGTGCTCCTCCGCAGCGGCTTCAAACGGACTGGTCTGAAATAGTCCCAATATAAATACTTATTATAAGTGTACCATAATTATTAAGGGTAAGACAAAAACACGGTTTGGTAAATGGATTCATGTTGTACATTCTCATTATATAATTTTTGTAAATCTTGAACACAAAAAAGTTACGGATAGCATCTTTAAATTGGACTGTATCAATTTGTTTGATCCTTCCTTAATCCTAGTCATAAATCTAGTAATTGCGACTGATTGGAGAGGTCATGCAGAACTCATGGAAAATGTATTTGTCTGGGAACACTGTACGCTGTTAAAAAAATTAAAATAAATCAGGTTTCCATTTGAAAATGTTCTAGTGACTGATCACATCTAAATTTTTCTGTTTGCCAAATTGAATTTCTGTTAATTTCTTCAATTCAAAGAAATTCAATTTGGACAATGGAAAAATTTAGATGTGATCAGCCACTAGAACATTTTCAATTGGAGACCTGATTTATTTTTACAGTGTATGTTTGCCATCACCATGTGTAGGAGATTATTATAAACCAACAAACAGAAAATCTGGTTTAACGAGTTGATTAAGAAAAGTTCATTCTGTGGGGTTCATAAAGTCAGTCTGAATCTTTTGTTTCTCCTCTTTATCAGATTGATGGATGAATGGGATTCCTTTTTACTAACTTTCCGGCGAAGTATGGATGCTATCTTCTACCCAGACACATTAGAGGAGTGGTTGGAAGAGAACGTCAGTGAACACATAGAAAGACTTAATGAAATGGTGCTGGACGTAGAGCGAATCATTAAACTCAATGGACAGCCAAAGGTCAATCCCTTGAAAACTAGGTGAAACGGACAACTGGGCCAACAGGAAGGACATTCCAAAATGTGACTTTCAAACCTGTAACAGGTGCTTCTCCCACCTCAGGGATCTTGCTTATTTCCTGAAGGCCTCGCCGGAAGTGATAATTGCACTAAACAATATCGGGGAAAAAGTGGACTGTGCATTTTATTTTTCAGATGTACTTAAATTAATGTAAATGATTTCCCTTTGCAGTTAAACTGGGAAAGCTCATGATTTTGTTTTTTATTATAAATGTCTAGGGAAGGACCACAATCAAACTTTTTCACTTGCAAGATTTTGTACATTTGTGTAGTTTGAGGAGCCTGAATATTGCGCAATTATGGTCAAATGCTAAATGTGCAATCCTTCAGAAATGTTAGAGTTGAGAGCCTTATACTAGGTGTCTATTGTTTTATCACAATAACAGAAGCTTTCTTATAGTTCTACAGATGTTCTGTCTAAGTGTAAAAAAGCTTTAAAACTGAAAATCTACTCGTCTTTGACCTGATATTACATGTACAGCCTTATAACATTGCTATCACTCAGCATCTATTTGCTTGAAATGGTTTTGAGGGGTTTACATTGTAGAATAAAAAATGGTTGAAGATATTTTGTACTTGTTTTCACTCTTTTTGACTGCAAAATCTCAACAGCATTTAAGATTTAAGGGTTTCTATTCAGACACATATTCTACAGTGAGTGAATATCAAAAGTAAGGGCCTTATTAAAGATGTTTCTGTCTGAGAGTGGTGAATGAAAGTCAGTGTAATGTATTATGATAGTTCAATTTAAGAATATATGCTGTAGCATTATGTTACTTATCTTTGTGATTATGTTAAAGTATTTAGGAAACTAATACTTTTCAAAGTTCTCCAAGTTTTAATATCCCTGCTGTGTTACAGATAATAGATCTATCAGTCTTAACATAAGACAATTTACTGATTAATACAAATATTATATGATGCAACGTTATATTATATTGTTATATGATAGATAATATATCGAAATTTACTATTGTGTTTTTGGCTTGGACCAAACATTGTAATGAAGTGACTTTGTGTCATCAAAATTACAACGACAAACATTGTACAATAAACATACGTATCAATTATAACTATATATTTTAAACACAATACCTACAAATCAACATTGTGCCTATTTTGCTTTATTGGATCACTTATCGCTGAATCGGTTCTTTCGAACAAATCTTTCGAAAGAACCGATTTGACTGGAGATTGAGAATATGATCGCGCCTTAACACATGAAGTCACAATAAACATACGTATCAAATATAACAATATATTTTAAATAATATGCGTAATAAACAGCGATATGTGTTTATGTCGTGCTTTACTTACTGGAACGTTGCTTTTCGCTGAATCGGTTCTTTTAAACGAATCTTTCGCAAGAGCTGGAAATGACTGGAGAATATAAGCGCGCCTTTATTTTGAATACGCTCTCGCTCACCGCTCCGCCCTTTTGTTGTTATGACTACGAGGTCGTAAATCCGCCATGTTTTCCTTGCTGAAGCGTTGCGACAGAGACGGAGGTCTGGAACGACATGACTGAAGAAAATAATAATACGGCAGCAACAGTTACCGACCAAACGGAGCATAGCAACATCATCACCATCCAAACCACTCTTGGAGACGAAGGTAGAACCAATATATCGGGACACAGTCAAAACGCAAAAAAGCGATTAAATGTTTGGGCCTGACTTTGTGTCGTTCAGTCACGCTAGCAGAATCTCCCCATTAGCTGCAATGTTATTTTTGTCCAGCATGTTTAACGTTAGGCTGCTAATGCTGCTTAGCATCAGCTCATCTATGCCCTTGCTGCATCAGTACAAACTGTTTGATAAATCCTGCTGCCCTGCAGTTTTAATAAGTGTTTATTCACTCTATAGTCACTTTTGATCCTGTACATTAGATATTTTTTTTCATATAAAAGATCAACTCCCTTAAAACACAATAGCCATTTCCACAACAAAGTCAGTTGCACCTTTAATTATTAATTTTGTTGAATAGCATTTTGTGATGAAAATTACATTTTAAATGTTCATGGAGTCTTTCTTGCTAGACTTTTATGTTTTAAATGCACGATTAATAATTGGTATTTTGTTATTTATTATTAAATGTATATCTTATTTATTTAGCTTATAAAAACTTGATTAGATGCAAAAAAGTAATGCCACAGCTGTGTGAAAATGTGATTATTCTAGATCAAATCAGTAACTATTTGTTTATTTCATTCTTTCTTTAACTTTGCACTGATAATTGTACAACATGCACAATCTGTTAAATTAAAGTTATGTCCATATGTTTGTGTTCCCTCCCAGATGAGGATATTCATAAATGTGGGAGATGTTTGGAGGAGTTCTCTGCTCTGGATGCTTTCATCCAACATAAACTCAACAGGAACTGCAAGCGTCCTCTGCAAGACCATCAGGTTTGTGTGGTATTGTTATCATTCCTCATTTAGCAGATACTTCTTATCCAGAGACTGTGACTTTACTGTACGTCTTCCGGAAAAATCTCCCTGAGAAACCAGCAAAACGAGTAGTATTTTCGGCCTGGCAAACGTTTTATTTTTGTTCAACTACTTTTCTATTCAGTATGGACACATTTCATCAAACGTGACAGTAAAGACATTTATAATGTTATAAATATTTCTATTTCAAATAAATTCTCTTCTTTTGAACTTTCTGTTCTTCATAGTATCCCTAAAAATGTAATAGGGGCACTTTAAGCAGCACAATTGTTTTCTAATAATCAGAAATGTTTCTTGAGCATCATATGAGACTGATTTCTGAAGGATCATGACCCTGAAGACTAGAGTAATGATACTGAAAATACAGCTTTGATCACAGGAATAAATTACATTTCAAAATATATTCACATAGAAAACAGTTATTTTAAATGTAATAATATTACACACAATATTACTGTGTTTACTGTATTTTTGGTCAAAGAAATGCAGCCTTGGTGAGCATATGAGACTTCTTCTTTCTAAAACATTTATAAATCCTACTGACCCTAAACTTTGAACAGTAATTCGAGAACCTGTAAGAAATGTATGTTGAGGTCATTGTAGGATATATCAGTGCTCATATGTCTGTCTCCTCCCTCAGACAAATGTTGTCCCTAATGAAGGTGCTACCATTGAGGTGAAAATAACTGAAAATGATGGTTCATCTGATGATGCGGGAACGTCCAGTGGAGGTACTGTGCTTTTTGTTATTAAAAAATATCTCTGTCATTGACTCTTTTTTAGGTTGGGGCCAGATGCCCAAATTTAACTGGACAGACCTTTTTATGATGTCCCAACTTATTTGAATTTGTCTTAAATACAGGGCCATCCAAAGCCAAACAAGACATCTGCTCTCCATAATTATATACAGTATGAATACAATGGGCTCATTTGGGGCTGAATTTAACGTAATTTACCAATCTGTCTGTCTTTGTTTGGGTACTAAATGAAGTTGCTTTGTTCTTTTAGACAAGACGGATAGCAGGGCCGCAGCCGGAGGAAAAAAGAGATGCCTCTCTGCAAGCGAGGATGACAGTCCCAATCCTGCAAAAGTGGTTTGGAAGTTAAACGCGGAGGGACGATACGTCTGTGACATATGTGATAAGACCTTTAAAACGGTACAACATTAGATCATTTTTATGCATTTAATCTAGGGGTGACCCCTAATAGTCGAAGATTCGATGCATCGATATGCAGGACCGGATTCGATCACTGATCTCATGGTCGAATCTTCGCGGGTGTTATGAAACGAGGATCATACCATTTTGGCAATATGGGGGTGCTCAATATTAGTGTTATAAAGACGTTTCGCGGCGCAGAGCGATCGCCCATTTAAGGGCACTGAGCTTCGCACCGGACGCGCTGCGCCTTTACAGGGAGTGCAGAATTATTAGGCAAGTTGTATTTTTGAGGATTAATTTTATTATTGAACAACAACCATGTTCTCAATGAACACAAAAAACTCATTAATATCAAAGCTGAATATTTTTGGGATTTTTAGTTTTAGCTATTTTAGGGGGATATCTGTGTGTGCAGGTGACTATTACTGTGCATAATTATTAGGCAACTTAACAAAAAACAAATTAATACCCATTTCAATTATTTATTTATACCAGTGAAACCAATATAAAATCTCAACATTCACAAATATACATTTCTGACATTCAAAAACCAAACAAAAACAAATCAGTGACCAATATAGCCACCTTTCTTTGCAAGGACACTCAAAAGCCTGCCATCCATGGATTCTGTCAGTGTTTTGATCTGATCACCATCAACATTGCGTGCAGCAGCAACCACAGCCTCCCAGACACTGTTCAGAGAGGTGTACTGTTTTCCCTCCTTGTAAATCGCACATTTGATGATGGACCACAGGTTCTCAATGGGGTTCAGATCAGGTGAACAAGGAGGCCATATCATTAGATTTTCTTCTTTTATACCCTTTCTTGCCAGCCACGCTGTGGAGTACTTGGACGCGTGTGATGGAGCATTGTCCTGCATGAAAATCATGTTTTTCTTGAAGGATGCAGACTTCTTCCTGTACCACTGCTTGAAGAAGGTGTCTTCCAGAAACTGGCAGTAGGACTGGGAGTTGAGCTTGACTCCATCCTCAACCCGAAAAGGCCCCACAAGCTCATCTTTGATGATACCAGCCCAAACCAGTACTCCACCTCCACCTTGCTGGCGTCTGAGTCGGACTGGAGCTCTCTGCCCGTTACCAATCCAGCCACGGGCCCATCCATCTGGCCCATCAAGACTCACTCTCATTTCATCAGTCCATAAAACCTTAGAAAAATCAGTCTTGAGATATTTCTTGGCCCAGTCTTGACGTTTCAGCTTGTGTGTCTTGTTCAGTGGTGGTCGACTTTCTGCCTTCTTACCTTGGCCATGTCTCTGAATATTGCACACCTTGTGCTTTTGGGCACTCCAGTGATGTTGCAGCTCTGAAATATGGCCAAACTGGTGGCAAGTGGCATCTTGGCAGCTGCACGCTTGACTTTTCACAGTTCACGGGCAGTTATTTTGCGCCTTGGTTTTTCCACACGCTTCTTGTGACCCTGTTGACTATTTTGAATGAAACGCTAGATTGTTCGATGATCACGCTTCAGAAGCTTGGCTATTTTAAGACTGCTGCATCCCTCTGCAATATATCTCACTATTTTTGACTTTTCTGAGCCTGTCAAGTCCTTCTTTTGACCCATTTTGCCAAAGGAAAGGAAGTTGCCTAATAATTATGCACACCTGATATAGGGTGTTGATGTCATTAGACCACACCCCTTCTCATTACAGAGATGCACATCACCTCATATGCTTAATTGGTAGTAGGCTTTCCAGCCTATACAGCTTGGAGTAAGACAACATGCATAATAACGAGGATGATGTGGTCAAAATACTCATTTGCCTAATAATTCTGCACTCCCTGAACAAATTCGAACACATATACACCGACGGCGGCATTCGACGCCTCTCCGCGGCGATTATATTTCCCTCAAATCGTGAATGTACATATTGATTTCACCCTGTGCTACAAGATACACTCATCGTGCAGCTCTTCTGTCAGAAGTTGATTCAAAATTAAGCTTGTGCATATATAATGTTCACGTCTGCCTGAAGTGAGATAACGTTACCTGAGACACGGCACTGAGCTTCAGTCCGGTGTGAGATCCCTGAGACACGGCGCTGAGCTTCAGTCCGGTGTGCGAGCGACCCCCTTCAGGCACAATCGGCTTAAGAACGTGCATATAAACGCACTCAAAGTGTTCTTTTCCTGTCTAGGCAGGTATTTTTTAGGTTTATTTATCAAAATGTTCTTTTATATATTTGTGTGATGTTCTTTGTTTCGATCGCGGCTTTTAAATGTTATGAGAGAACGGTTAATTTACGAATGTGTAGTGTAGCCTAGTTTTGATCACTTTATTTAAAAGTAGTGGCTGTGTGCCGTGTGTAAAGTAAAATAAAAATAGTCTTAGCCTCCTGCTGACTAGTGTCCTGCCCTTCCGTTTATAGCGTTTATTTTTTTTCCGGTCTATGGTTTACCACACACACAGATGATTCGACTATCGGTCAGCCATAGAGAGATTCGAAAATTCTGATTTGAATGTGTAAATCCTTAGTCGGGGACACCCCTAATTTAAACACACATTTGTTTTTTTTAGTTTCATTTTTTTTAGTTTCAAATGTCATATTTGTGAATATGCAAGCAAAACTCACCTGAGTTGATCCATTTCTATGTCCCTTAGACAAATATTCTGAGAACCCATATGTACACACACACCGATCAGAAGGATTTCAAGTGTGATATCTGTGAGACTGCGTTTAGGACCAAGGGTTCGTTGATCAGACACAAGCGTCGACACACAGGTAAATCTCAGCTATGCCAGGTGGAATCTTTATATACTAGGTGGTGAAAGTTATATAGCATCTGTTTAACCTGTTAAGCTGATTTCTAAATTTTGAAAAAATCCTAAGAAATGTATACTCAGACTAAAACAAATACAGTTTGTGAATCCTTTGCACTAAAAGCATAATTATGGTCTCATTTGAAAGCAGACACCTGGCAGTTTACTGTAAAGTCAAAATGATAATATTTTTATAATAAAAAAAGCTATAATACGCTTCAAAGTTTTGTAAAGTTATTAGAAATTTATTTGTATGATATATCTTTATGAAAATAAAATTGAAGTGGGCCTTGGAGAAATCTAGAAATGCACTACAGCTAAAGCCACAAGTCGGACCATGTTATATTTCAGATCTGAAGATGATCAGTCTAAAACTCTGCATTTTATTAAACGTTTTACAAGATCGTTTCATGTGATTTTATTTTGAGATATCGCTGAAATATCAACTGATGTTTATTGCCACATCTTCTCAGCTTTCAGTCGCTGTATTGCCTCTATTGTTTAGAGGTGCAAACTGCCCCATTCAGTTTGTCTCCCCGGCATTCACACTTCTGCGGACTGGTTATGGCTCCAATTATTATTCTTTTGTCTGCATTATAATTACTAACGATTCTCTATTCAAACTGTTCTATTCAAACCTCATTTCTAAATCAAACCTCTCACTTTACCCTCACTGAGACTCTATTGAATGCATTTCGTCCAAATAAGCATTTCAGTAGTTTTACATTTAGAAAATGTTCATAAAAATAAAGTATTTACTCAGTGGCAGGTGCATCTAGGGCAAGCTAGCATGTTAGCTTAGCACACCAGCAAAACAACAATTTATACGATTAAAATCATGTTTTATTCAAAACTTGCTTCATATCACTTTATATTTTATATGTAGAGTGTTTTATATAACAATATGTGATCTCATATAGCTTCGGGTCAAAAAATCTGACAGAAAATATACAATGCTAAAAGCTATGTGGAATAGCATTGCATTATAAATATCATCTATTATGAAACCACCCAACATGGCATAAAGAACACAGACCAACCATATATTGCCGCGATTGTGTGTTTATTGTCTTAAAACGTGTTTATCTGCATAAAATAGCGATCTGACGATCCCAGGGAGCTGTGTGGATATGTCCATATGTCAGATACTTCCTGAATGTCACATGGTGTGTCTGTTCTTCATGTGTTCCCCATGGGGTGAATTTTCAGTAGTACAGCTTTCCAGCGCCCTCCGGCTGCCAGAATGAATTGAAAACACAGCATATCACAGCCTACTGCTCTCATAATCATTCATCCGCGGATTTTGGATAAAGATTGAATAAATAATACTTCTCTGTATAGAAATTTGACTCAAACGTGTGAGAATCTATCAATATTTCTCCACATCTGCACACTTTTGAAGTAAAAGCCCTGAGGGAAGTTGTTTTGTCGAGTGTCTTCATGACGACCAAGGAGGATTTTTTTATGAATGGGAGCAAATGACGCGCATATTACAATCAAAAGGTAGCGACGCCCAAGATCATATTCATAACTCATGGAACATATTAACACATTACGGTCACTATAAGACTTTGAGAATAAAACAGAGGTAAAAAAATTAAACTTTAGTCTTAGATCTTTTTAATGATGTATAGTTTGTCAAGGTAATTACTTACATCTGATAGTAATTTTGAGCTAATTTAAACAAAGAGACCTTCAGTGCGTCCTCGTCCTCGTGACGGTTATCAGGTTAAAGAGGCCATGTTAGGCCCTTTTTTAAAGTCTAGATTTAGTTGTTGTGGTCTACTAGAATAGGTTTTCATGCTTGAAAATGTCACATATTTGACTTTGTTGCAGCACCTTTCTTCCCAGTCTGTCAGTAACACTCTGTTTAGTTCCTGTCTCTGTGAAGCCCCTCCTTCTGATAAACACAGTGTGCAATGATTGGTTGGCTGGATCAGTGTGTTGTAATTGGTCAGTCGCTTCGAGTTGGTTTGGGAAATGTCGCTCCCCTTATCGTAACCGCAAGTTTCAACCAAGCTGGGGAGGAATTTGCAGTTTGCAGTTGAAGTCAATACGGACTTAAACTGCAGTTCTTAAACTGCAGTTCATCGACTGGCCACTAGGGTCAGGCTCCAGAAGGGAGCAGAATCTCATTTAGCCTCATGTTAAATGTCCAACTTTACAGCAAGAAAAAACATGTTTACAGCCTGGTACAAATTGTGGTTTTGGTCTATATGGCTAAGTTTGCCATTCATGACAACTGTGAGGGGGTGAAATTTCTTTATAACTCATTCCTTTAGATTATATAAAGCCTTAAAGTTCTGCATAATTAAGGGCGTGGCCACTTTGAGTGACAGGTGGATAGCCGTCTGTCTGCTGTCTGTTAGTCATCGTGTCACCTCAGTTCCGCCCACGTCCCGCCTCTTTTCCCGTTTTCTGTTATCCGGGCGTGGCGCGAGATGGTGCGTTGCCAAAATGGCAACAGCTCGTCTTCTTTACGCTTCAAAACTGCACTTAAAAATCCTGTTGGTGGCATCCATATGTTTTTACAGTCTATGGTTTCAACACACTACTCAATATATGATATTACACACTAAAGAGAGTTGAAAATGTAAAAAAAAAAAATGTAATAGGTCCTATTTAAGTTTTCATAGTTGTTGTCTTTTGAGGAATCAAATCATGATGTAATTTTCTTCGGCAGATGAGCGCCCGTACCGCTGCAATCAGTGTGGACTGGCGTTCAGAGAGTCCGGAGCTCTAACCAGACACCTGAAGTCTCTCACGCCTTGCACTGAGAAGATTCGCTACAGCCAGTGTAAAGAGATACTTGTCAGCAAAGATGGAGTTCAGAAAGGTAACACATCTCACTATGGCTTTTCGTAATGACCATTTCTGTAATTTTTGAAGGGTCGTTTGAACACATCGGTAGTACAAGCGTAACTCTTTCGTGCGTGTTGTCGGCCAACATTTTTAGATGCTTTGTTTGTCAGAATGGTGCTTTGTTTTTAATGTGAAAACTGTTAGTTTTCTGTTAAAAAAAAACTGTAAAAGTGATGATTTCTGATTCTGCCGCTGTTGGCTATCGTTCTAGAAGTTCAGCTGGCATCTCCTGAAGCTGAGAAGGAGCAAATTCCTGTTGTGAGAGTGGTGGAAGCTGGCCAGGAGATCATCCAGATCGAGGTGGTAGGACAAGTACAACAGGTCTGAAACTAAAAAAAACAGTATATTAAGGGCCAGATTTACTAAATGGGGCAAATTGTCATGAGAGCACAATTCCCAAAAAGCATCAATGGGAGTGGAAAGTTCTGCACGTGATGTACTGATGTCATGCAAATTAAAGCACAAGAGGCAGCCGGATCATTTCCAACACAATCAATCAGTTAGCGTCTGGTTTAAGACATGCTCTTTTTGGGTGGTAAATAATGGTGCGAACTGGTCTAATGGTCTGCATCTAAAATGGAAATTCCTACAAATGCATATGCAATATGATCAGCTGCAAAATAACTAACAAAAAAGGGTTAGTGCTGGCACAAGCTGTTAGTAAATCTGGCCCTAAGTATTTTATGCTGAAACAGATTTTTCAATATTGATGTATGATATTTTCAAATTCTTCATTTTAAGTCAAGGAATTTTACACAAGTTTATAAATAATAATAATTCTAACCATGGTAATTCTACAAATAGTACAATAAAAAAAATAGTAATTACCTAGCTCAGAGGAGTCTTTGTGGCAGTTTTTCTGGTGACTAAGGGGTAATACAAGTAAATTACCTTGCAAATGGTTGTTGAAAAAAGCAAAAATGCTACAAAATGCACACGGAAATTGGTGAGAAAGTGTGACATGCTAGGACCAGGGGTGTGCATATTATGTATCTAATAATCCGTAATTATTAAAAGAAACAGCGTGTTTAATCCCACTAATTGAAAAAAAAACATATATTGAAGCAAAAATATTTATTTCATATTTGGTGGCTGCAATTTTACAGTTTTATTTTCAAGCATAGGACAGCGGTCAGCATGAAAGATTTATCTTGGTTGTCTGTTTGGTTGGATTTTTACAAAAAAAAAATATTTCTGATTTTATATGTAATAATGTAATTTTTTTTTATAACTTTAATGTTTCATGTACTTTGAGATTTTGTTATTTAAATGTTTACTATTTTATATATATATATATATATATATATATATATATATATATATATATATATATATACATACACTTTTTTTTACATTCATTATTAAATATTAATTTTGGTCACATTTAGATTAGGGTCCAATTCTCACTATTAATTATGACATTTGCCTCAATAAACTCCTAATTTATTGCTTATTAATAATTAGTAATTTAGTTGTTAAGTTTAGGTTTTGGGAGGATTAAGAGATGTAGAATAAAGTCATGCAGATTAAGGCAGTAATATTTGCTTTATAAGTAGTAATAAACGGCCAATATCCTAGCAATATGCATGCTAAAAAGCAACTAGTTACCTAAACTAAAGTGTTCCCTTTATTTTAATAATATGTATAATTAAAATGTTGTTACATTCGATTATATATGTTTAAAAAATTACGTTTTTTATTGAAAATGTACAATAATAAGTGGACATTATAAAACATGACAACATTACTTAATGCGATAGATTTTACAAACTAACGATAAAATATACATTTACATCATTTTTTATCTACATACACATTTTTAGCATTTCAAATGAATGTGTTATGAACAAATTTTTTGGCTTTATATAATTTTTATATAATCAAAGAACAATAGTATATTTATAAATCAGCATTTATCTTGAGATTTTTTTTATTGTTAATGCCTAAATCATTAACTGATGTTAACAATATTAACTACATATAAACAAAGTTAACCTTATTGTAATGCCATTATTACAATTATTTGTTTATAAAGTGAAATAATTTAAATTTGAACAAACATAATAATAGAAAAAATTAATAAATCATTTTTTAAGAAGGAACTTGCCAAAAATTCAGCATTGATTGCAGTAATAAATTACATTTTAAAATATATTCAAATAGAAAACACTTATTTTAAATGGTAATAATATTTCACAATTGATCAAATAATTGCAGCCTTGGTGAGCATATGTTATTTCTTTCAAAAACATTTGTATTGACCCCAAACCTTTGAATGGTAGCTTATATCCAGAAGTAGTTGCTTGTTACGGCTGCTGTAGCATGATATGGTTCTTCTGTCCGTAACAGGTGGTGTCTCAGCCTCAAACTCCAACTGTGGTTGAAGCCGACAATCTGATCTGCCAGGCCATCATCAACTCTGGCATCGCGCTGGAGACTGAAGCCACAGAGGCAGCTGAGCAGGCCGAGGCCCGATCGCCCAAAGCCATCCTGCAGGCTCCTGAGGCCGAGGCCAGACTCACTGACATCCAGGTGACAGAAGAGTGTGTGGAGACCGTGGCCGAAGAGACGCAGGTGAGTTTCTACGGTCGTGGTGGCACGTTTTATTACAATAATACACAAATGAGACTTCAAACTGTTTTTATCCATGGCAGGACTCATCTGTGAAGGAAGAAGAATCTGTTGAGTCAAAATTATACAAATGTCCTCACTGTGAGCGCATGTTCAAGACATTGGCCTACCTGAGGGTCCATGTCAAAGGGCATGTTGGTAGGCCCCATTTAAAGCAATTTATTCATTTATAATCTATATTATTTCCCACAAGCATACTTATTAAATGTCTCTTATGTAATTATGAGTCACACTTTATATTAGGTGTCTTTAAATACTATGTACTTGCCATTGAGGAGGGATTACGGATATGGTTTGGGACAGGTTTGGTGGTATGTGTAGGTGTAAAGGAACACTCCACCGTTTTTAGAAATGGGGCTTATTAAACTCTTCGTTTAAAAATTAAGAATATATAGGCAAATGCATTTTTGTCTCAGTGCAGGCATTGTTTTATTTTGGCAGGGTCGCTGCTAGCTTGGCTTAGCATAATGAATTGAGTCCTATGTTGGCAGCTAGCATGTCCAGAGTAAAATGATCCAAAAAAACCCCCCACTTAATTACTTCTTGTGGCCTACGTATTCACAATGAGTACAAATAGCGATGCAGATTAAGACTAGGCGATTTCCAAGCAGATATTGTGATATCTCTGCTCCAAAGTAGCAGCGCTTCGCCTGTACTTCCCCATAATATAACCCCAGTCAATATCTGCCCAGGAAATTGCCTAGTCTTAATCTGCATTGCTATTTGTACTTGTTGTGAATACGCAGGCCACAAGAAGTAACTGGGTGTTTTTTTTTTTTTAAATAATTTTACACTGGACATGCTAGCTGGCAACATTGGATTCCATTCATTATGCTAAGCTAAGCTAGCGGTGACCCTGCCAAACTAAAACAATGTCTCCACTAAAACAAAAATGCATTTGCACACTTATCTAAATGTAGGAGGGAAGTTGAATAAGCCCTATTTCTAAAAACGGTGGAGTGTTCCTTTAAGGGTTGGTTGAGGTGTCAATAAGTGCATTGTATCAAATGATTAATATAATGTTAGTACATAGTAGTTATATACTCTTCATATAAAGTGGGACCAAATTATGAAAACTTATTCAAATGTGTATATTTTCCCCCCTCTGCAGGTTATAAGCCATTTAAGTGCTTAACATGTCAGAAAGAGTTCCTGACGGGCTACGTGCTGAAGAAACACATGGAGACACATGTCAGCGAGCGGCGGTACAAATGTGGAGAGTGCGGCAAGCAGTTTAAAGCCATCGGACACGTGCGGGAACACATGAGAGCTCATTCGGACGACAGGCCGTACCATTGCAGCTACTGTGACAAGAGTTACAAGACCAAGGTAAGACACCACGTATGCAAAAACAATCCTAGGGTTTATACTAGTGGTCGACCGATATGTTTAAAAAAAAAAAATGTATCTCTGATTTTAGAGAGCAGAGTGACCAATGGTGGATATAAAGCCGATATATATATATTATACATATATTTATTTTTAATAAAATTACCTTTAAAATAAACATGCGTATACTTTAGATGGCAACTTCTTGATTCTGCAAACATATAGGGCTTGGGCACCGCGTTGCATTCTGGGACGTCGCGGCCATGTTGATGGCCTCGCGAATGTAAACATACAGCAAGTCGAATGAGGAGAAGCGGAATTGGGAGAAAGAAAAAACATGTTAAAATCCTGAAAGGGATGTGGAATTTACCGGGATACGTTAAATAGGGAAGGCAGGGACCGCTATAGAGACAAAATCGGAACTATTTAAGTTTTGGATCCACATGAATTTCCAAAGAAAGAGCGGAGCACCGACGACGAAAACTTTATTTTGTTGGTCCCCAACAGACATTCTACTGACTATAAGTAACTTTGCAACTACAATTCAACTTATTCTACTAACCCGAACCCCAACACATATAACCATAACCTACCAGTCTACTAACAGTACAGTTAATACTCTAATTAGTGTTAGTTGACATGCTGTTGAAAACGTACATAGTAGAATGTTTAAAGTGGACTATCGAAATAGTCTAACCGAAACGTATATATTATTATTTTTATTATATAAGAAATTGCTCTGCCTCCGTTTTTATTTGTTATTGCAATGTTATTGTTTACTATATTTATAATTTGCACTTCCTCCATTTTCTGTGTCTTTTGTTGTTATTTTATAGATACCTATTTATTTGCTTATATAGTACTGAAATAATTTATTTTTTAAAAAAGTGTATTTATTATTGTTATATAAAGTGCAGTCCGTTATATAAAGTGCAACAACTTGCGTTCATTTTTTATTTGTAACCTTTTGCCTTGAAGCATTCCACATTTCTGTGTTCTCAGGTTGCACTACTTGCAAATAAACACTAAAAAAACATCTGATTGTGTGACAATTCTTGCTTTTTGCACATCGTACTGTTATTACTTCTTGTCCGTGGTTGCGCCTCCAAGCATGAAAGCGGTGGAAAGTTAATCCATTTCCGACATTTCCCATGGTGATTATGTGTTGCGCTGTTACACCCCAAAATGCAGCAATGGTTTACCATAGTTGAAATAACGCCAAAATAATCAAATTAAGACACACGACTGAGAGGGAGTACGTCTATAAACAGTGCGCAGTAGTCCGAGTAGTAGTAAAGGATGCCATCAACATGGCCGCCACGCCAAGTAATGACGTCATGACGCGCAAGCCCTATTACAGTATTTTGCACAAATTAAGTTATTGTTTAAAAATATATGAATAAAAAGGAAGTGAACACAGGGCACTCAGTAATCTGGTAAGTTTGTGCACACTGGTAATCATAATTCTTTCAAATACAGACAAGGTAGCACTACTTTTTCATAAAGCGCTGTGTAAATGACAGTTCTCAGGCGTGGGTTTTTTCAGTGCCACCTGTCAAAATAAAAGTCCCACTTCTAACACAATGGCCAGTCATAATTTATTAGCCGATGCTAATATCTTAAAAAGTCCAGATATCAGCATTAGTTATATATCGTTTGACCACTAGTTTATACAGTAGATATGTTTTCAAAATATTTCCAAATATTTACTTCCTGGAAAATCGTCCCAAAATATCTATTAAAAATGGAAGTTGTTGTAGTCGGTGAAGAAGCTGTGGGTCTTTTACTGTAGCGCACAGATGATAAATGACATAAACACTGTCTTGTTTTATTGTTTCGGATGCTGGTGTTTGTGAATGCAATCACAGCCACTGTTTTTGTTGTGTATTGAGGGTTTTATTCTGTAAATGTGTTTCTGTCTTAGTTTATGAACACGCACGTCTTCTCATTGGATAAAAAATCCATCTGCCTGGACAGAAGCCTATCTTGTTTCACTTGTAAAGAATATTGGTTTATGGAATACTGAAGTATTTATTATGAATGATACCTTACTGGTGTTAGGGTGGGGCAACCTGTCACTCACATGAGATCACAGCATTAGCACAAAAAAAAAAACAGCAATCCAGTCAATTCCTGATGGACAAAGTGAAGTTCTGCCCTACATTTTTGCTTGTTCGAGAAGCCGTTTCACTCTGATATACGCCACAGTAGGGAAGAACATTTCAGTTTCATGCCAACTTATATCCGTTGTGTTCCAGAATGCTCTGCAGGTCCACCATCGCACTCATGCAGACGAAAAGCCTTACGTGTGTCCACACTGCTCCCGTGGATTCCGGGAAAAAAGCGCTTTAGTGCGCCACATCCGACATCATACGGGAGAAAAACCCTTCAAGTGCTCAAAATGTGGACGGGGCTTTGCTGAGCATGGAACGCTGAACCGCCACCTGCGAGCTAAAGGTTTGTGAAAATGTAGAACTGCTATTAATTGAGCAATCAATTATAGGTATTAATCTAAATTATACTGAAGTGAATGTTAGAAGACAACTAGTACACAAGGTAAGCATAAATATAATTAAATTAAAAGTCCTAAATATAAGCTACAAAATCTATAAATCTTTTTTGGGACAGATTCTCAATATGGATATGATAAGAGGATATTTTATTGCTATTTTGTATTGAATTAAACACATTTGTATTTATGTATTAAAAAGATGTGTCTGATATGGTAAAAACAGAACAAACAAACAAAAAAAATTTTTTCACTTTTTTTTTTTTAAGCCATATATTTGTATTTTTTTAAAGGTGCAGTAAGCCATTTCTGAAAGTGGATCATACCGAGCAGCACAACAAACTAGTAACTAATCAGCAGTAGGGGGCGTGTCCGTTCATGATGGGGCGGAGAGAAAGAGTGAGCAAGAGGGAGATTTGAAGAAAGACTGTAGAAAGAGAGGTGGCTGAGAGTCATTACAAAAGAGAAAAGCTCTTTTGAAAGAAAAATAAGGTTTAAAAAATAAGGGCTTTAGGAACCGCTTTAATATTAGAAAAGCTTTCTAGCGAAGGAGAGACCAAAGTGGGAAGGTCTGAAAACAGACGCTTACATTGAGGTTACGTTGTTTCTTCTCAATCCGTGAGTAATATTGGTTTTGCTTCACCAAAATATACTGTTGTTGTAATGTTAGCTCTAGTAACTGGACAGTTTTGAGTGCCACATGTTGGCTGAACATCTGATGCATATGGCACACCAATCTGGAAACACTTCAAGAGTTTCGAATTCGTCATCTGATTGGTTGACTTCTACAGGGTGTCCGAGAGACGTTTGTGTTGCTATATTTAACGGTTTCCCTCGTGGAAGAAGAATGGCGTCCTGTTTACAGCTGTGACAATGAGCTCTTACCAGGATCGACTAAACAAGTCCATCCTGCTTTAAAGAGCTTGAGCATTTAAAGCAACAGATGACAACTGCAATGTGTGCTTATAATAAACAGAATGTTGTAATTTGTGTTGTGAAAGGCCCTTTACAGTTGTCGTTTGTAATGTGTGTGTGTGTGTGGTCAGGAGGCTGTTTTGCTACACAGCAAAAGGACTCTGAAAACACAGGGAGCTCTGAGGAGCAGGAGGTGACGGCTGAGGAAGTCTCCACCACTATCGTATCAGACAATGCTTTGCTGGTGGAGTTCTCCTCCGTAGTGGCAGACACTCAGGAATACATCATAGGGGTAAGTGTCAACTCAAGCCACATTTATTTATATATAACACTTTATACAATACTGATTGTTTCAAAGCAGCTTTACACTTTAGTTCAGTGTTGATTCAGTTCCGTTGTAAAGATCAATTATTAAACTTTTTTTGGTTAAAAATGATCCAAAACCAATTTTTGAGCAAGTACATAAACAGCCTGTGTTCAAAACGAGCACTTTACCTTAGTATTGGTAGCTTTTCGTGGGAAATTCGAGCATGTTTGTCTAGTAGGCTTTATCGCATATGAGGATGCTTCAGGTGGCGGATCATTTATAGCCTTTACTCACAGCAGCTAGTGTTGTGTGCAATGGCTACAGAAAAAAAGATTTGTATTTCAAAGAGATCCAGTTATAAGGAACATTAATTTGCTTTTTAGATTTAAAGAACAATTTCTTTAAATGAAACAATTCAAATGGTATGAAAATTATAGATGAAACTGTACAGAATTCAAATTTACACTGTACAAATCTACAGGTAATGCTAACACACACTAAATACAGTCACACAATGCTGAGGTGGTTAACATTAACCATTTAAAAACAAAGTATAACGCTAATAATAATTTGCACAGTTTGAGCTAAGCCAACATTATATTCAGTCACCGCTGGTAGTGCGATTCATTGTAATGCTTTTTTTTCTCAGTCGTTCAGAACAAAAGTGGCAGACGTTACTTACTTGTTCAGATGATATTTTCCTGTAAAGCATATTATTTTGGTTGTACTTCCAAGGTGTAGAAACTTTGTATTTTATTTATATTTTTGTTGAAATCCGATGGCTCAGAAAGGCCTTCATTGACACCAATGTCATTTCCTCTCTCAAGACCCATAAAGGCAGTAAAGACGTCAATACAAAGCCCATCTCACTACAGCGGCTCTACAATCATTTTATGAAGACACGAGAATAGTTTTTCTGCGCAAAAAAACAACTAAATTACGACTTGTATAGTGACGGGCCGATTTCGAAACAGTTTTGAACGGTTATGAATCAGTGAATCGATTCATGATTCGGATCGTGTGTCAAACTGCTGAAATCACATGACTTTGGCGATCCGAATCATGAATCGATTCGCTGATTCATAACGGTTCGAACCTTTGTTTTGAAATCGGCCCATCACTATATAAGTCGTTATTTCATTTTTTTGTGCACAAAAACTATTCTCGTGTCTTCATAAAATGATTGTAGAGCCGCTGTCGTGAGATGGGCTTTGTATCGACGTCTTTAGTGCCTTTATGGGTCTTGAGAGAGGAAATGAAATTGGTGTCAATGAAGGCCTTTCTGAGCCATCGGATTTCAACAAAAATATCTTCATCTTTGTTCCTAAGATGAAGGTCTTTCGGGTGTTGAGCGACATGAGGGTGTGTAATTATTGATAATTTTCCGTTTTGGGTGAAATAACCCTTTAATTGTTGCAGTATAGTCTCTATAATTTTGCTAACCATACAGATTTTGTGTTTATCTCATTTTTTTTTCAGGCACCAGCTGAGCAAGCAGCTCACGGGGAGGAAGTGGAAATAATTCAAGACAATCAGCACCAGGTCATATTTCACTTTGGTCAATGTCTACTTAAAGCAAATATTAGCAAGGTACAAAAGGACTTTGTGAGCCAAATGAAGGTGTAACCACATTGCTCAATGTGTTTCTGACTTCAGATGGACAGTCACATCATGAAGGTGGTGCAGCAAATCGTGAGCCAGTCACACGGAGGCCACCAGATCATCGTGCGCAACGTGGCCGCCGACGAAACGCCCGGCATCTCGGACTGCGGAGACACCATCACTATCGCCACACCAGAGAGTTTGACTGAACAGGTGGCAATGACGCTTGCAAATGCCATTAGTGACGGCACCATCCTTACCACAACAACAGAGGGTGCCGACGAGACGGCCCACACCACGGTTACAATGGTCACGGACGAGAGCGTTGAGACAATCGAGCAGGAGGAGCAATACGTCATTGCTTCACCGGACGAAATGGAAATCCAGACTGTGGTAGTAGTTTAAGTCACAGGTTTCGTTAAGTTAATAACTTATCCCAGCGGTCGTGTTGCATTTTCTCGGTGAGACTTTGTTTTGCAATTCATGAGAAAGGTCTGATGGATTCCTAAATTTTGCTTATGGAACATTTCAGTGTTTAAAACTTTGTGTTTGGGTTTTAGACAGATTACTTTCAAGCTGCAGGTTACACTAATGAACTACTATGCTGTTTTCAATGGACAGTAAAAACATGTTTTTGTTCTATTCATTTGATTTTCAGATATTACACACCAAGATTTAATGTACAGCTTTCATGGCAGTGATGCCGCCATACCAACCTTTCTCTCCGGCTTTATGGCATATAATCACACGCGACTATCTACTCATCATGAATATGTAACATAACTGGCAGGGATTGAAAGTACAAAATATGAAAATATATTTTTATGCACTATTTTTTCAGTTCTCATTTCTGCACATTTAGTATTGCACAATTTCCACGGTCATCTCCTAAAAGGAATATTCTGTGCGCAAAAAGCATGTTAAGCTTTATTGACAGCATCTCTGACATAATATTTCATCCCCATTCAGGTTTTCGGGAGAGTTTAAAATCAGAAAAAGCTAAAAATGTCTAAATATGTTCTTTTTCAATAGGAATGTCAATAAACTTTCAGTTATAACATTCTGACTTTCTGGAGAGACAGTGCCTTTCTGAAATTTCAAACTTCATAATCCAGACAGGAGTTGAAAAATTTGGATATGATTTTGGCCAGTCAAGGTTAGTAAGTGTTTTTTTTAATTCACTATTTAATATGTTGTATAACAAGTGTCTGAAGGTATGCTTAATGTTATTGTTGTTGCTTTAAACAAACTGAGGAAACTTTATGGGCAGCATAATGTCCATTAGGATTGGGTGAAAACATTTTTTATTCCGTAATTGATATTAAATTGCTTTCTTTTAGTCATTGCTAATGGACGAGGCAGAGGAAAGTGACATCTTTTATTAGTGCGATATGTGTTGTATTGGTGAGTGTTACATGACGTCATATCTCTGACTAGTGGACATGAGAAAGAGAAAAATGCCAGATGGATATACGACCTGCACCGTCATGTAGCATTCATTTAATAAAGCTAACAGAAATCGCAATACAGAGCAATATCGAATCACAATACTAGTTGGATAGTTATCCTTAAACATCACAATACATATCGTATCTTTTCCCTAGTATCATGATGGTACACAGGACACTTTTTTGTCCTGTTTCTAGACCAAACATCTAAAAGTTCTTAAAACAAGAAGTATTTACTAGACAAGCAAAAGTAATTGTCTTGTTTTGGGAAAAAATAACTCAAAATTAAGAGAGTTTTTGCTTAAAATAAGGGAGTGGGGTAAGCAAAATAATCTTAAAACAACATTATTTTACTTACCCCATTGGCAGATTATTTAGTTTATTTTATGCAAAAACTCTTAATTTTTAGTAATTTTTTCCCCAAAACAAGACAATAATTTTTAATTGTCTAGTAAATGTTTCTTAATGTAAGACTTTTTAAATATTTAGACTAGAAACAAGACAAAAATACTAAGTGAGAAAAGCATTTTTTTGCAGTGTATCCAATCAGGAGATGTGTGTATTGTCCCAGCCCTAACCATATATACTGAACCTGGAACATTATTTTAAAGCCAAAGTGTCATTTTTCAATGTTAAATACTTTTTTCTTTTCACCCTGTTCTTTCGTTAAGCGTTAGATAGAGGCAGTTGTAGACGCTTCATTCTGGCAGATTGGGGTCACCTTGACTCTATCAGTCCTCCCTCCCATCACATGCTGGAGCGCTTTGCTCCTTCAGGCCTTCACATATGTCCATATATAATGGCACCTGTCTTTTATTTCCAGCTATAATTGCATCCCTGACCCGACTTGCTACTGATCTGTTGAAAAACAGCTAAGCCCTCTGGTTTGACATGTTTCAGAGTGATATTAAATAGGATTATCAAGGGTCATCTTTTAGCTCGCACCGTTTGATGCCGTTGCTTTGTTAACTTTTCATTTTTAAGTATTCATTTTGTTAAATCTCACTGAAAATGTATAGATTTTCAGGTTACATTCCACTCCACCGTGTACATTCTCATTTTCATACAATATTTTTTTTTATTCCTTGTTCTTTTACTTTGCAAAAAAACAAACAAAAAAAAAAAACAAGCAAAGTAAATATATAAGGGTTGGACAAAATAAAAAGAATATATAAAACAGTTTTTTTGTTGTTTTAGTTTAGTTTTATATTTTATTTTTGTTTTATTTATATATTTATTTATTTTTTGTTCATTTTCTTTAGTTTTTTTGTTGTTGTTAATTTTATATATTTAGTTCTTGTTTTGATTTGACTTGACTTTTGTTTATGTTAGTTTAATTTTTTGTTTAATTGTTTTAATTAGTTTGATATATTATTTTTGTTTTGTTTAAAAAGTATGTATGTAGTTTTTTATTTTACTTGACTGTTTTGTTTATTTTTGCTTTTTCATTTTTTCATCTCATTTATGTAGTTTTATGTAGTATGTAGTTTTATATTATTGTTTGTTTTGTTTAAATATATTTATATATTTATTTATTTTATTTTATTTAAATTAATTGTATTAAATAAAGGGAGATTTTTTTATATATTGGTTTTATATTATTTATACACTTCATTCTTTTTGTTTATTTTATTTTAATTTTGTTTGTTATATATTTGTTTATTTGATTTGGTTTTAAATATTGTTTTGTGTAAGTTTATATGTGCGTGTGTGTGTGTGTGTGTGTGTGTGTGTGTGTGTGTGTGTGTGTGTGTGTGTGTGTGTGTGTGTGTGTGTGTGTGTGTGTGTGTGTGTGTGTGTGTGTGTGTGTGTGCATTAATTGTTTTGTTTTGATTTTACTTGACTATGGTTTATTTAGTTTTAGTTTTGTTTAAATTTTAAATATTTTTAGTTTTGTTGACATATTGGAATATTCCCCATTTTATTAACAGTTAAATGCAGTATATTTATTTACAGGGAAGTAAAGAAAGTAATGCACTGTACTTTAATTACTTCCCTGCATCCTGAGTTTAAGGGCACAAGTGTGATGGGCTGTTGCTGTTTCTTTGTAGAGGTCAAAGCAGCGCCCTTCTGGTTACCAGCCCTGAGCGCCACACATCTCCTCATTGCTTTCTCAAGTCATGCTGTCAATGCTATTAATATCACATTAAATCATACCTCTCGTTGCGGTGTTGGAGGTTAACCATTCAGTGTTCTGAGACTGTTTTTGTGCTGCATAAGGAGAAGTTGGAAGAATGGATCAGATTCGTAGAAGGGGAATTGGAGTTAAATGTACCAGACTATATCTAACTGTACCACAGCATCTCTGAGGATCTCTAATCGGAGCGCCATCCTTTGCTGCTCTGACAGGCAGTTTCTGGGTCAGTCCTCAGCCCTGAGAGAGGGCCCAATACACCAGCATCACAGAGAGAGAGGGAGCGGGAGAGAGAGAGGTATTTATAGAAAAATGGGGCTTCACTGTACCTTTTTCTTGCAAAAGAATCATTAAAAGACCCAGCTAGCTTGTCCCAGATTTCTGCTCGGTGCTCTGCGTGAGGGTTAGGACTGGACCAACTCAGTGGAGATGTAGAGCCACGGCTGCAGAGAGCTTGGCAGCGCTCTCATGATCTACACTGGACCGACATCTTCATGGAAGGGTCCTGGATGGAGACTAAACCTGCTGGATCGACTCTTTCACTGAAGGTTTTTTTTTTTTTTGTAAAAATGGAGCTGTGACTTGTTGAGGAGGGCAATGGGGTGCTGACCTGATGTGACCTCTTAGAGCTTGACTTCGATACCATTCAGAAGACCCAGAAACCATGATGAGAAGATTTCTGAAGAGCCAGAAGGGCCGTTTCTCTCTTCGTCAAAGCCGATCAGGATCCCGCAGTGCCTCCAAAGATTTCTGTAAGTTCCTAATGCAGAACACAGAGCTCTGTAATGCGCTGTCTGTCTGCTGTGCTATAGCCATATGCATTTCAGTCTTTAACTGACAAAACTATTCATGTATTTTATATATTATATTAAAGTTCACACAACATCTAAACCATACAATAAAGTGTGTGTGTGTGTGTGTGTGTGTGTGTGTGTGTGTGTGTGTGTGTGTGTGTGTGTGTGTGTGTGTGTGTGTGTGTGTGTGTGTGTGTGTGTGTGTGTGTGTGTGTGTAAATAAGTATTAGTAAAAAAAAATCCAGTTTATTGATTATTCTAATGCCATTTTACCTTATATAATATGGTAATGTACATATACATACACAAATTAATGTTTCTTCACTTCCACAGACCCAAACCCTAACGTGCTGAGAGATTTCCCACTGAATATTGGTGCGTAAAGTAATTGCTTGATCTTTTTTTATTTCATCTGTTATTAGGTAATACAATCTATTTTAGATACACCTAGAAGGCTGTAGATTTGGTTTGAATAGATGTGGGGATTTTGACAGTCTTCCAACATTTTAGTTTATGTATTTATATAAATTTGAATGGATGAATTGGTTTTGGGTAGATTTTGTATATATTTTTGAAGCACCAGTGGAACAGTCACTGAGGCGGAAGACAGTTAAGCTCAAAGTTACAATAACAGGGCACTAAAGTGACCTTTGTACCGACTCTGAAAAACACAAAGCAAAAGATGCCCAGAGTCTCTGATCACCTGCATGAACCTGCCACAGACCTGCTGCAGGAGGCTTGAGGACTGCAGATGTGAACAGAGCAATAAACTGCAATGTCCATAATATAAGACCTGAGATGGTGCTAAGGGAGACAGATTGTCCTTTAAGTGCCAAACATGTGCCTATATGTCCCCTGCAATCTGTTTGAGAACTAGTGTCTTGGTGAAGAGTGGGGTATAAAAGTAAGGGTTAATACATGGCTAGCTGTGCATTAATCATTTTTAATGCACAACATGGAGGCAAAGAAGCGCCCTCTGCGAAGTGCATTAAAATCATTGAATGCACAGCTAGCTGTGGATTATTCCATGATCATTTGCTAATACTGATAACTTAAAGCTTTTATTGAGGTTTGCAGCGCAAAAATTTACCGAAACGGGTAAAACTTGTGGTTATTTTCATCAGTTATGGCTTGTTAGATCTAGCATTCTGCTCGCTTTGAGTCAGACAGAGATAAAGTAGTGCAAGATTGCATTTATTTGAATGAATGAACTATAGCATTTATCTAAATTCATTCTTTCTTTGCATGTGTGATGCATGTGTGAAGTGTGAGTTTAATTACTTAAAAAAATAGCAATATAAACCTCGTTTTAGAGAAATATAATGTATAATGTTGCAGGGCAGCGTTGATAACAAGTGTCTCCTGTATATTTCTATGTGCGCAAGACGGTTTCCGGTTTTTGTGCGAGTGATGGTTGTGCGTGCGCTCTTAAATGAAAACAACGCATTAATATAGAAAGGTGATTAAACTGACTGTAACTACCTGTGCATTAAACAGGGTTTTTTTTGCACACCATCCAGCCAATCAGAAATGAGTATTACAGACTATGGTAATATCAACTTTTTCTAGAGCTGGGTCTTCCAGCAAATAACCAGGGTTGGCCAGAGGAATTTGGCTTTAAGCTGGGTGGAGATGGACCCAGTTACATCCTCTCTGTGGTGGAAGGCAGCAGCGCTTACATGGCCGGGCTGCAGCCTGGTGACCAGGTCCTGGAGATTGATGGGCAGAACGTCTCCTCCCTCAGCACCAAAGCTCTTGTCGCTCTCGCTCAGACCCTCAAGACTGTGCCGCCCAGCATCGGAGTCGTGTCTAGAATTGAACAGGTTAGTTAGTTTTTTATTGAGGTAATATTTTACTGTTAATAATAAAACGGATGGATGGATGTATGATTGATATAGATGGATATGGAGATGGAGGGGTGGATGGATGGATGGATGGCTAAAGAGATGGATGGATGGATGGATGATTGATATAGATGGATATGGAGATAGAGGGGTGGATGGATGGAGGGATGGAGGGATATATGATTGATAGGTATAGATGTGGATGGTATGGGTAGATAGGTAATAAATATATATATGGATAGATAGATAGATAGATAGATAGATAGATAGATAGATAGATAGATAGATAGATAGATAGATAGATAGATAGATAGATAGATAGATAGATAGATAGATAGATAGATAGATATAGATGGATGATAGATATGGATGGATGAATGATATAAATAGGTGGATGATAGATATAGAGATCGATGGATGGATGATAGATATAGATATGGATGGATAGGTGGATGATAGATGGATGGATGATACATAGATATACAAACCCGATTCAAAAAAAGTTGGGACACTAAGAATACAACATAGATGACATATCAAATGTTTAACCTGAGAAAATGTATAATTTAATTTTAAATTTCATGGCATCAACACTGTGTGGCATCCCCTTTTATTTTGTCATGTCATATATTATTTATAACAGTCTGCAAACGTCTGGAGACTGAGGAGAAGTTGATCAAGTTTAGGAATGGGGATGTTGTCCCATTCTTGTCTAATACAGGCTTCTATTTGCTCAACTGTCTTAGGTCTTCTTTGTCGCATCTTCCTCTTTATGATGCGCTAAATGTTTTCTATGAGTGAAAGATCTGGACTGTAGGCTGGCCATTTCAGTACCCGGATCCTCCTTCTACGCAGCCATGATGTTGTAATTGATGGAGTATGTGGTCTGGCATTGTCATGTTGGAAAATGCAAGGTGTTCCCTGAAAGAGACGACGTCTGGATGGAGCATATGTTGTTCTAGAACTTGGATATACCTTTCAGCATTGATGGTGCCTTTCCAGATGTGTAAGCTGCCCATGCCACACACACTCATGCATTCCCATACCATCAGAGATGCTGCTTCTGAACTGAGCACTGATAACAACTTGGGTTGTCCATGTCCTCTTTAGTCCGGATGACATGACGTCCCAGTTTTCCACAAAGAACTTCCTTCACATTTTGATTCGTCTGACCGCAGATAATTTTTCCACTTTGCCACAGTCCATTTTAAATGAGCCTTGGCCCAGAGGAAACGCCTGCGCTTCTGGATTATGTTTAGATATGGCTTCTTTTTTGAACTATAGAGTTTTAGCCGGCAATGGCGAATTGCACCTGGATTGTTTTCTGGAAGTATTCCTGAGCCCATGTTGTGATTTCCATTAGAGTATCATTCCTGTATGTGATGCAGTGCCGTCTAAGGGCCTGAAAATCACGAGCATCCAGTATGGTTTTCCGGCCTTGACCCTTACACACAGATATTGTTCCATCTAATATCTTTGGATGATATTATGCACTGTAGATGATGATAACAAACTCTTTGCAATTTTTCTCTGAGAAACTCCTTTCTGATATTGCACCACTATTTTTCGCCGCAGCATTGGGGGAATTGGTGATCCTCTGCCCATCTTGACTTCTAAGAGACACTGCCGCTCTGAGAGGCTCTTTTTATACCCGATCATGTTGCCAATTGACCTAATAAGTTGCAAATTGGTCCTCCAGCTGTTCCTTATATGTACATGTATCTTTTCCAGCCTCTTATTGCTACCTGTCCTAACATTTTTGGAATGTGTAGCTCTCACAAAATCCAAAATGAGCCAATATTTGGCATGACATTTCAAAATGTCTCACTTTCTTAGAAGAAAAGGTTCTATTGGCGCTACGTAGTTGGAACCTCTAAAAGGTTCACTGGAATAAAGGCTTTTCTTACTTAGTATTTTTGTCTCATTTCTAGCCCAAGCATCTTAACATTCTTAAAATGAAGTATTTACTAGACAAGCAAAAGTAATTGTCTTATTTTGGGGAAAATAACTCAAAATTAGGAGAGATTTTACTAAGATAAGAAATGCATTTTTTTCTTTGATAAGAAATGCATTTTTTTGCAGTGTTATATATAGAACCCTTTTTAAGTGCCAAAAGGGTTCTTTTTGTCATTATAGATTTTAGCAGAAAAGGGTCTTTGGTATACTCAACTATACTTGTATATATAACCTTTTAAGGGTTCCAAATACATAGAACCTTTTCTTCTAAGAGTGTATATTCTGTTGTGAATAAAATATAAGTTTATGAGATTTGTAAACTATTGCATTCTTTTTTTTATTCCCAATTTGTGTCCCAACTTTTTTGGAATATGGTTTGTAGAAATGGATGGATGGAAGGACTGATGATAGATATGAATGTATTGATGATAGATATGAATGGATAGATAATATATATGGAATATGGATATAGAGATGGATGGATTATAGATATAGATGGATGATAAATATAGATATAAATGGATGATAGATATAGATATGGATGGATGGATATGCTTATAGATATAGATACGCTTGTTGTTTAAAAGAGAATTCAGATCTCTTCACTTTTCTTTTCTTTTGGCTGTGCACATCCTTGCCACCACAGCTGGACATTGCCCCTGGGCCTGATGGTCGTTTTGGCTTCACCATAGTGGGGGACAGTCCCCTGCTGGTGGAGGACTGCATGCCCAACTCTCCAGCCGGCCGGAGTGGGCTGCGAGCAGGAGACTATGTGATGGAGGTCAATGGGATTCCAGTGAAACAGCACGAGACAGCGGCGGCCATGATCAAGGCCTCTCAGGGACGGACGCTGCGGCTGGGCGTGCTCCGTCTGAATCGCTGGCAGAAACGCACCAGCAGCAGCATGAAGGAGACCTACCAGAGCGGAGACATCGTGAGGCAGGACCGCAAGCACAAAGCCCTGGAGTTCAACAAGAAGGTGGGTCATAAAGGCATGTAGAAATATGGCTCAACTGGAACTCAAAGTGTTTCAAAGCCCATAATAAAGAGTGCAAGTGTATAATCGTCTGTTTAAAATTTTTAATAGGTTGAAGAGATTTTAGGGGAGGAGCCTGAGGTGAAAGAGAGACTGTTTGATTTGCTGAAGCAGTATGCAAATGAGAGGGATGTTGAAGGGCTGGCATCCACACTTCCAGAAATACTGCTCACCGAGGAGCATCAGCAACTGATTGACAGCATCAGGTACCAATGAACTTTTTCTTCTTTCTTTTTTTCTAACCAATGCCAACTCATTACATTTTAAGTTTCCTCTTTGTGTTTGGATTGGTGGTGATGCTGAATTTAATTTAATTATTTTATTTTATTTAATAATACTTTTTTTTTAAACTCTTTACAATAAGGTTTAATTAGTTAACATGAACTAACAATAAAAAATACTTCTACAGCATCTATTTACCTTAATTTAGTAATACATTTAAAATATGTATATTTTTAGTTAATTTATTTATTTATCCAGAAAAAAAAACCGTTCAACTATCAAGTAAGGGCAAGCTCACACAACAGGACTGTAAGACTATCTGAATGGTTGTGGTGCTCACACTACACAAGGTGTCTTGTCATAGCAGCGCACATACTACACAACGCAACGCTGACGAGGTGCACAAACAACAAGACATTTGGTCAAAATGGCAGTCCCGGCCAACGTTTTCTCACATAAATTCACATGAGAAATGTGATAGCAAGTGATAGCGGGGTTGTTACCCGTTTTATTGGCTGGATCAGTTCCACCTTGTCGTTGCATCACATTGCACACACTACAAGATGGCGATACTACCATAAAACAGGTTTGAAAATATTGCTATGGATGGATGACAGATGGACAGACAGAGAGGATGGATGGATGGATGGGCTCAGACCACGTCTCTGACCTGCTCATATTTAACGTGCGTTGGTAACTCCAAAGAGCCGCTATTTGGCTGCGATCCGGAGGTTTTGTTGCAGACCTTGGAAATCTGTCTGCGACAGCAAAATCCAGCCAAAAGTCATGTAGTGTGAGCTTGCCTTAAAGGGATGGTTCACCCCAAAATGACAATTCTGTCATCATTTACTCACCGTCAAGTTGGTCCCAAACCGGTGAATTTTTTTCTTTTTTCTTCTGCTGAACACAAAAGAAGGTATTTTAAAGATTGTCAGAGCCAAATGATGACAGGATTTTCTTCAGAATTTCGAACTCTCACTATCCCTTTAAGACTATCAGGACAGCCATCAACTGGATGTTATATAACTTGGTGTTATATAACTTGATGTATATATAATATGTTCTATTGTGAATTGACTAAATTGTGGTGTCATAGCTAACGTTGTACCACCTGTAGTGGACATGATGATGCTAAGAAAGTGTCACCCTTAAAAATAAAGGTGCAGGAAGAACCAAAAATGGGTGTGATACCATAGAAGAACCCTTTTTGGTTCCCCAAATAACTGTTTTGGGAAAGGTTCTTTAAAGAACCATTTTTTTCTAAAGATTTTATAGTCTAAAGAACCTTTTTGCACTACAAATAACCTTTTGTGCAATGGAAAGGTTCTTTGGATATTAAAGGTCCCGTTCTTCGCGTGTTTTAGAAGCTTTGATTATGTTTACAGTGTGCAATATAACATGACTTCATGTTTCACGTGTAAAAAAACAGTATTTTTCACACAATTTACTTATCTGTACAGCGCTGTTTCCTCTCTCCTAAAAACGGCCTGATGATTTCCTTGTTCTATGAAGTCCCTCCTTCAGAAACACGTAACGAGTTCTGATTGGGCCAGCGCTTCCCGTGTTGTGATTGGACAGCAGCTTAGCGCACTTTGCCCGGAAAGGTCCCGCCTCTTACCATAACGGGGAGATGCAAGCGCTGAATGCGCACTCTTCTCCACGTGAGAGAGCAACAAGACCACGCCCCCTATTTTGCGTGTTCTTGTGGGAGGAGGGTTCGTCAACAAACGGTTTTAGTTGCGTCATTAAAGCAGGAAGTGCAGGGGTGTTGTCCAAACCGGCCGTTCGCTGTAGGCTTTGAAAGGGAACTTCTGTTAAATAAAATAACTCACTTGGCATTGAACTTTGAGCTTTATAATTTTACAGGTATTATTTATGCTCTAACAGCAACATTTCACACTAACTAAAGTTTGAAAGATGGAATAGTGAAGAACGGGACCTTTAAAGGTTCATGGAAACATACACCCTCCCAAAGAGCCATTTAAGAACCTTTATTTTTTTCAGAGTGTGGGTGGACTTCCTCTTCTTCTTCCTCTCTGATTTTTTAAAGTTCTGTATAATGTCTTTTCCTATCTAACAATATGAGTCATAAGAGATTATTACATTATAGTAAGAGAGCAGCTTTATGTAACATTCCTGTAAAATGTGCCATGTCATTATAGACCGCCAAATTAAATCCAATGAGCTGGATGATCTCTCTCATGTTATTGTCGCCTTTGTGGTGCAGCTATCTAAGTCCAGCTTTATCTCACTCTTTAGTTTGTTTCAACATGCTTATTGAATATATTTTTGAACAATGGATTTAATAAAAACTATTATCCTAAATTATGTATTTCATCAATTATTTTTAAAAAACTGTAATGGTCATAAACAATTAGATCACAGATTTAATACATTTTTTTTAATTAGACGGACGATACTTGATACCAATAGCTTATTATTCAGAATGATATCTGCCAATATTGATACTTTGTTGTTCTTAAGGAAAAAAATCTCTCCCAACTAATGCTGTAATCTATATAGACAACCTCTCATTTGGTACATTAGGCTACTGTAATATTACAGGGTAAAATAGTCCAACTGCTTTTTATTTTCAGGTGAAATTTCTCAAATAAAAAACTAAAATGTCAGCTCAGTTTGTCTTCATGACCAATTTATTCAATCATACAAATATAATTAACAGACAATTAGCTTTTCTTCAGTGTTTTTATATTGTGCTTTTCACCAGTGCGGTCTCAGCAAAAGTGTGTGTCAAGAGCATATCAACCTCAAAGGGGGACTCGCCAGCACACTTTTGAATTCTAAAATGACAAATGGCACACTGTTTCTCACGGACTTAGCATACACGTGTACATGGCAGCCACTGTAAGTCCACAAGACCAAGTGTGCCATTTTGGGACAGGGCCATTGTCACGTTAACTTTGAAAGCCCAAATTCAGCACAAGAAACATTTTGCAATCTGACATGTTTTTCCTTCCCCTTTTGATTGACAGCATATAATTGGCCCTTATCATTGGCTGTTTTAAAAAAATGAAGTGCTTTTATCTGCCATCTATTATTAATTATTTAAAAAAATGTATTTAATGTATCATAGATACATATGTGTGTGTATGTATATATATTTATATTTGTTAAAAAAAATCTTACTCTAGAAGCTCTTTCTCTTATGTTTGTGGGTGTCAGCTCTGCCTCCCGCAGTAATAACTCGCTGATGAGGGTTTTTGTCAGGAGAATTTGACTCATCTCAAAGCTCGAAGGTTTTCAGTTTCACTAACGGAGCAGTTTTCACAGCAACCGCCTCTGGCTGCCAATGAGGAATTATGCCCGTGAGGTTTACCGGATAAAATACGGTTTCATCGAGTATTTTTCAGATGCTATGACTTAAAGTTAAACTCTCAGAAATGGGGACTCTTTTGGACCTCTCTTACCTTCATGAAGAGTGAATTATGAAGAAGAACAGCATGCTCCAGATACCTAGATTCCCACTTTTCATCAGTTTGTTCTGATTAAACCCTTGATAGCCCATGTCCTTGTATTATCAGGAACCATGAACGCCTTCTTTAGCAAGTAAGAAATGTTTTTTGTATTTGGTTTGATTTGCTGTCATTTTCCATTGCTCTTAGGCAAGTCACTCTTTTGTCTTTACTATCAGAAGACTGTTGTTGACGGTGTTAGTTTTGAATATTATTCACATTTGACTTTGAAATGAATGAAAAGATAGTAGGTTTGAATGCATATTAACCTTTGTAGCTATCACTTGTATTTGGCATGCATCACTGCATGTCCACCGTCCTTCAGTCCACTCTCGCGCTGACCAGCTTCTGTGCTGCGCTCTGTCCCTGCAAAAATTTGTTCTCCCCATGGAACCTCCCTATTTTTAAGCAGCCTACTTCTTGTAATAAATCTCTCTTAGGTCTGTGACGCACCAGAAGTTTGAACAAAATCCACATAACAACTTTCTTGATTCAAACTACAGCGGAGGTACAAAGAACCGGCTAACTAGATTTTGGGACCTTAAACTCGAAAGGAATCAGTTCTTCTGTGGCTTCATGTTTTGACCTCAACTATCTGGTTGGAGTCGGTTGTGCATCCTCAAGTGTTTTCTGCTTTTGTCCTTGTGAATCTGGATACTTCAAGGATCTTCTAACTGGTGCACAATTATGTGGATCAGATTGAATAACTCGTTTTTTTTCCCTGAGTCTCCCACATGATGACCTGCCTTAGATATCCAGTGGGACAGTGTCTATTTTCTCTCTCTCACTCTCACTCTCTCCGTTCTTGCTGCACTCTTTCATTCAATTCTCTCTCTTCACCTTTGAAGCAGCTGCAACTTTGCCTCTCGTCTGCAGTTGAAGGCATCTGGTCTACCGTTCTGGATGTAAAGTCCTTTCTAACGTTAAACTCCCCAAGGCAACACAGCATGGCGACGTAGGCGACCCTGCCAAAGCTTACCCGATGATGACGTGACCTGAAGTTTCCTTCTTCATACATGCAACGTCATCGCTCCTCAAGTTGGTGCTAATCTCCTCATCTGGCTTCTGGAGACCATGGCTTTTCCAACTATCCTGTTTTATTGTATGTCAGTGAACGATTATATCCGCTTTATGAAGACTCCTGCACTCAGATCAAGAACATCTCATGGCTTCTTTGAGACGTAATTTAAAGGAGAGATGGGGCTCAGGCGTTTTCGGTAAGGTTAGCCTTCTAAGATCAGGCAGAGAAGCTAATTTTAGAAGTTGGGGGTTTGATTCATTTTCTGGGGAAATGTTAACTCTTTAATTAATTATGCAGTTTCGAACATTAATGGACTTCTAGATCTGTACAGCAAGTAGAAAAAAAATATTCAAGCTTTGAGTTTCTTTTTGCTTTTTACTTCAAAATCATCCTCCTCATTTGGCCTTTTTGTTGAGCTTGCTTTCTTTAATAATGAATTTCCCATTATTTTATGGCACTGAGAACTTGTTAGGGGATGTTTATCAGTTTGTCATGGCATGCTTTTATGCGATTTGTATAGCTATACAAAGAAGAAACAAAACAATTAGAAACAGGTGTAGAGTTTACTTGCTTGTGTTAATAGATGTCTTTTGTAATTGACTCTTCTTCATTCCCACCTTCATTCATTTTAAAAAGTGTGTCCTTGATCTGTGTTCCCTCCCCTCTCTGACTCTGGGTTAATTTTAGATTTCCTTTGACCTCCTTCTAATTGAGGGCATCTTGAACTAAATAAAACTTTAAGAGAAATGTGGATTTAAGATGCATTAGGAGTTTTCGGGGAAACTTTCAAGACTTAATGAATTGATGAGAAGGTATGCACTTTTAAAACTTAAATTCTGTGGCAAGTTTGTACTTGGGTACAAATGAGATCTTCATATGTTGTAATGTAGTGTGAAAGTTTGCATGTATATGAGGCTATTATTTATATGTACAATGGCAGTAATCTAATCTTCACTTTAGTAGTATTGTGATACATTACAAGGGATAATTCAGTGTTTACCAATACAGGTTGCATCTGTTCTGATCAGATGATGCTAAAAAAAGTTAATAAAAAAATTAATCCGTAACACTTTATTTTACAGTGTCCTTGTTACATACAAACATATGGTAAAAGATTTGGGACGCCTGCCTGTACATGCTCATGAACTTTAATGACCTCCCATTCTTAATCTGTAGGGTTTAATATGGAGTTGTCCCACCCTTCAACTCTTCTGGCTTTCCACAAGGTTTAGGATTGTGTTTATGGGAATTTTTGACCATTCTTCTAGAAGTGCATTTGTGATGTCAGGCACTGATGTTGGAGGAGAAGGCCTGGCTCTCAGTCTCTGCTCTAATTCATCCCAAAGTTGATCTATCGGGTTTAGGTCAGGACTCTGTGCAAGTTCCTATACACCAAACTCACTCATCCATGTCTTTATGGACCGATGCTTTGTGCACTGGAGCGCAGTCATGTTGGGACAGGAAGGGGCCATCCCCAAATGGTTCCCACAAAGTTGGGAGCATGAAATTGTCCAAAATGTCTTGGTATGCTGACGCATTAAGAGTTCCTTTCACTGGAACTAAGGGGCCAAGCCCAACCCCTGAAAACAACCCCCACACCATAACGCTTTGCATTGCACTTGGTGGCGTAAGGCTTGGATGAGCTGCTCGGCCATGGAAACCCATTCCGTCTGAAACTGCTCCATTGGGCTGTGTTTAAACCGAACCAGGAAAGACATCGATTGGATAAAGCTACAACCAATCAGAGCAACGAAGCGACGCATAACGTTAGTTGTCAAATGTCAACAGAACTGCACTGTGTTGTTAAGTCTGAGGTTTTTGCCGTGCCTTGTTTTCCATGTCCGCGGGTTGAAGCGACCGCAATAATGCGCAATAATGCTAATAGACCCGGGAATGCGAATTTTAGCTGGCAACCTTGCCAAAATAACACATTTTACCCCCCAAACGCCATTTTTTTTCCAGAGGATAAAATGATAACATTAATCAATTGCATTGTTTTATTTAAAGTGTCATGAAAACACTGTTATATCATTGGTCATTCACACCTCAGATTTAAAAAATACAAAAAATATTGGCATGGAAAAGTGGGAGATGTACTGCATGGGAAGAGGGGAGGGAACAACCAATAAAACAGTCAACAAAAAAACCTTCAACAGACTTGAATATTAAAATATGACCAAGTTGGGGACACTGTATTTGAAAAACATAATGCTTGCTGTTAGAACAAACTAAAAAAAAATCTTTAGAGACTACTAATGAAACCCCTGCCATGAACGCATCAAATACGCTTTAATAAAGTATTCTTGCATGCTCCACGTATAATGCAATCTCGTGCATAATACGGCGAAGTGATCTGGTGAAATGAGTTTATTCGCATGAATAATATGGAGAAACTGATGATGTAGAAACGTCACCTGCAGCCGGGCACTCTGATTTAACGCATATACCTCACTTTTCAAAGATGTTGGTTCAGCTTTGCAAGAAGAATGGAATGGCTCAGAAAAAATATAATTAAATTATTATATTTTATAAATATTATTAAAAAATAACCACTTTTTTCTTAATAATAAACATGAGCATTATTGTTGTTTTCATGGATGTGCAACTTGTACATATCTAACATCTCAAGCAATGTGTTTTAGGGTTTATGTCCCTTTAAGAACTTTATTTTTAATTTTTCACAGTACACAATTTTGGTGCTGTGTTGTTTCACCACTTGTTGCCCAAAGTAGTAATTTTTGAAGCTGTGTGTGAGACGAGTGCAGCTGGAGGATTAACTGAAGCTCTTGAGCGGGGTCTGGGCTGCGAGTCTCCTCCTGATGCTGTGTGCTGTGATCGTGTCCTTGATGGCACATGGGATCGTTCAGATTTATAAGATATCTTCGGCTTTCTGATGAGTCAAAATAGGCAAGTGGGTAATATACATTTGGTGTGCTATGATGACATGTTGACAAACAGCATTCAAAATATGCATTATTTGCAGTTGAATTATATCAAACTCTCAATATTCTTTTTTTATAATAATAATAATAATACCTTTCATTTAAAGGCACCTTTCAAAACACTCAAGGGCACAAAGCAAGGCATATAAAATACAACAAGGCATGCAAAATATAATGCATACAAAACATGAACTTACACATCAATCATTATGTCATTAAAAGCTATTCTAAGCATATACGTTTTTATCTGAACTTTATATATAAAAAATCTATAGGCTAAATCATTTGTGTTGTTCATTTTGGGGTGAGAAATATGACCAAAGCATTACTATTTGAAACATTACTATTTTTTAATGTTTTTGAAAGAAGTCTTTAATGCTCATCAAGCCAGCATTTATCTAATAGAAGCTAATTAGTATGTTTATAACTTTGGTTTATGGTTTTAAGGGATGGTGAGAATTAAAAATTCAGAGATGGGTTGTACCTCAGAGGAGTAAAAGGCCTTTTCTTTTCCACTTTAATCATTCATCCTCCCAGAACTTCAAAATACCCATCAGGCATCTTTCAGAAGTCACCTGCTTACCTGCTTAGCTTTTGAAGTTGATCAAACAGGATATTTATACCTGCCCCTCTTCACAGGGCAAAAAAACAAAAAACAAAAAATGCTTCATCGCATCACATGAGCCCTTCTTCCTTTCATAGCAGGTGGCAAACATCTCCGTAATCCGGTGTAATTATAGCAGACCTTCTCATAGCTGTCCCTCCTCCTCCTCCTCCTTTGCCTGTGTGTCTCTATCCAGTGTCTGTCTCAGTAGGCATGGAAGTGTTCACACGCCTGAACAGTTTCTCCTCTGTGACTCCGTCTGCTGTGTGTGTGCCATGTTTGTCAGGATCTTCATCCCTAAGAAGCACAGGCAGCGCTTTGATGAGATGGTCTCTCAGAGTTTGATCAGCCGGTTGAGGGGCCGAAGCTTCAGCGAGCACAGGAATAATCGCCTGCGGCGCAGCCGGAGTGAAGACCACCCCGACCGGCTGCTGTCCGTGTCCACTAGAGCCAGTTCTGTGCCCCGGACTGCCAATGAGGATGTGGTCATGCCTCCTGCCCGTGGCCTCCGCAAGACCACCTCTCTCATCGCAGGCCATTCCAACGCCTTCTCTACACGCAGGTCAGTCAAATCAGCACTCAGAAGAACTACTTTTTCTTTTTCAGTCGTGGTAGAAATTTGAATCGCCCTTTGCTTTTATATTTTGTAATATTTCATATTCAAATTAATCTATTTATTTATTTATTTATTTATTTATTTATGCTTTCATTTAATTTTGTTATATTGTTTTTTTGTTTGTTTTTTTCAGAAAAAGTTATGTTACAATATTAGGTTCATATAAATATAATGATGGATGGATGGATGGATGGATGGATGGATGGATGGATGGATGGATGGATGGATGGATGGATGGATGGATGGATGGATGGATGGATGGCACTTAAAAACATCCCTTATCATCACATACACAAAAACATTAAAAATACTGATGGATGGACAGACGTACGTATGGACAATCTACCTCTGTAAATGCCATCAATCTATGCCTGTAAATGCTGGAGATTTTATGTCAGTGCAATATTTCACTCTATAATTCATGTTATTATTTTAGTCATATAATTTGACACCTGAGTATGTGTAAGAGAGTAAATATGACACATCATTGAGATTTGTCCTCTTTAATATAGCCTAAATTATGCTTTCAATGTTACTACATGAGTGTATTCTGAAAGTATGAATTAATTCTTTCTTTATTCTGTAGAAGAAGAGCTCTTTATGTAACAGCTGTGTTGGAAGAAAGAGTCTATTTGACTTCTTCTTCTTCTTCTTCTTCTTCTTTTGGCTGTTCCCTTCAGGGGTCGCCACAGCGAATCATCTGCCTCCATCTATTTCTGTCCTCTGTATCCTCTTCTCTCAGACCGACTACCTTCATGTCCTCCTTCACTACATCCATAAACCTCCTCTTTGGTCTTCCTCTTGACCTCATGTCTGGCAGCTCTAACCTCAGCATCCTTTTACCAATGTATTCACTCTCCCTCCTCTGAACATGTCCAAACCATCTCAATCTAGCATCTCTAACTTTGTCTCCTAAACATCTCACACGTGCTGTCCCTCTGTTGTACTCATTCCTGATCCTATCCATCCTCGTCACTCCCAAAGAGAACCTCAACATCTTCAGCGCTGCTACCTCTAGCTCTTCCTCCTGTCTTTTCCTCAGTGCAACTGTCTCCAAACCATACAACATCGCTGGTCTCACTACTGTCCTGTACAGTACCTTTCCTTTCATTCTTGCTGGTACACTTTTATCACACAACAGACCTGACACTTTTCTCCACCCATTCCAACCTGCCTGCACACGCTTCTTCACCTCTTTTCCACACTCCCCATTGCTCTGGACCTAAGTACTTAAAATCCTGCACCTTCTTTACCTCTTCTCCCTGTAACCTCACTGTTCCACTTGGTTCCCTCTCATTCACACACATGCATTCTGTCCTGCTGCGACTAACCTTCATTCCTCTTCTCTCCAGAGCAAACCTCCACCTCTCTAGACTTTCCTCCACCTGCTCCCTGCTCTCACTACAGATCACAATATCATCTGCAAACATCATAGTCCATGGAGATTCCTGTCTGACCTCATCTGTCAGCCTGTCCATCACCACCGCAAAAATGAAGGGGCTCAGAGCCGATCCTTGATGCAGTCCCCCCTTCACCATGAAGTCCTCTGTCTCACCTACGGCACACCTTACCACTGTCCTACTGCTCTCATACATATCCTGCACCACTCTAACATACTTCTCTGCCACTCCAGACCTCCTCATACAATACCACAGCTCCTCTCTTGGCACTCTGTCATATGCTTTCTCTAAATCTACAAAGACACAATGCAGCTCTTTCTGACCTTTTCTGTACTTCTCCATCAACATTCTCAAAGCAAATAATGCATCTGTAGTGCTCCTTCTTGGCATGAAACAATACTGCTGCTCACAAATGTCCACTTCTTCCCTTAGCCTTGCTTCCACTACTCTTTCCCACAACTTCATTGTATGGCTCATCAGCCACTATACCTCTATAGTTTCTATAACTCTGCACATCTCCCTTGTTCTTAAAAATCGGCACCAAAACACTTCTCCTCCATTCTTCAGGCATCCTCTCACTCTCTAAGACCTTGTTGAACAACCTAGTTAAAAACTCTACTGCCATTTCTCCTAGACACTTCCATACCTCCACTGGTATGTCATCAGGGCCAACTGCTTTTCCTCTCTTCATCCTCTTCAAAGCTCTCCTAACTTCACCCTTGCTAATACTTCCTGGTCAACAATATTTGCATCTACAACTCTTCTCTCCCTGTCATTTTTCTCATTCATCAGTTCTTCAAAGTACTCCTTCCATCTTTCCCTCACCCTCCTGTCACCTGTCAAAACATTTCCATCTCTATCTTTAATCACTCTAACCTGCTGCACATCCTTTCCATCTCTATCCCTCTGCCTCGCCAACCGATACACATCCCTCTCACCTTCCTTACTATCTAACCTTGCATCTTGTCCTCATACGCTTTCTGTTTGGACTTTGCCACCTCTATCTTAACCTCACGCTGCATCACCCTATATTCCTGTCTACTTTCCTCCATCCTCTCACTGTCCCACTTCTTCCTAGCTAACTTCTTCCTCTTAGAAAGAGTCTATTTGACTATATTGAATTTATTCTATATACACTCACCTAAAGGATTATTAGGAACACTTGTTCAATTTCTCATTAATGCAATTATCTAATCGACCATTGTGGTCCTGGTTAAGACAATCTCCTGTACTCCAAACTGAATGTCAGAATGGGAAAGAAAGGTGATTTAAGAAATTTTGAGCATGGCATGGTTGTTGGCGTCAGACGGGCCGGTCTGAGAATTTTACAATCTGCTCAGTTACTGGGATTTTCACGCACAATCATTTCTAGGGTTTACAGAGAATGGTGTGAAAAGGGAAAAACATCCAGTATGCGGCAGTGGGCGAAAATGCCTTGTTGATGCTAGAGGTCAGAGGAGAATGGGCCGACTGATTCAAGCTGATAGAAGAGCAACTTTGACTGTAATAACCACTCGTTACAACCGAGGTATGCAGCAAAGCATTTGTGAAGCCACAACACGCACAAGCTTGAGGCGGATGGGCTACAACAGCAGAAGACCCCACCGGGTACCACTCATCTCCACTACAAATAGGAAAAAGAGGCTACAATTTACACAAGCTCACCGAAATTGGACAGTTGACGACTGGAAAAATGTTGCCTGGTCTGATGAGTCTTGATTTCTGTTGAGACATTCAGATGGTCAGAGTCAGAATTTGGCGTAAACAGAATGAGAACATGGATCCATCATGCCTTGATCAGGCTGGTGGTGGTGTAATGGTGTGGGGGATGTTTTCTTGGCACACCTTAGTACCAATTGGGCATCGTTTACATACCACGGCCTACCTGAGCATTGTTTCTGACCATGTCCATCCCTTTATGACCACCGTGTACCCATGCTCTGATTGCTACATCCAGCAGGATAATGCACCATGTCACAAAGCTTGAATCATTTCAAATTGGTTTCTTGAACATGACAATGAGTTCACTTTACTAAAATGGCCCGCACAGTCACCAGATCTCAACCAAATAGAGCATCCAAACAGAGCTAGGTCTTATGTCACTGTATACGTCTTTTCTTTTTTCGCTAGCATTTTAGCAATGCTAGCGAGGCAGCGGGAAATACAAACACATCAGGCATGTTCGAGATGCATCGGTGCTGGGTGGACTGATATGCATATGATATCAAAATACAATGTGATTGATTCAAAAGCATAAGGAGTTGTTAGCTCTCGCTGTACTTTGATGTCATACGGCGATTGGGCTGCACAACGCGCGCCGATGCACCTCGAAAAAACCTTTCATCAACAATGGCTCATGGCTTTATGATCCTACATCGGCCTCAAAATGCCGCGATTCCAACGCATTCGTGTAGCTCTCCATGATTTGTATAGATGGCGATTACAACCGAGCAACTGTTAGCTTGATTAGCTGCTATTTAAAATATGATGGTTACAAGTTTGTGTTCATCTTGTTGGTCACGGTAACTCCGCCTCCAGCCGCTGACGCAAGCGGTTCTTACTTCTAGCCCAGCTATGTTTTATTGCTACTTAAGAAACACTTTTTGTACTTCGGAGCTGGTGCTTTGGTTGTGGAAAGACAAAAAATCGATTTGAAACTAGGCTCTGGCTCCGAACTAGCACCAGCACTGCCTTGGTGGAAAAGGGCTATATGGGATGTGGTGGAGCGGGAGCTTCGTGCCCTGGATGTGCATCCCACAAATCTCCATCGACTGAAAGATGCTATCCTATCAATATGGGCCAACATTTCTAAAGAATGCTTTCAGCACCTTGTTGAATCAATGCCACACAGAATTAAGGCAGTTCTGAAGGCGAAAGGGGTCAAACACAGTATTAGTATGGTGTTCCTAATAATCCCTTAGGTTTGTGTGTGTGTGTGTGTGTGTGTGTGTGTGTGTGTGTGTGTGTGTGTGTGTGTGTGTGTGTGTGTGTGTGTGTGTGTATAAAATTAATATTTTTCTGCACGCATGTATGTATGTATAATAGCTGTATAATAACTATTTTCAAGCAATATTAAATTCACATTATTTTAATAAACCAGTCAGCTTGCATTATATAAATGATCAAGATATTCTACTTATACTTTTTTCTGTTTAAAGGTGCACTATGTAGTATTCCTGCAGTAAAATATCCAAAAACCACCAGGCCAGTGTTATATATTTTGTTCATTTGAGTTCTTACAATATCCCAAATGTTTCCAACTATTTGTTAATTGTGAGAAAATTGCTATTTTAACCAAAGAGCCGAGACATCTGAGGGAGTCTTCTGTCAGTAGCGTCATATCTGTGTTACTCTCGGTTTCCGGTTTTATTCTGCAGAAGCGCTTTACTCTTAGCAGTGTGAACAAGAGTCACAGCAGCCGCTGAGCAAACGCACAGAGTAATGGCATAACATTATTTTAAACACACTTAAATGTGTCTGATATGATAAACAGAGCTGCGTTACCTCACACTCATGACCAGAAAAGCAGAAATGGTGCCGGCGACTGTGTCCCGTCATAATAAAGGTCCGCTGCTCGGGAGCCGTGTGTTTATGTATCAATCGCTCCAGCGGCCGTGCTCAGCTCCTCAACACTCAGTCCTGCTCTGCTTCACACTACAGTAACGTTAATAATCACATCCATCATCATGATTTCTGCCAGAGTCCTATCCCGATTCTTTCCCACCCGCTGTGAGGTGAAGACCACATCCCAAGATACGGAGCTCAAACTTGGGATCATCAAACTACACCTTTGTTTTGCATAGGCACCCTCTAGTCTAGCCGACGCAAAAATTACATAGTGCAGCTTTAAGTAGTGTTTCAAACTTGTGTGTTATGTTTCATTAGGACAGTACGCGTGTACAAAGGGAACCAGAGTTTCGGGTTTACTCTGCGTGGCCATGCTCCAGTCTGGATCGACTCTGTAATCCCAGGTATGAAATTAACAAAACAAAAAATATGGGTTATTAGTGAAGTGTCTTCAGTGTCAAAACATTTGATTAAACCTAAATAGTCAAAGGTTTTACTGTTGTATATAAATATATGACTGTTTTTTTCCCCTCTAAACTCTTATAAATGAATAAGCTTTCTTTTCACATTTGTTGTATGACAGCAATATTACAGTATTGTTGTTCAATATTTTCCTCAGAGTAGTATTATCAAATGTTCTCAAACTTCCGTCTTCACAGGGGAAGGGCTTGTGTCTAGTTGACATCCTACAACAAAACAAGGGTACTTTAGAAAGATGAAAAACGTTTATTTTGGACATGAATCGAGTGAAGGGGAGTGAATTAACAGGCATATTACTGAAGCTGATGACGTGAATGCTGAAATCATTAAAGTTCTGTCATTTCTGACTCATATCGGCAAAAACTGGCAGTGTGCAAGAACAGCAGGAGACGAGAGAGAAAGAAACAAGAAGACACAACAGAAGATTCTCCTCCATAGGCTGAGTCAGAGGGGCACAGGTGGTAGAGTTGTTTTTATCTAGCACAAATCCTTATGGAGTCACACTTTTCCCACAAGAAGCACTCAAAAGGCCAAAAAGTGATCCATTCTTGGGCAGGATGTGACAAACACCCAAGCTGCAGCGCCTTGACTTATAGATCTCACGTTATTTCAAAGGCAATCTCATGAGCACAGCTTAATTTCAGTTGGAGCCCATACGATCTGCTGTTAGTAGTTACTTTCTGCTTGGTCTATTGTCATTCCCCCACCAGGCAGCCCTGCGGAGAAGGCGGGTCTCAAACCTGGAGATCGCATCCTGTTTCTCAATGGGTTGGACATGAGGTGAGGCATTGGAGTACATTGCTTTTATCCTAATGTGGATCTGCAATAGAGTTTACAGCAACCATCACTGTTATTTTTATGCATAGGGTGGGTTAGGGATTTGAACACTTCACCCTGGTAACACTTTATTTTGATAGTCCACTTTAGACATTCTACTAACTCTAAGTAACTTTGCAACTACATATCAACTAACTGTCATTAGAGTATTATTTGACTGTCTGATTAATATTTACTAAAACTTTTTGTCAGTCCCCCAACAGACATTCTACTGACTATAAGTAACTTGGCAACTACAATTCAACTTATTCTACTAACCCGAACCCTAACACCTAACATAACCTTACCAGTCTACTGACAGTCTACTAATACTCTAATGAGAGTAAGCTGACATGTAGTTGCAAAGTTACTTATAGTTAGTAGAATGTCTAAAGTGGACTATCGAAATAAACCCAAACCCCTAAACATAAGTATTAAACTCTTTCCACAATGCTTTGAAAATAAATCATCATACTTGTGATTTTCACATGGTGGATGATAAAACTAAAATAGTCCCATAGAGATCAGAATATGGGGTGGGTTGGAGCTTTAGACCAGTTAGTAGCCATCTACAACCCCCTAACAACACCCAGAACACCCTAACAACCTCAAAGGAGCACAATAACTAACAATCACAACTCCTCAGCAGTCATGTAGCAATGTCAGGGCAACAATGCACAACATTGTATTATCGCAGCAGTTAAAGATTCATTTCTCTTTGTTAGATTGGTTACAGCAGGATAGAACTGGTCAAGTAGACCCTTTGTGATAAAATTGAATCTCTGCATGTTAATAATGCAGTAAGTAAATGTGTCTTGTTGTTGTGCATCTTCTCAGGAGCTGTTCACATGAGAAGGTGGTGTCTATGCTGCAGGGGAGTGGGGCAATGCCAAGCCTGGTGGTTGAAGATGGCCCGCCAGCCTTCCCCATGACTGAACCAGAGCAGGTGGAGGTTTCTCCCCGCTCCCGTGCTCCGGTGCTCAGCTCCCTGCAGTGGGTCGCTGAGATCCTGCCTCCCAGTATCCGTGTACAGGGCCGCACCTTCAGCCAGCAGCTCGAGCACCTTCTCACGCTTCAGGAGAGATACACTATTTGCAAGGCCCTGGAGGCCTTTTTCCAGCACAGGTGAAGGACATGATCATAGCGTTTAGAAAAAGAAAGAAAGTGTATTCTCAGATGGAAATGTTGCGTTGCTTACATTTCTGAACATTGTTTGAAACTTGAGTTGATACATTTTTTTTCCTGGGCTGTTAGAAATGTAGACACTTTGATTGTGGACGTCTTCCCTGTGTTGGACACCCCAGCAAAACAGGTGATCTGGCAGTTTGTTTACCAGTTGCTGACCTATGAGGAGCAGGAACACTGCCAGAACAAGATCTCCCGCTTCCTTGGCTATAAAGTCACACGTGAGCCCTACTTTCTAGTCATTACTCTTTAGTATGCATGTATGTCTGTATGTACTTATAATCGATAGTGCCAACAACAGATCCTGAACCTCCTGCCCATGAGCCTCACCGTCGCAGCAGCTCCATGAAGGTGACAGGAACCACCTACAGGAGTAGTGTGAGGGGACGCAGCTCAGATGATCTGGTTATCGGCACTCATCTGGGCATGGGTAGGCTGTCTTCAAACACTATGTTGTATTACACTGAGTTCAAATTAAATGTTTATATATGAAATGTAACCTACGCTATATTGCCAAAAGTATTGGGACACCCCTCCAAATCATTGAATCACTTCCATGGCCACAGGTGTATAAAAATCAAGCACTTAGGCATGTAGACACTTCTATAAACTTTTGTGAAAGAATAGGCCACTCTCAGGAGCTCAATAAATTGAAGCATGGAACCGTGATAGGTTGCCACCCGTGCAATAAGTGAAATTTCCTCACTACTAAATATTCCACGGTCAACTGTTAGTGGTATTATAACAAGGTGGAAGCAATTGGCAGCAACAGCAACTCGGCCATGAAGTGTTAGGCCACGTAAAATCACAGAGCGGGGTCAGCACATGCTGAGGTGCAAAGTCACCAACTTTCTGCAGAGTCAATAGCTACAGACCTTCAAACTTTGTGTGGTCTTCAGATTAGCTCAAGATCAGTGTGTAGAGAGCTTCATGGAATGGGTTTCCGTGGCCGAGCAGCTAATCCAAGTCTTGCATCACCAAGTGCAATGCAAAGTGTCGGATCCAGTGCTGTAAAGCACACCTCTGGACTCTAACGCAGAGGAGATGTGTTCTCTGGAGTGACCAATCACGCTTCTCTGTCTCTGTGATGGACAAGTTTGGGGGACCTCACAAATGCGCTTCTAGAAGAATGGTCAAAATTCCCATAAACACACTCCTAACCCTTGTGGAAAGCCTTCCCAGAAGAGTTGAAGCTGTTATAGCTGCAAAGGGTGGGCCAACTTCATATTAAACCCTACAGATTAGGAGTGGGATGTCATTAAAGTTTGTGTGCATGTAAAGGCAGATGTCCCACAACTTTTGGCAATATTGTGTATATATGTTGATCGCGAAAACAGCATTGCAGACATTATTTTAGAAACTGGGAGCTCATGTCCCATCAGCTTTCTTAGCAAAAGTTTTTGGGCTATTTTCTTTTTTTCATAAGGAATTAGCACTGAGCAAATGGAGGTGGCGCCTATGAGACTGACTCCTGGAGAGAGACAATCAGGGGATGGAACGTCCTTACCAGAGACACCCAACAATCTGACTAATGTGAGCGCTCTTCTTTAATTTGTACAGTTTTACAAACACTGAAGTGACAAAAATGTACTTATCATCCTGTATCCCAAGACTGGTTGCCCACTGAATCTAAGCAGGGTTGAGCCTGATAATTACCTGGACAGGAGACCTTCTGGAAAGACTAGGTAGTTGCTGGAAGGGGTGGTAGTCAGGCAAGCTCACCCTGTAGTCTGTGTGGGTCTTATCACTGCAGTATAGTGACGGGGACACTATACTGTCAAAAAGCACCATCCTTTGGACAAGACGTTAAACCGAGGTCCTGACTCTCTGTGGACGTTAAAAATCTAAAAAGAGTAGGGTTTTAACCCTAGTGTCCTAGCCAAATTTGCCCATTGGTCTCTGTCCATCATAGCCTCCTAATCCATATCCTGATTGGCTTCACCACTCTGTCTCTGCTCCACCAATAAGTTAGCAGTGTGGTGGGCTTTCCTGCGCAATATGGCTGCCATCACTTTATCCAGGTGGATGCAGCAAATTGTTAGTGGTTGAGATGCAACAGAGTAAAGCGCTATATATTTGTAACAAATAATTATTCTTTATTTATATTAACAACCCATTCTCTGTGTTCTGTTTAGCTCTCAGCTGTGTATGCCGAGCTGGAGAATGTCTATGCCGGGAAGAGATCCAAATCCCTGAAGAGTCGACCTCCTCCTGCTCCTGACACTATGGTTAGCGTGGATGTCTTCCCGCATGCTTCCTCTCAGTCTGTCAGGACACACTCTTCCTCTCCATCTGTTCGGGCCACTTCAGGTACATGACAGGTTTTTGATTGCCATTGTAGATTGTGATTATCTAGAATCTCCTTGTCATTTCTCTTTATAGTAGGTGACAATTACATCTAAGACTAATATAAGAGACATTTTATCTTATTAACCATTGGTTTTTCATCTTTATCTCTCAGGTAGCCGCAAATCTGCATCATCGCAGCCTGTGCCTCCTCCACCACCTCCTCCTCCACAGCCTGACTCATGGATGCAGGAGCCTCCCCTCAGTCCTCAGTGCCCCTGTTACCCTCCAGGTCTTCCGTCTCAAACAAGTGCTGAGTCCAACCCCTACATCAGTTTAGACAGCCCACCTCTCTCTCCACCCTCTCCTCCTGACTACCCTCCTAGTCCACCCATTCGAAAGAAGCGCTATACCTTCTCGCGTCCACCCCGTACCCCAGACACAGATCTGTTCATGGAGGCTCTGAGTGAGCATCTAGGACAGCAGTTATCTGTGGATGACTTCCTGTCACCAGAGAATGACTATGAAGAGGTATTATATATGGTTTGATATTTGCTTTTATTGTTGTGACAATACTTCATTCGCTTGATAAGTTCAGTGGCTAATCTTAAATGGGCTTATAATTGAAAAACTTAATGCCATTTTGTATTTTTTACTTCAAAATAATACCAGGATGTTGTCCAGATGACTTTCCAGAATGAGGAAGAGGAGGTAGAGGAGGAAGAGGAAGATGAGGAAGAGGAGGTGGAAGAGGAGGAGGAGGAGGAGGAAGAAGAAGAGGGTCCGTACATGCCTCCTGAGCTAAGCAGTCCAAGCGAAGTGCATAGTAGCAGTGAGGATGCCAGTTCTCTCACCTATTCCTCCAGCTCTGAGCACATTCCTCCACCCCCTCTAACTCCTCCTCCCCCTCCCCCTGTCCAATTCAATGACCAGGGGGGTCATGCTGGATTCACCCCTGAACACACACCTCGACAGTTGACCATCCGTCGCCATCCTGGACCTCCTCCTCCGCCACCGCCAAGGGCTAACCCGCCTCCAAAGCGGCAGTCCATTCACAAGGTGTTGCCCACACGTGATGAGCTGATGACTCCGCACCAAGTCCTTCAAGAGCACCATTCACTTCCGGTTCAACCAACAGCCAGCCACCCTCAGCAACCTCAACAGCAGATGCACCAATCTCTGCCCCCTATGCCCTCTCCAGAAATAAACCAGTCATCCATCCCCAGTCATGCAATCTACGAGATGCAACATCAGGTTAATCCAGCTCACCAGGTTCATCAACATCACCAGATGCAACAGGATCACCAGATGCATCCAATGTATCAAAATAAACCAAGTCACAAATCTCAGTCGATCAAAGTGCGTCAAAACCATCACTCACACCAGACTATTCAGACTCAACTCTCTAGTTCTATGGATAGGCTTGATAGGATTGAAAGAAAAGAACGCTTGGATAGACATATTTATGAGATGCAGTCCCAACCCTTGCATTCAGATCAACAAATACACCATGCTTATCAGATGCACCAGAGTCATCAGGCTCACCTCTCAAGCTCGATGGATAGACTTGACCAACTGGAGCACATCCAGCGCTTGGAACGCTTGGAGCATTTGGAGCAAATTGAGAGACTGGAAAGGGCTGATAGGCAAATGCACAGAGCACACATGGCTCAAGCTGTTTCTCAAGCTATTCAACCGTCTCTGCAAACTCCGCAGCAGTACCACCACCAAATGCATCAAGCTCATCAAGACTATCCATCCACCCAGCCTCCTCAGCCAACTCGTCACATTCACCAGATTGAACACATACACCAGGTTCAGCCCATCCAGTCGGCTCCTCAGTATCACCAGATCCACCAGCCCCACCAACCTAACCAGACCCAACAGATTCTGTCGACCTTCCAACCTCATCCTTCACAGCAGCAGCTTCAGCAGCAACAGATACAGCAGCAGCAGCAACAACGTCAGCAGCAGATTCAACAGCAGCAGCAGATTCAACAGCAACAACAACTTCAGCAGCAGCAGCAGATTCAACAGCAACACCAACTTCAGCAGCAGCAAATTCAACAGCAGCAGCAGATTCAACAGCATCAACAGCTTCAGCAACAGCAACAGATTCAACAACATCAACAGCTTCAGCAGCAACAACAGCTTCAGCAGCAACAACAGCTTCAGCAACAGCAAATTCAACAGCAGCAAGTTCAGCAGCAACAGCATCGCTCGACCCCTCAGATCCCCCCCATTGCACAGGCCAGGCAGAGCCCTCAACCCATGTACCATGAATATCGTCATCCACATCACCATCATAGCCACAATGAAGCCCAGTCCCAACCACCAAGTACACACCAATCTCAAACTCACCACCCCACTGAAGGGTCCACTGTGGAGCCACCTCCTCCACCACCTTTACCCCCTCCTTGCATGCCTCCTCCTCTACCAAAGGCCTCACCACAAAAATCAGATTCCAGTCATATGAGTGTAAAGAGGCTACGCTGGGAACAGGTGGAAAATTCTGAGGGAACCATTTGGGGACAGGTAAAGTAGTTTGACATGAAACCAGTCTGAAAAGCTCAGTGTTTGTGTGGTTAAGAATTGTTTATGTCTCAAATTTTACATTTACATTTATGCATTTAGCAGACGCTTTTATCCGAAGCGACTTAAAACTGAGGAGTAGAGGAAGCAATCTGTCATGAAGATGCCCTAAATACAAAGATTTGTATATAACTCAGAGTAGCATATTTGCAAAAGAGTAGCGCATAGATGCTCTGCATTTATGCAGAGTACCATAAATACAGAGTAGCATATTACTCAGAGTAGCATAAATGCAAATAACTATTATAAGAGATGTATAGCATTTGCTCTTGACTCAATAAATTTTGACATGTTCTGCATCACTTCTCTGGTAAGTTTTATCTAAAGGATGTCTGATTCTAGTGGTGGTTTATTATATTTGCTCTTTCAAACTGGTAAAAGTGCATAAGCTCACTCACAATTGACAATCCTCTAATAGTTGGAGGAGACCTTGAAAGTAAGTAGTATGCCATTTGAAACATACACTGCAGTCTTTAGTAATGGGAAACATTGCATGAGGTCCATCGTCATGTGTTGGCCTCATTCCATAAGAATGAAGTGTGTAAGGACAGATGTGTTTTCTCACTGCAGTTGGAAGAAGACTCTGATTATGACAAGCTGAGTGACATGGTGAAATACCTAGACTTGGAGCTTCATTTTGGAACGCAAAAGAACCCTGGTGAGTAAAGTGTGAGAGGTTATATGTATTAATTTACTGGCTGATGCAAACATGCTGATGACCAGCTGACAAGGGGGAAACACTTAAACCATCGAACCAGACCAGCCTAATCAGCTGGAGGCCAGATAACACCAGCAAACAGCCAATTGCTCTCTATATCTTTAAAAGAGAAATATACAGTGTGGTCCATAGGTTGTAGACAACATTTGTTATGTGTGGCGTGTACTGAACTCCATTTTAAATTAACAAGTGTAACAAGCGCCCGCTAGTTAGAGCTGTGTGTATAAACCTCACTCCCCTGATCTTAAGAGACACACTAGGGACTGACACCTGAGACTGCGGTCTTTAGTGTCCTTATTAGCATACCTGCCTCCCATGCCGGCAGCCCGGGTTTGAGGCCCGCACAGAGCTGGGCCCTTACGACTTAAGTGGTTACACAAGTATAATGAAATATTTCTGTGTCATATAATACTTAAAAGCACAGTAATATCCATAATTTAATGTCAAAAAAAGAGGATCACCAGTGAATCTGCCCAGAACTGTCTGTCCTTGAAAACCGAGTGTTCAGGCAACAAGAGCCATAGTAAAAGAGGACACAAAGATGCCTACGGCAGCTCTAAGAGCATTACAGTCCTCCTTGACTGAGACAACAATAGCCTGCACATTTCATAAATCTAGCTCAAACTGAAGGGTTGCATGAAGAAAATGGGGAGGACCTCTCAGCCTGAGAGACCTTGAGAAAAACTCTTTATAGCACATCTTGTGGAAGACAAAAAGATAAAGAAGATGATTCAGATGGACCTGATGGACATGGAAGTATAGGTCAATGACAAACAGCTCATTGACCCAGAAATATAAATCCATAAAACATTTAGCCACTTTTCCACCGCCGAGCCAAACGGTTCCAGTCATATTTAAACTTAAGCTTGGTTCGGCACAGCACGGCTACAGACTGTTCTCAGCCCAGAATTCTCAGTTAACGTAAGGAAATAATTACCAGCTGGGCCAGAACGGCACAGAATGGAAATATTTATTTATTTTGTTAATCTAAACCCCTTAAAGAAATATCCAGGGAAAATGATTGTCTTACAAGTCATGCTTTTAATCTTTTAAAGGGTTACTTCAGCGATTAACATATGGCTTTGTATCAGTAGAAACCCTGGAGAATATTCAAATGATCGTGCTCCCCCCTCTTATATCCCCCTGAGACGAGAGATTTATGCATTTTATTTCTGGAAAAATTCCTCTCGTGACGCAAATTGACGATATTTGCGTCACGAGAGGAATGATTGCCCAGAGGCTAAAGACTACAGCCAGCAGAGGGAGCCATTACCGCATGTTTTCAACTCGTGCATGGGGAATGGAGATCACACTTACAGCACAGCTCAGCTACAGGCATTAAAGGGGTACTTCAGCGCTGGGAAGATGAATCTGTATTTAAACTGGGTCATCAATGTAGTAGAAATGTGAAATTATTTTTGAATTTGGTGTCTTCTAGACTGAGAAAAGACAGAAAATGTATTTTTGTCCCATGGGGATGAAAGACTACAATTCCCAGAATGCTTCGCTGCCCTGTGCCATTCCCAACGCCACCAACTTGATTACAGTGACTGAGTTAGAGAAGACACTACAATTAAAAACTGAACGTGTGTGTTCAATATAATGAGTGAGTCGCCGCGCGAGTATCACAGCACTGAGCACTAACTGCAGGAGTGATGAGAGCTGAGGTAATTGACTACACTCGCGGCATACATTCACAACGCGAGTTCAGTCTGGCGCGTTTCAGTTCATGCCTTTACAAGCTTAACTTTCATAGAAATTAATTTGAGAAGTTAGAAGACTTACATTGCACACCATAGCTCCGTTTAAATGAGTGCCTGTAGCTGAGCTGAGCTCTGAGTGTGATCTCCATCCCCCATACGCGGATTCAAAACATGCGGAAATGGCTCCCTCTGCTGGCTGTAGTCTTTAGCCTTTGGGCAAACATTCCTCCTATGATGCAAAAATCGTCAATTTGCATCATAGGAGGAATTTTTCCAGAAATAAAATGCATAAATCTCTTGTCTCAGGGGGATATGAGGGGGGAAAGCACAATAATTTGAATATACTCCAGGGTTTCTACTGATACAAAGCCATATGCTAATCGCTGAAGTAACCCTTTAATTTAAACGGATGCTAGGCAAAGTAAGTGTTTTAACTTCTCAAATTACTTTCTATGAGAGTTAAGCTTCCAAAGGCATGAACTGAAAACGCTTTGTGAATGTATGCCGCGAATGTGGTCGCGATTACCTCAGCTCTCATCACGAGAGTTCATCAACTCATTTATGACTATAAATGTGATCTGACTCCTAATCTGAGTCTGCTGTGAAACTCACGCGGCAACTCGATCGTTATATTGAACAGACACGTTCAGTATTTAATTGTAGGAACTCAGTCTCTGTAATCCAGTAGCTGGCTTTGGGAATGGCCTCACAGGGCAGCGAAGCATTCTGGGAATTGTAGTCTTTCATCCCCATGAGACAAAAATACATTTTCTGTCTTTTCTCAGTCTAGAAAGCACCAAATTAAAAAATAATTTCACATTTCTACTACATTAATGACCCAGTTTAAATACAGATTCATACCCCTTTAAGCACTGGTGTTGATCTCAATTTATGTCCGAAAGATGAACACCACCGCAATGTTGTAATTGCCAGTGGTAAATGGCTTTACGCCCAGACTTTCCGCCTTCCAGCATGAAATGGTATTGGTCATAATTAATTACAAATAATTTTTTGTTTACTGTGGATGAAGAATGGGTGTAAAGCTTGCCAGAATGCATTTCTCCAGGCTATGAGGAGGGTAGGCAGGCTTGTGTGACAATGATCATTTCCAACCAAAATTACTAACAAGCTTATATGTAGAAACTTCCCGAGAGGACTTGAATGTCTAATACCTGACTATTCTTTCATCAATTGTGTTTATCCTCATAAGTTATTTTTACTCACGGTACGATTCCTGTCTCAGTTTCTCTTCCAGAGCCCTCACCTCAGGTGGAGACTTTCAAGAAGAAAGATGTGGTGGAGATTCTCTCCCATAAGAAAGCCTACAATGCTTGTGAGTAGCAAACAATGATTCAAGTCAGGGTATTTTGTCTTCTTGTCCTTTTTCGAGCTGTGATGGACTGAAGAGTTCAGTGGCGTTTACTTGTAAATGTTTAGAGTGCTTTCAAGTCAAGTATTTACTTAGATATTTTCCTCTTTGGTCTTACTTTGTCACAGTGTATTATTGTTTTTAAATTAAAGGGGGGGGGGGGGGGTGAAATGCTGTTTCATGCATACTGAGCTTTTTACACTGTTAAAGACTTGGATTCCCATCCTAAACATAGTCAAAGTTTCAAAAACTAATGTTGGACGTTTGATGGAGTATTTCTGTGTCAAAAATACTCCTTCCGGTTTCTCACAAGTTTCGGAGAGTTTTTTTCGAGTATGGGTCTACTTGACGTTAATAGATCGGAAGGTCCTTGTATGGGCCGTACGGGCTCTTCTCCCGGTAGGGTGCGCGCGCGCGTCACTAGCGCGAGAGAGGAAATGCACGCTGTAAACAGTAAACTGCTCTCAGCTGCAGATCCAGTCGTCCGTGAACACTAATGTCGGTTATAGTCCGCGCCGCGCTCCACTTCATTCCTCCACATTGACATTAAGCGACTTCAATGCTTCAGCACAGCATTCCGGGAAGGCAGCGCTGCATTTGAACCCATTTGAACGCAGAAATGCTTCAGTCGCATCGCAGAGTGGATCTCCACACTCCAAGAAGTGTGTTTTTGACGGAGCCGTCCCAGCGATAAAGGTTCGGTCCTGCTTTGGAAGCAGCCGGTAAGTAAAACTGCTTCAAATGTCTGTGCTGTGCTTATCGTCGTGTATGTAAACATCAGTAAACGACACGATCGCGTGCTTCGTCATTCAAATGCACTAACGGACTTCATTGCTGTTCTATGTAACTTATAACGTTACACTACTCTGACGTGCAAAACCGTGTTGCTTGCTACTAAGGTTTGGTCGCATACAATAGTCCATAAACCGAATCATGTCATGTTGACAGGCCTCTAAATACAGTACATACCACAGAGATGGACGTCCTGCTGTTGCTGTTTCTATTTCAGCCTCCGAATTAGATTCTGGATCATATCTATTAGCTGAGATAGCGATGGGTTTCTCCACGCTTGAGGACGTCACCGCTTTGCGCATATGTCATTCTTTAGCTCCGCCCACACGATACGCCTCCAGGCGCTCGTTTTTTTCTGGAAAGACTCGGTACAGCCCAAATTTTGTTTTACAAATATAATAAAACGAAAGACTTTTCGGAGATATGAAGGATGCAATACTACTCTATAGGTACTCAAGATTGACATGAGATTGACTGAAACTGAGTGTTTCACCCCCCCTTTAAGCTTGACAATATTATGCTATCTTCGCCAACTGTTAGTCAATGAGCCCAAGCACTTTATTGTCTCTTCTTTAATTTTTATAGCAATCTTGATTGCCCATTTGAAGCTGTCGCCAGGCGAGCTACGCCAGGTGCTTATGACGATGTCGAGCGAACGTTTGGAGTCTCCGCATATTAAACAACTGCTCCTGTATGCACCAGACGATGATGAGGTCAGACAGTACGAGCAGTTCAGAGATGACCCAAGCAAACTCAGCGAGCCTGATCAGTTTGTCCTACAGGTACATGATTAATAAGATGTGTAATGAGATTGATGAATAAATTATTATTTTGTTTTAGCAGGATGTGTATTATTGTTTTTTTGTTGCACAAGATAGCCTATTATGATTATACATCGATCAGTCATAACATTGACAGGTGAATAACTGATTATCTTTTCATCACATGTTAGTGGGTTGGATATATTAGGCAGCAAGTGAAAAAAAATCCTCAAAGTTGATGTGTTAGAAGCAGGAATAATGGGCAAACGTAAGGCTTTGAGAGAGTTTGACAAGGGCCACAGGGTCATGGGCGGCCATGGCTCATTGATGCACGAACAGAACTGGACCACGAAGCAATAGAGGAAGGTGGTCTAGGCTCATGAGTCACGATTTCGTTTACATCTCATGGACAGCTGGGTGCTGGGTGCTTGTGCGTCGCTTACCTGGGGAACACATGGCATCAGGATGCACTATGGGATAATGGCAAGCTGGCGGAGGCAGTGTGATGCTTTGGGCAATGTTCTGCTGGGAAACCTTGGGTCCTGCCATACATGTGGATGTTACTTTGACACGTTCCACCTACCTAAGCATTGTTGCAGACCATGTAAACTCTTTCATGGATAATGCGCCCTGCCACAAAGCAAAGGTGGTTCAGGAATGATTTGAGGAGCACAACAACGAATTTTAGTTGTTGACTTGGCCTCCAAATTCCCCAGATCTCAATCCAACTGAGCATCTGTCGGATATGCTGAACAAACAAATACGATCCATGGAAGCTCCACATCGCAACTTACAGGACTTAAAGGATCTGCTGCTAACACGTTGGTGCCAGATAACAAATCACACCTTCGGGGGTTTAGTGGAGTCCATGCCTCGACGGGTCAGGGCTGTTTTGGCAGCAAAAGGGAGACCAACACAATATTAGGATATTAATGTATGCCTGTTCAGTGTATGTAAAGTATACGTTTTATTTAATTAAATTTTTTTGTATAATTTTACCAATACTTGTGCTTTTGTGTATATTCAGATGCTTTCAGTGCCAGAGTATAAGACCCGCTTGAAAAGCCTGCATTTTAAGACTACCTTGCAAGAGAAAACAGAGGAGATGAGAGGGGCCTACGACTGCATTTTCAAAGCTTCAATGGAGCTCAAGAACAGCAAAAAACTGGCCAAGATTCTGGAGGTATAATTCCTTCATTTCCACCGAGTCATTCAGTTTCTCCCCAGATGCGCATGATCACACAGTCACGAAATCAAACACAAAGAGAGCCATTCACAGTCCGGATAAAAGACTGTTGACATATTCTTAAGGCAGGCTGTTCATAATACACACGGCAATGTACATGCTGGATCAAAAACGACCTTTTTTATCATGGCATGTAGATTAACTTTTTTCATTTGGTTTTCAGTTTGTGCTGGCTATGGGGAATTATCTGAATAACGGCCAACCCAAGACCAATAAAACGACTGGATTTAAGATCAATTTTCTCACTGAAGTAAGCCTTGTCGCTGTGTATGCATCATGATGAGTTCATTAAGGTTTATTGTTAGGTACTGAAAAGGTTTATTTAAAGAATCATTTTCTATCATGATATAACTACAGTTCTCCATTTTTCTGCTTGAAGCTCAGTACCACCAAAACAGTGGATGGAAAGTCAACATTTCTTCATATCCTGGTGAAATCATTGTGCCAGCACTTTCCTGAGGTTCTGGATTTTAGGAAGGAGCTTGTGACTGTGCCACAAGCAGCCAAAGGTGAACAGCTACTTGAGTCCAGTTCCTTCTCTTTTGCAGTCCGAATACATTTAGTGATGTCTCATGGATGAAGGCTTAAGACACTGATTACACAATGGTGCTCCTCGTCAAGTTTTGTCCTAGACATGGATCATCATTCCCTTTTAAAGTTGGTTTCTTGCTTCCATAGAGGGTGCTGCAGATCTCTTTAATATGAGTCATTGCTTTGTTCTCCACAGTGAATCAGAGAAACATCACCTCTGACTTTAATGACCTACATGCCACAATCCAGGACATTCGGTTAGCCTGCCAGAAGATGCCAGCCACCACTGATGATCGATTTGCTATTGTTATGAGCGTATCCTCCATCAAAATATCTAAAATGGATAGATTTTATCTTCTGGTGCATTCAAGTCCTGACATGAGAAGTTGCTATTTACCAGTTGGGAAGTCGTAATTATGGCATCAGGTGCGTTCTAATAAAACTTTTGGTCAGAGCAAGATGGCAATGCACCGTTTACAACCAGAATTCAGCAAGATTTTTAAAGACTTGATCTACAAAACAATGATAATTCGCATTGAGGGTGTTTTCATTCAATTTATGAAGGTGATGTATGATGAATTTTTAATATATTTTAATGTAAATTGTACAATACAATGGGATGTAAATGGGGGAAATCATTTTAACAAATGTACAATTAATATACATAATGCATCCATTGGTTCTGACGTTTTCTTTCTGACTTTTAATAATTATGTCTTCCGCGTGCGTTCAACTCATAAATACAAACTTTCCAACATGAATTAAATGCACTTTTATCATGTCTTATAGTTGCAAATATGGCAACTTTTCCAAGCAGATCCAGGTCAGATACCATATTTCGACCACTGAATATGCTTGATATTTGCCAAATTCATCACAAACCACCTTAACTACTTGCATGTAGGGATTTCTGGAAAACAGTCACCCCGCAGTGCAGTCTCTGGAGTCTCTGCAACAGCTGGCGATGGAAGAGTTCTGCAAAGTCGCCTCGTTCTTCGGTGAGGATGGAAAGACCACCGCCACTGAGAGTTTCTTCGGTATCTTCGCCGAGTTCATTGCCAAATTTGAGGTGAGCTTTGTATTAGACTACCTGATGGATGTTTCATTTTCAATTTGAGTGTCAGTCTAGCAAATGAGGTAAAGCTAGTAAAGCAAATGTATTGAGGTTTTTAGCACAGAAAGGTGGGAAAAAATAGGTCACTTATCTGAGAGCTGTTTTTAGACATGCTCTACTCGCTTACAACACAACTATTTACCAAACATTAACAATGTCCGTTACAAGACGAACAACACACACAAAGAACATCATTGATGCACTGTCAAAATAAATGACATGTGTAATGAAATCAAATTGTGCAAAATAAGTAATGCAGAAAGGCATGAATTTGATTGTCAAATACATAAACAGCTGATATTTATTAAAGATACCCAAGATGAATGGGGTAAAATGTAACTTAAAGGGTTACTTCAGTGATTTAGCATATGGCTTTGTATCAGTAGAAACCCGGGAGTATATTGGGATGATCGTCCTTCTCTCTTTTATTATTCTTAATTAAAATTTGCATTTTCAATGCTATAATATTTTATATTATTTTTTATTAAAAAAAAATAAATTCCACACAAGGTCAGCAGAGATAACAAAAAGATATTTTGAGCTGAATTTGCGTACAATTGTGAGTTATTTTGAAATTATAAATATGAAGAAATTGCTTACAGGATTATTTATTTATCACTTATTGATTAATATAGTAATTTAAAGGTAAATAATCTTTAAAAAAAATGCATTAAATAGAAAAAAATCTAAATGTAATGAGCTTTCTGAAGAAGAAAAAAGTATAATTTTAGGGCCTCATTTTCATTTGATTTTACAATATTTCTTGAGTATCACCAGTCTGGATGAGGAGTATGCATTTTATAGGTATCAAATGTTTATTTCAATATGTTGTTGTTGTTGTGTAGAGGGCTTTGAGTGACATCCAGACCACAGAAAACCCTCCACGCAGCCCCAGGAGCCCTCGCACAGCTTCTCCTGTGGCCTGGTGACCAACCCACCCAACATGAGGCAAACCCTTACAGTACATAAATGTGCACTTACATACATACATACTTCTATATCTGTCCTGAATTATTTAGTGATTATTTACAGTCATTCAAGGACCACATGTACAGTAATAATATAGTGCACAAGAGTTGTACAAGTGACCTCTCTGGCACATATCGGACAGGAAAACTTCGGTTATAGAGCAAATGGTGCAGAGAAAGATCATAAATGGCTTTAAATCATTTGGTCTAGGACATTATTTACAGGATGGACTGTTTGATTTTTCTTGGCGCTCAAAAACCAGGATATTTTTGCCTCTTGTAAATGGACAAGAATTGCCGCCAAACTTTTTGCAGTGGAATTGTAAACATAATAAGTGCAGTTAGATAAGATATATTTAATGTAAAGTGTTATTAGGACTGTGAGGGTCAGATTTGACTGACTTTATATATTAATAAAAGTGTTATTTAGGAGAAAAGTGCTTTAACAATGTGTCTTAATTCTGCTTATATGTATTTAATCAACTTGGGTTGGAGTTGTTGGTTGGTCATTGTACTGTAAAACAGGTATTTTGTTAAACTAATGTCTTAACTGATAAAGTCATTCCTGATATGCAGGATATTTAAGTGCAATATATTATGAATTACTGATGATGATTTATTTAAAGCAAAAACTACATATATAGAGATATATTATTGTACTAAAGAGGCCATTACTGTAGTTGGTATATTGCTTTACTAGTTACAGAAACAGTGATGAGCTAGATTATAATTTCACTATATGCATTTGCTATTTTTAAAGTATTAAAAATTAACCTTTGTGATGCGTTATGTCTGCTTTAAAACCTTATTACCATAGTAAATCATATTATTCTTGTATCATTCTGTTCATCGTTATTGTCATTGATAAACTTTCTGTATGATTTGTATTAAACTATCCGATTGTAAAAATTGTGACTATCACATATGGTTGAGCCTTTATCTATACAGTTGAGGTTATAATTATTGGCACCCCTGGTAAATATGATCAAAGATGGCTACAAAAATAAAATCTGCAATGTTGATCTTTTATTTAAAAATGCACAAAAATCTAACCTTTCATTGAAGTAAAAGGGGTAAATCACATTATTTATTTAAATGCACTTCTCAAACACGTTGGCCACAATTATTGGCACCCCTAAAATATCTCCGTACTACGGAAGAGGATTAGGGCCAAGCAAAAAAAAAAAAAAAGCATCTCGAGATTAAAGTCATTATAATGCGAGATTAAACTCGTTAAATTTCGAGAAAAAAAGTCGAAATAAAATCTTGAGAATAAACTCATTAAATATTGAGAATAAAATCGTTGTGTTTCGAGAAAAAAAAAGTAGAAATAAAATCTTGAGAATAACACATTCGATCAGTGTTCATTGCAGCATACTGATAGAGGACATGGCAGAGTTGGATCACTTAGTCAAGCTATATTTCAGACTTTCTTTCAGTAACAAAGAAATACTATCAACTTTAGCTAATTATGACAAAATTATATTAATGTCCTCTATCAGTATGATATGCAATGAACACTGATCGAATGCGTTATTCTCAAGATTTTATTTTGACTTTTTTTCTCTAAATATAACGACTTTATTCTCGATATTTAATGAGTTTATTCTCAAGATTTTATTTTGACTTTTTTTCTCGAAATATAACAAGATTTTTCTCAAAACACAACGACTTTATTCTCAATATTTAATGAGTTTATTCTCAAGATTTTATTTCAACTTTTTTTCTCGAAATATAACGAGTTTTTTCTCGAAACAGAACGACTTTATTCTCGATATTTAATGAGTTTATTCTCGAGATTGTATCTCGACTTTTTTTCTCGAAATTTAACGAGTTTAATCTCGCATTATAATTACTTTAATCTCGAGATGCTTTTTTTTTTTTTTTTTTTTTTTGCTTGGCCCTAATCCTCTTCCGTACTGATGTGTATTCCCATTAATATTTACATTTTTTACATTTTTTGTTCTCCAAACTCATCAGGCATTATAGAAGAAAACTGTTGTTATCTTGGCAAAAGGAGGTTGCAAAAATAGGGTGCCAATAATTATGGCCAATGTGTTTTGGATAAAAGCATTCATTTCATAATTTTATTTACCCCCAACTGTTAATTCTTTTACTTCAATGAAAGGTTAGATTTTTGCGCATTTTTAAATAAAAGTTTAAAAAAATATTTTTACTGCCATCTTTGATCATATTCACCAGGTGTTTCAATAATTCTGACCACGACTGTAAGTGTTGATTTAAAAAGATTTATTATGATAATATTTACCATGCTAATTCATTTCAATTGCATCATGGTTGGCTTGTTTTTTTTGTTTTGTTTTTGTTTTTTGAGTTTACAATTAAATGTAAGTAACCAGGGGCTTGTATTATAAAAACAGAAAATATTTTTACCATATGATCACAGCACATGTCGTTTATTACTGTTATTTAAATTAATTCATGGGTCATTATTATAATGTCAGTCTTGTAAATTGCTTTGTATTTTTACTTTTAGCACACTCCACAGTGTTAATAGCTCATGCTCTCCTGATGAATCATCTTTAAAGACAAATTAATGGTTGGTGGTGATAAAGGCAAAAAATATATATATACGTACTATACTAAGTTATGAGCATTTACAGTTCAGGACAGTTCAGCACTTTTACTATTGTTTGTTCATTTAAGAAATGACATGGTGGCTATTTCAGAGTTTTTTCCTCCTTCTTTTGTAATGTGTCATGTATGATAAATGTTGGCGCCTTTACTAAGTAACTCTGTATAAGTGATGTTGCAACATTGTTATGTTGTCATTACTTGTTTTGGTAATAAAACGCCCTTACATTTTAACCAGCGAGTAGTGTTACATGAAGACAAGTGGAGTTTGACCCCTTTGATTGGAGAGGGATCCTCTCTACGCTACAGAGAGAAACTCTGGGTTCGTTCACTGGAGACCCTACTTTCCTGTTTGAATGGACCGTTCTCTAGGATAGAGACCTCTGACTCTTTCTGACCCCGTATTCAGGTTAGTTTTGTTCATTTATTTCTTTTTATATGTTTATAAATGTCCATTTTTTTGTACAAGTATTTGTACTCCTCTTGAAAAAGTGTTTGAAATTTTAGGTTCAGCTTATTTTAATACTTCAGACTGAAAAAGCACTTTTGATTATGTTTGTATGCTTGTTTTATTTTTTGTGGGGGTAAAATATATTTGGTAGCGGTTAATTAGTACATTAATGGGTATCAATTCATATCAGTAAGAAGACTTAGAAATTAGTAATGGGCAACTACTAATGATGTAACTTTTTTTAAGCATTAGTAAGAACTTTACACTTCTTAATACAGGTCCCTTCGGTCTTAACATTGTGTCAGAGCTAACACTATGGGTAAACAAATTTCTTCTAGAAATACTGAAGCCTGATTGGAATAACGGCATTGTAACACAATGACCAATGACGCTCTAGCACGTGATATTGGGTGGGAATGCTCCTGATATTAGGTGGTGATCAGCAGAATTTTCTCAGAATCTTGTGCTCTCATGCTCTGTTTTCAAGAAGCCAACTACTGCTCACCAGATTTATGGTAAATGGACTGCATTTATATAGCGCTTTTAACAGACCCTATGGCCATCCAAAGCGCTTTACATATTGCCTCACATTCACCCATTCATACACCGACGGCGATGTCAGCCATGTAAGGCGCCATCCAGCTCATCGGGAGCAGCTGGGGTTAGGTGTCTTGCTCATGGACACCTCGACACTTGGTCAGGTGGAACCGGGGATTGAACCACCAACCTTCTGGTTTGTAGACAATCTACATGAACCACTGAGCCACTGCCGCCCCGGAAGCCACTGCCGCCCCGGAATTTACTCCAACCAGCGGAGCGGCACCAGATTGCCGCTCCCTTATATGCGTTCTGGTTATGATGATATTTTGCTGTTACTGTGATGTGAGGAATGTCAGGATCTTTCACCTCCGTATCGACTTCATCTTTGACTTTCACCCTCCACTAATTGTTTCGAAGCAGCTTCACAGTGTTAACAGGAAGATAATGTAACAGAATTTGATTTCGGCTGGATTTCTGGTGAAAACGGTGATGTTATCCAGCTAATTTAAATTATCACATAGTATAAATGCGGGCAGATCAGTAATTTAGTTTAAACTTTCGTGGCCCCAACTGAAAAGCCAAAGGCGACAGTGGCAAGGACGCAAAACTCCTTCAGGGCCAGAATGGAGAAAATAAACCTTGGGAGAAACCAGGCTCAGTCGGGGTGCCAGTTCTCCTCTGGCCGACGAACAGACAGTGAATGATTATGATTCTGTTAACATTGCAGGTCAGAAGTCGTTGGTCATGTCCAGGTGCAGGTCCACCATCCGATCTGAACACGGCCTGGATCCGGCTGACTGCAGTAAATCTCGGGATAAACAGAGAGACTAACATTAGCGTAGATGCCACTCTTCTTATGGTGTAACAAGTACATCAGGTGTTATGGAAAAGTGTTCCCGGTTTTGACTGACCTTGTTAATGCAGCCTAACAATCATTTAACTGAGGAATCAGCAGCAGCCGGATGCAGGAGAGTCACAGAAAAAGCTCACTTCAAGTCAGTGTCCGCATGCCTCGCTTCCACCTGAACTGCCGTCTCCGCCCCTCCAATAGAGCCTGGTCTGGACTTTTGGCATGTCAGAAGTTTATAAGGGTGACCTGCAGTGAACCTTCTTAGACAATAAACACAGTCCCCCACCTTGAAGTGGCAATCTGCCTTGTGTAAAGCACAACATTTCTATGTGATATAAAAAGTCTCCGCTTCAGAGCGATGGTCTGCCATGTTCAGAGCTCACTACAGATATTTGTAACTTGGGACTATGGCACTGGTGAATTGCCTCATGTCAATCACTTCATCTTTTGTTCTTGGACAGCGACTGTATGCCCTCCATGCTCAAGTAAACAGACGCTACAATGGCTTGTTACCATCACATGCATATCCCCTGGTCCATCTCGCGGAGGAGGGACTTCATCTCTCAGACGGGGTTCTCAATCTGAGTCGCTCAGCTTAACTCACCAGCCAGAAGACGTTTGCTGAAGCCAGAGCCCCAAGAGCCTCCTCTACCAGGCACCTCTATGCTTAAGTCTTTGAGGGCTGGTGCCGCTTAAGGAATGAGGACACTGTGAATTGTCTGATTCCAGTTATGTCCTGGAATGGGCGACAGAAGCAATTGGACACCGGCCATGAACCTTCTACCCTCAAAGTATATGTACATTTATACTCGGCACAAGATGCCCATCTATGATCCCCACTTTGGATTTGGCTTTAGTTCTGAAAGCCTCAACACGTTCCCCATTCGAGCCACTCAGTCGTCTTTGCTGAAAGTGCTCTTTTCATGTTACATTATGTTTCTAATGTGCTCTCAACAATGTTCAGAGCTCAGGTTTTACAAAGCCGATTCCAAAAAAGTTCGGACACTGTACAAATTGTGAATAAAAAAGGAATGCAATAATTTACAAATCTCATAAACTTATATCTTATTAACAATTGAATATAGATGACATATCAAATGTTGAAAGTGAGACATTTTGAAATGTCATGCCAGATATTGGCTCATTTTGGATTTCGTGAGAGCTACACACTCCAAAAAAAGTTGGGACAAGTAGCAATAAGAGGCCGGAGAAGTTAAAAGTACATAAAAGGAACAGCTGGAGGAACAATTTGCTAACCTGGATGACAGCTGAACTTAGCCCCGCCCACAAAATGTTTAGGTCGGGCGGTTCGGTCTGGCCTCGTTCCATAGAGGAGTAATTATCTCCGAACAGAAACTGTTTCTCTGGGAAAAAAATGGTGTTTGGGGGTAAGATGTGTGCTATTTTGGCAAGGTTGCCTGCTAAAATTCACATTCATGGGTCTATATATCGCATAATAGTCGCTATGCGGACATAGCAAAAAACAGCGGAAAAAAAGTCTGCCTTGGCAACACAGTGCAGTTGAGCTCTGTTGACATTTGACAATACGTCGCTTCGTTGCTCTGATTGGTTGTTGGTCTGTCCAATTTCCTGGTTCGGTTGAAACACGCCCCATAATCACAGCCCAATGGAGCAGTTTCAGACTAGAATTCAGAATGACCACGTCAGGCTACCAATTTGCAACTTATTAGGTCAATTGGTAACATTATTGGGTATAAAAAGAGCCTCTCAGAGCGGCAGTGTCTCTCGGAATTCAAGATGGGCAGAGGATCACCAATTCCCCCAATGCTGCGGCGAAAAATAGTGGAGCAATATCAGAAAGGAGTTTCTCAGAGAAAAGAGTTTGAAGTTATCATCATCTACAGTGCAGAATATCATCCAAAAATTCAGAGAATCTGGAACAATCTCTGTGCATAAGGAAGATGCAAGTAGATAAGGTCTGATGCGACAAAAGAAGACCTAAGACAGTTGAGCACATAGAAGCCTTTATTAGACAAGAATGGGACAACATTCCTATTCCTAAACTTGAGCAACTTGCCTCCTCAGTCCAAAGACGTTTGCAGACTGTTATAAAAACATGGCCTTGTCCCAACTTTTTCGAGATGTGTTGATGCCAGGAAATTTAAAGTCAACTTATTTGTCCCTTAAAATGATACCTTTTCTCAGTTTAAACATTTGATATGCCTTTCTATGTTGTTTTCTGAATAAAATATTGAAATTTGAAAAAAATTCTGAACTTGCACATCATTGCATTCTGTTTTTATTCACAATTTGTACAGTGTCCCAACGTTTTTAGAATTGGGATTGTACCTATATCATCTTTTGCTCTGTCTATGCAAACCTGCTACTGGACACCCCTCACCACACACACAAACACAGTCGCTTGCACTGTATGTGCTCTAGACAGTTTTGTCTCTGTGCCGCTTTTGGTGTGCTTTGGTAGACGCGTTAAAGGTCAGTTGCCATCAAAGCAGAGGCTATGCCACTGGGTTGTGGATGCGATAGCTTTGGCTGACAAATCACAAAAAGTGGAATGCCCAGTAGGTGTCCGAGCCCACTCTACAAGGGGTTTGGCTTCCTCATGGGTACGGGAGAGCGAATGTCTTTTGAAGACACATGCTCAGCGCAAGAATTGGCTTCTTCAAACACTTTTGCCAGATTCCATAATCTAGGGGTTTCTAAGCATTCCTATTATTATTATCATCATCTTAGAAGGTGCCTGTGGTGGATGAATAAGCACAGCCCCTTCTCTTGGACCAGGTGTTTCAACAAAGTCAACAAAGACGGCGGTGCTTCTGCCGCCCAGCCCGCTCAGCTAAGTAAAACCTCTGAAGCTGGGATATTTTGCTTCAGTTGATTCGTTAAGTGGCGAGATCCACCCCTTCCCAATCACTTCACTGCAACACCCGGAGGGGTCGTTTGCCACTTTATTATACATTTTACTGCGGTGACTGTTAGACCGACTGAACAACAATGTCCAGCTACAGTTATTCTCTCATAGCTTCATAAGCACCAAGCCCTGATTCTGTGCGCTTGAACGTCATTGGCTGTTGTGTTACAATGGCGTTTTTCCAATCAGATATATTGTAATTGGATATTGATTAGCATGGGTAACTGCAGTCTCATTTACAGTGAGGAAAATAAGTATTTGAACACCCTGCTATTTTGCAAGTTCTCCCACGTGTAAATCATAGAGGGGTCTGAAATTGTCATCATAGGTGCATGTCCACTGTGAGAGACATAATCTAATCAGCCCAGAACTACACGGGAGGAGCTGGTCAATGATCTGAGAGAAGCTGGGACCACCGTTTCCAAGGTTACTGTTGGTAATACACTAAGACGTCATGGTTTGAAGTCATGCATGGCACTGAAGGTTCCCCTGCTTAAACCAGCACATGTGCAGGCCCGTCTTAAGTTTGCCAATGACCATTTGGATGATCCAGAGAAATCATGAGAGAAAGTCATGTGGTCAGATGAGACCAAAATAGAACTTTTTGGTCATAATTCCAATAAACGTGTTTGGAGGAAGAAGAATGATGAGAACCATCCCAAGAACACCATCCCTACTGTGAAGCATGGGGGTGGCAGCATCATGTTTGGGCGGGTTTTTCTGCACATGGGACAGGGTGACTGCACTGGATTAAGGAGAGAATGACCGGGGCCATGTATTGCGGGATTTTGGGGAACAACCTCCTTCCCTCAGTTAGAGCATTGAAGATGGGTCGAGGCTGGGTCTTCCAACATGACAATGACCCAAAGCACAGCCAGGATAACCAAGGAGTGGCTCTGTAAGAAGCATATCACGGTTCTGGTGTGGCCTAGCCAGTCTCCAGACCTAAACCCAATAGAGAATCTTTGGAGGGAGCTCAAACTCTGTGTTTCTCAGTGACAGGCCAGAAACCTGACTGATCTAGAGAAGATCTGTGTGGAGGAGTGGGCCAAAATCCCTTCTGCAGTGTGTGCAAACCTGGTCAAAAACTACGGGAAACGTTTGACCTCTGTAATTGCAAACAGAGGCTACTGTACCAAATATTAACAGTGATTTTCTCAGGTGTTCAAATAATTATTTACAGCTGTACCATACAAATAAATAGTTAAAAAATATCATACATTATGATTTCTGGATGATTTTTTTTTTTTTTTTAGATTTTGTCTCTCACAGTGGCCATGGAAAATTCAGACCCCTCCATGATTTCCAAGTGGGAGAACTTGCAAAATAGCAGGGTGTTCAAATACTTATTTTCCTTACTGTATCTTTCCTTGCATAGTATTACGAACAACTGGAAAGGTCATGGGAATTCGGGATCGGTTAAAATGTGTGGGAACTCTTAGTTTACTAGTGGTATGTTTGTGCCTGATGATAATGATAATGCCTTTACAAACTTTAATACTACCAACTTTACACCTCAGTGAAACCTAAAAAATGTGTATCTTGCTGGCTGCTGTTTGCATGTTTCCATATATAGTATTTCTCTCTTCTGTTGAGAAAAAAATTGATTAATTCCATGCAGTAACTCTCATAAATCTGTTATGAAACAACATACAATGTGGTCTTTTGTATGGGTTCCTTCTCAAATTTGGATCTGAAATCAGAAAATGTTCTGCCTATATAATCCCATTACTGTCTGTGCTTTATGAAATGAGTTTTATGTAATATCTGCCCTGTGGTCCTTTCTTACAAGTTAAGTTTTACACTCTGTAGGGAAACATTTGCCATTTCTCTGTTGTAACTTATACCCGGTATCTGATTAAATGACACAACAAGCATGAACATGTGAAAACAGACTAGATAATGTATAATCAGTGGCATAGTCACGTGTTGGTATCATTACATTGAATGTGGTAATCAAAGTGTGTCTGTTAGGGAAATTATCCAGCATCCGTTGCTTTAAAGTGACACACACCTGAGAAACTCTTTGACCTCATGGCTACCACCGAGCATCCCAATTCGTCCCCTTCCCCAACCGCAGAGGGCACATCTCCGCAGACCACCCTGGCCATCACAGATATAGTGGTGCTTGTCATCTACTTCCTCTTGGTTCTGGCAGTGGGCTTATGGGTAAGTTTCCTAAACATGACAAAATGCACTGCTTTATCCTTTCACAGTGACACAATGTTACTCCAGCAAATGTGTTACTTATCACATTTATGGCTTAACATCATGTATATGGCATATTTATAACCTTTGCTCACCCAACAGTCCATGTGGAAGACCAAAAGGAGCACTGTGGATGGTTATTTTCTTGCCGGCAAAAACATGACTTGGTGGCCGGTGAGTAAAAAAATGTATGGTGTCTCCAAAAGAAAACAACAACACACACAAAAAAATAACAAGCAATTAAATTTTGCATTAAAAAAAATTAAGCCTCTTTATTTAGGATCATTATCATCATGAAGATTAAGCACAATTCTCCCATCAGTTCTCATAACTGTAATAGAAAATATATATTTATCATTACTATAAAGTGTATCATTGGTATACTATTATAATTTGGTAATATTTTTATAGAATATTTTTAATATTTGGTAATATTTTTAATAATATTATAATATCAAGTAGCTCATATTTTTATTAGATTTTCTTTGTATATATTCTGTTTAAAAATATTTCTCTTAAAATAATTATTAGTCATTTTATTGTGATTTTTTTATTCGTTTTTAAATATGTCCATATCGTCTTTTTCTTTTCGTTTTATTCATTTGTTTTAGTTAATTCGGTTATTAGTTATTGAGTACTTAAATTTAAACTAAACAAAAATGATAAATGTTGCATTGGCAACTAACTTGAAATGTTTTTATTGTTTTAGTGTTTGTTAACGACAATAACCTTGGCAATGTGATAAGACTGTCAGTGATGTAATGTCTTAAAATTGTCATGAAAATATAACAAACAAAAGGTCCCCAAAACAGTTTTGTTGTAGCTTTCTTTATGGAAAATTCTATTTATTCATGTTATTAAAGGGGGGGTGAAATGCTTTTTCATGCATACTGAGCTTTTTACACTGTTAAAGACTTGGATTCCCATCCTAAACATAGAAAAAGCCCCGTGACAGAGCTGGAGAGCAGGATGGGTAAATGATGGTTTTATTTTCATTTCAGGGTGATGGGTGAACTATCCCTGAACTAAAAAAATAAAAATGTTGTATTGAAATCCGCAAAATTCGGCAACAAATCTGCACCAAAAACTCAGTAGGTGGCGATGTCACTTTGTAAAGAAACACACACCTGTGGACTGAACGCGTAGGCCTAATACACACGCGCATATACGATGTCCCCATTTTCACAAATTCACATTTTTGTAGTTTTCACCGAGACGATAATGGTAACGTATCGTTTTAGAAACGTGCACTTTGAATCCCTTTTTTAAAAGCGTTTTCAGGCCCCCCGAGTGCCGTCGTCATGTACGTGAACGGCCAAAAACGCAGACGTTTTTGCGTTGAAACCGGTGTTTTGTGTAAACGGTTCCTCACAGCTCTTCTTCTGTGGTGTTGTGCAGGTGGGCGCCTCTCTGTTCGCCAGTAATGTGGGCAGTGGTCACTTCATTGGGCTCGCAGGCTCTGGGGCGGCAGCTGGAATCGGTGCCACTGCTTATGAATGGAACGTGAGCACACAATTACTACAATTTTAAGAGATACAGAGTACATTGATTGACCCCACTTTATATTAGGTGGCCTTAAGAACTTTGTACTTACATCCAAAAAATAAGTACAATGTACTTAGTGTGTTCAAATTGTATTGTATACAGAAATGAATTACAGACGTAATTACATGCAGGTATTTTTAAAATGTAAGTACAATGTAAAAATATGTATGTACACAATAAGTGCATTGTATCAATTGATTAATTACAATGTTAGTACATAGTAGTTAAGGCCACCTAATATAAAGTGGGTCCTATTGATTTGCTGAATATACATGCATTATGGAAAAAGACAAAGGCATGAGTGACGTCTGGCATGAGAGATTAACTTCTCATGTTCTTTTGCAGGGCATGCTGATGGTGCTGCTCTTGGGCTGGCTGTTTTTACCCATCTATATTGCATCAAGAGTGAGAAAACAACATATTTAATACAGTATTGCATACACTTAAGGTCATTTAAATTCAAGCAACAGATTTGATGTGTTTGTTTGTTTTTTAAAACCATAAAAAATGTGGGGTCCGTATATATTTTTAAATGTTTTTGAAAGAACTCTCTCTTATACTGACCAAGCCTGCATTTATTTGGTCAGAAATACATTAAAAACAGTAATATTGTGAAATATTATTACAGTCTTTAATTGTAATATATTTTAAAATGTAATTTATGATGTAAAGCTGAATTTTCACCTTCACTCCAGTCTTTAGTGTCACATGATCCTTCAGAAACCATCATAATATTTATTAAATTAATTAGTTTTGCTCATAAAAACATTTTATTATTATTATCAATGTTGAAAACGGTTTTGCTGCTTAATATTTTTGTGTAAACCGTAATACTTTCCATCAAAGAATCCTGATTTTTTTTTTAGTTAATTTATTGAAAAAAATCTTTTGTAAAATAAATTGTAAATTGACACGATTGTCCAATTTAATACATCCTTACTGAATAATGTGTTTAAACGCTTTATTCACTAAACCCAAACTTTTGGATTATAGTGTACACACACACACACACACACACACGCACACGCACACGCACACGCACACGCACACACACACACACACACACACACACACACTACTATGTCTATGCAGCTCTCTTTATCTACTTGTTTTTGCAATTTGCAGGTCACAACAATGCCTGAGTATTTACAGAAAAGATTTGGTGGCAAAAGAATACAGTTATTTCTTTGCGTTTTATATCTATTTATCTACATCTTCACAAAAATATCCGTAAGTATGATGTTTTTAAAAAAAAATGTAATTACCAGAGTTGATTTGGTGATCAGCTTTAAATGAATCTGTCCGTGTGTGTCTGTGCAGGTGGACATGTATGCCGGAGCGGTGTTCATCCAGCAGGCTCTGCAGTGGAACATCTACCTCGCTGTCGTTCTGCTGCTCGGCATTACGGCTCTGTACACCATCGCTGGTCGGATATTTTATTACTCTTAAGGGCTGTTCATACCAAGAACGATAACCGTGTTAGCATCCACACCAAAGCATGACAACATAAACAAGGCATTGGCTGCTTTAAATGCTCGAGTTCTGAGTGATACCAACAATATCTTTCCTTTGTGTAGTTATCGGTATGGTTTGGATATTTCTATGGTAATAGAATTAGAACAATAGGTGAAACAAACAAAGCTTTTCGAAACTTCAAATGTTGAACCAGTTTCAAAGCATCGTCAGCCAAATATGTTGGTAATGATGGATGTAACTCGCGACAATAGTTGACTTTGGGAAATGCACCCCAGTACAGTATAAATGCATTGGACTGAAATCTCAGCCCAAACAAGCATAAAACCTCATGAAGCATAACACCTTTTACAAACCAATTGCAAATGTTTTATTGAACGTGTTGTCACAAATCGTCTAATACTATTAATTATGAAGTGTCTAAATAATATTTTATTCAATTGTAGGACTTGGCAACCCAATGCACAGGACAGTGCTGACACCACAACAAAAATATTCATGATTCTGAAAATACAGAATTATTTTTAGATAATATTATTTTATATAATATGCTTGTTTAGATATATTTAAAATAATATTTGCCAGTTATAAAATACATTTGGCATTATAGGATCCACACATTTCCCCATTGCAATATTATAGATTATATTCAACGTTATATATAGTAGTTTAATGTAGTACTGACACTGTACACTAGACATTTTTCTCTCATGGCTATTTTAATTTTGGGTGAACAATACAGTATACAGATGGTGACTATCCACAATTGCTTTGTGGATATTCATTTTTGTATTGCGATATATTGTGGCACAATATATTGGTAAACCCCTATTATGGAGGGTTTTGTTAAATCAGGCCAAAAACATGATTTTTATTATAAAAAATGTGTCATTAAATGTTGAAAAATTGAGGCCAGGCAAATTTAGAGAGAAAAAAAATGATCTGAGATTAGATAAAAACGATTTAGAAACTTATTCATGGTTTCACAGAGATCCACATTTCAAAAATATCCTATCTACCGGTATATTATCTTGATTATCTATCTATATTGTTGTTAGAGATCCATCTATTTATTAAGAAATTATGGGTTTATCTAGGTAGGTGTAAGTTTTGGATTGATCTCTAACTTCTACCTTTAGAAGGCCGATAGATCTACGTAGAGTTCAAGTTCTAGGTGGTTAGACTGAAGTTTTAAATGTGAAGTTCTAGTTCTTCTGTCTATGTAGCAACATTTCAAAAGTTATGACTTAACAAAGCCTCATTTACTGTGAAATCATTTGACTTGGGCAGTTTGAAGCATGCTCTGAATTACTGGTTTTAAACAATTGATTTGCAAAAGTTTCATGAAGCAGTGTTTTGAAAGTGGCCATCGCTAGTTCTGTTTATCATTCTCGTTCTGAACAGCCTTTTAAAGGGTTAGTTCACACAAAAATAAAAATTCTCTCATTAATTCCTCACCCTAATCTCGTTCGACCTCCGTAAGAACTCCGTTCATCTTCAGAACACAGATGAAGATATTAGTGTTGAAATCCGATGGCTCAGAAAGGCCTTCATTGACACCAATGTCATTTCCTCTCTCAAGACCCATAAAGGCACTAAAGACGTCGATACAAAGCCCATCTCACTACAGCGGCTCTACAATCATTTTATGAAGCCACGAGAATAGTTTTTGTGCACAAAAAAAACAAAATAGTGACCATACAGTGATGGGCGATTTCAAAACAAAGTTCCGAACGGTTATGAATCAGCGAATCGATTCATGATCCGGATCGCCAAAGCCTCGTGATTTCAGCAGTTTGGCAAGCGATCTGGATCATGAATCGGTCCGCTGATTCATAACCGTTCGGAACTTTGTTTTGAAATTGGCCCGTCACTATACAAGTCGTTATTTCGTTTTTTTGCGCACAAAAACTATTCTCGTCTCTTCATAAAATGATTTTAGAGTCACTGTAGTGAGATGGGCTTTGTATCGACGTCTTTAGTGCCTTTATGGTAGCCTGACAAGCCAGACCCACATCAAGATGTTTGGTCTGGAAACTCACCATAGACAGGGCTCAATCTGAGGGGCGGGATAAACGGTTGTCTTTCAAACTCCCTCTGCACGTGATAGGATAGCGCTACCACCAACCAGAGCAACGAAGGTGAAACAGAGCTCGTTGATAGATTAAACATTCGCCGTATCCGGTCGGCTAAACTCCGAACACATCTTCCCTTTTTAAGAATGACTTCAGTGCCATTCTTTGTTCTTTTCTCAGAGAAAAGCTTAACTCCAAGTCTTCCAGAGTCACGGTCAAAGCTGATTCGAAAGACCGCCGCCGTTCGCCAGTTTCTGTGTTTACTAGAAGCACGCCAATGCAACTCGGCTGTCTTCATTATGGCCCCGCCCGCCGACTCTATACACAATGTGATTGGCCCGTCCAGATTGCGAGGAATACAGCTCAGAAGGATATTGAGAGTTCCTAGACGACACTTGCGGGCAGATTAAATTTGCTGCCGCTAGGGTGCGTCTAGATTTCTAGGCTACCTTTATGGGCTTTGAGAGAGGAAATGACATTGGTGTCAATGAAGGCCTTTCTAAGCCATCGGATTTCAACACTATCATCTTCATTTGTGTTCTGAAGATGAACAGAGGTCTTAAGGGTGTCGAACGACATTAGGGTGAGGAATTAATGAGAGAATTTAAATTTTTGGTTGAACTAACCCTTTAATCGTAGAAGTAAGGAAGTCTTCTAATCTTCTAAACCATATCTTGACTGATGTGGTCACAGGTGGTCTGGCAGCAGTGATCTACACCGATGCGGTTCAGACTGTCATCATGGTGGTCGGGGCCTTGATCCTCATGGGCTTCAGTGAGTGACCATGACAATTATGTTGACTTAACTTCTGAAGCCTTTATCCAATATTTTTTTCTTCTTTTTGATGTCAGGTTTTGCAGAGGTTGGGGGATTTCAGGCTGTCCTGGACAAGTATCCTCAAGCTATTCCCTCGATCCGAGTGCCCAACACCACCTGCGGAATCCCTCGGGATGATGCCTTTCACATATTTCGTCACCCTGTGACCTCTGACCTGCCCTGGCCAGGAGTAATCCTGGGCATGTCTGTGCCCTCCATGTGGTACTGGTGTTCTGACCAGGTGAAGGATCAGCAGTATTGATTGAACTTGCTTATTTAAGATGCATTACCTATAATGGGTATAATGGCTGTTATACTGTATATTTATGTTGATCTAATTGTAAGTTCTTGCTTTAGAAGGTCTAGAGATCAATCTAGAGTTCAACTTCTAGGTAGCTAGACTGAAGATCTAGTTTTGTCTATCTGGCTACTCTTGTGAAAAAATAGTGCGCTTAAACATAGTGAATGAGCGCAATACTCTTAACCCTTAAATGCGTAAATGTTTCGCAAATCGTCATTACATATTTGGGTCTTTAGCGACCCGGATCTACATCATCTTACAGAATAAAATAAAGCACATTTCATTACCTTTTGGAGCTTGTAAGGGTTCAGTTTGAGCAGATGTTTTCTACCATCATCACTGTCCTCATCAGAGCTCATTTCCCAGTACATTCAGCATCTGCCTCATCATTTTCAACATCAGTATTTTGATCTCTGACAGCTTCTTCATCAGATCCACCATCAGTGACAGTGACAGTAATATCTGATTGTGTTCAGTTCTCGCTTTGCCTTAAATCTCTGAAACATTTCAGCTTTTGCTGAGAATTCTTCCTATTATTTTGTTTTCTGCCTGCAGTGACTGTGAGTGAAACGCACTTCATCATGCAGACATAATATACTTACACTGTTACACACCTCGGGTCGTTAGCGAAAACGAAAACTTGTATTGTTTATAATGAATTGATTGAGGAATACTAAGAAAAGCTGAGGTCAAACTTTTAAAAACGAATGAGGAGGAGGCTAGTTAATGACGTCCCGGGTCACTAAAGACCCACGGTATGCGTTTAAGGGTTAAATGTAGCTGAAGCGTACTTCTTTTTCACAGTGGTTGTTCTAGACTAGTTTCTATGTTGTTTAGAGAACTCTTCTTTAGCAAACACCTTGTAATCATCCACGAGATCTTACCAACTGCGTTGCAACAACATACCTTCCAAACATGATTTATTTTGTTGTCGTTCCTGTGTGCAGGTTATAGTGCAGCGCTCGCTTGCTTCCAAGAACATTTTGCATGCTAAAGGAGGCTCTCTGCTGGCCGCTTACCTCAAAGTTCTGCCCTTCTTTATGATGGTTATTCCAGGCATGATCAGCAGGATACTTTACCCAGGTACCCCACTGAAACATACACCACATTTTAAGACTCTAAATGTACAGTTCTATTGATGTGTGTGTGTGTGTTTCAAATGTAGACGAGGTGGGCTGTGGAGACCCGGATGTGTGTAAACAGGTTTGTGGGAATCCCGTGGGCTGCTCTGACATTGCTTATGCCAAACTGGTCATGGAGCTCCTTCCCGCAGGTATCAGTGAGATTCCTTGACTGTTTATGTATGTTGGTTTTCCCCCCACATTGTTCAGTTCCTAGATCATCTGGCAGAGCCGAATCATTTTCTTCCCGTGTGTTTGTCCAGGTCTGAGGGGTTTAATGATGGCTGTGATGTTGGCTGCTCTCATGTCCTCTTTAACCTCCATATTCAACAGTTCTAGCACCATTTTCACCATGGACCTGTGGAGAAACATCCGCCGCACCGCCTCCGAATGGGAGCTCATGATTGTGGGAAGGTGTGACATCTACAAGCTGCTATACACGCATTCATCCATTTCTCCAGCCTGTAAAAAGCCTATTTACGTCAGAAAGACTCCAACGTTGGACAGTCATTCAAATTTGATTGAAATCGGAAAAAGTGGGTTGACGCCAAAACCAAACGTTGGCAGGACGTGATTATTCAGCATCTAATGATGTTATAATTTAATGTTGTGTGGATATTGACATTATGATATTTAGCAAACGTTGGGTTTTGATTACCATCATAACATTACCAATCATTTAGTATCGATTAGTAAAGTCATCGTGTCCGGTTGCTTTACAAACAGGCAGTGTTCTGAGACGCGTTTAGGACTGCGCATACCCATTAGCTTTGTCCAGACGGACAAATTCTGTTTAATGTTGTTGATCGCCTTATTTTATACATCTGCTTACTTATCTCTTGTTTCTGCTTCTTCTTTTCATGTGTTTTGATCAAGAGATTCTGTTCTCTTTACGAAGATGTGTAATAGTGCCCCCTACCATATAACAGTGAAAACACTGAAGGGAAAGAGTTAATAACGCAACTTAAAACCAACAAAATATCAATGTTAGCGGTGTCTGTAGTCTTCATCAAATTGATATTGAACAGAACTTATATTAAACCTAAAAATATCTCATGATGTTGGTGGCCCGCTGGATTATCCTGGCTCCGCCCTCCTACGTACTTCCAATCAATTTTCATTTTCCTTCAGTTCTCCGTCAGGGATTGCGGTATATTCTCTGGTTTTCTCCGATCAAATTTTAACTGGTCCAGTCAGCGAACATAGGGAGTGGTTGAGAACGTTGACGTTGATGTTGTGAGCTACAGTCTATGGTTTGAGATGACATATGTCACGACCAAATGTTAGTAATTGGTTATGGCAGATCCAGAGTGGCTCTGGGCAGATCCAATTAAACTTTAGCAGAGTACCCGCCTTCAAGGAAGTAAACGCTTGTCAATGAAGAGTGGCCAGACTATCGGCACAAATGAAATGTACGAGAGTCTGGTAGGACCAGGCTACCGATGGGTAGTTAGAAGTTGTTAACCTGTAAAATCCTTCTTTGGCTTGTTTATGGTAAATTAATCTAGTATTGTCATTCTACAACTACAATTACTTAACATTTTGATGCCTAGTAAAGCCAGCAGTTTTTAACTGCTGTTTATGTGTGTGTTTCCATGTCACAGAGTGTTTGTGTTGGTGTTAGTGGTGGTGTCAGTGCTGTGGATTCCTCTAGTTCAGGCCAGTCAGGGTGGGCAGCTCTTCATCTACATCCAATCCATCAGTATGTACCTGCAGCCTCCCATAACGGTCGTCTTCCTCGCGGGATGCTTCTGGACACGGACCAATGAGAAGGTACATAACCGACCAAGCATTGCAAGTTTCTTTAATATATTTTCATCAGATTTTGAAAAAGACTCACACTGATAATATGGGTACAATTCTAAATAATGTTTAAGTAATATAACACAAGTACTGTTCAGAATCTGCCATAGTAATCACAGTGGATATCAAGACCAACAACACAATTGATAGTGTGAGGTATTAAAGATATATGGCCACTTGCTTTGTCTATTTTTGCTCCACCAACAAAAGTAGTCCAAAAGCGAAGCTACAGCAGAAGCATTGTGCTGCGTAACAGACAGCAGTGCGTCCCTAAACGAATCAGTGTTTGAACAGTCATTTAGAGTGAATCAATATATTAAGGACTCACTCATTTAGATAGTAGCTGTGTCTCAAATGACCTATACACGATGAACTTAATGCTATCTGTGCAATGTGTAGTAGGAAGCCCATTCTGCCACATAAAAAATCATGGTTATAAGTATATGAGATAATGGTTAAAATTATGACACACTAAATCATAGTTTTGCCATATAAAAACACTTTATTTTTGTATTTTAATAATTGCCTTATCTCATAATGTCAATTTTAATCTGCAAGTCATAAACTTTTTATCCCATCAGCTATCTTTTTGGTCTGGTTTCACATACAGGGCTTACATTAAAGGGATAGTTCACTTTAAAATGAACATTCTGTCATCCTTTACTCACCCTCACGTTGTTTCAAGCCTGTATGAATTTCTTTTTTCAGCTGAACACAAAGAAATATTTTTTTTGAAGAATGTCAGTATCCAAACTAACTAACTGGAGCCATTGACTTCCATAGTAGAAAAAAAAAAAATATGGAAGTCAATGGCTCCAGTTAACTGTTTGGTTACTGACATTCTTCAAAATATCTTCCCTTGTGTTCAACTGAAGAAAGAAATTCATACAGGCTTGAAACAACTTTAGGGTGAGTAAAGGATGACAGAATTTTCATTTTAAAGTGAACTATCCCTTTAAGCCAGAATTAGGCCTTAGTTAAATTAGGACAAAAAAATGACACTGGCATGTTTCGAGATATTTCAGTGCAAGTTGCTTTCAGGTTAAACAGCTCAAACATGCATTTTAGTCTGGGACTAGCTTAAGCCTTGTCTGTGAAACTAAGGGGTTATCTCACAATTATGACAGTCATAATTTAGACTCTGTCATAATTTCTACTTTTTTGTCATGTCAGCATTTTATCTCACAAATATGACTTTTTATCTTACCATTATGACAGCGTTTCATCAACTTTTAATTTTGACTTGGCGCCTCATAAAACATCTACTTGTGCTATTATTATGACTTTCAATCTAATAACTATGATTTACCAAAGCATGTTTTCTTATTTGGCAGAAATGGGCTTCTATAATGTACTCTTCTGGCTAGTATATGAACTTTAGTAGGTTCTACACACACACACACACACACACACACACACACACACACACACACACACACACACACACACACACACACACACACACACACACACACACACACACACACACACACACACACACACACACAGCCAGCCCCTGCCACTAAGCCTACCCATCACAGGAAACATTCTGATGTTTTACTTTCTCAAAAAAACTCATCCTGTATGATTTATAAGCCTTTTGAAAAGTGGGGACATGGGTAATGTCCTCATATTTCACCCTTTACTTGTAATACCTGTGCCATACCCATGTCATTATACACATTTGTGCCTCCCTGATATTACACACACACACACACACACACATTACATTGTGTATGCAAACTAGGATGCACCTGGTCATTTCTGAATCACTGATAGATCACTATACAGCATTTCATATACAGTGCATTCCTAGTTTCTGAGGAAATCTGATACTTTATTAATATATATTATCAATAAATAATAACACGTCAACTGTTTTTTTCCCCCTGTGATGTTGGTGTAGGGTGCATTCTGGGGTCTGATAGTGGGCATGTTGGTGGGCTGTATAAGGATGATTCTGGATTTCGTCTTTCCTACACCGCTGTGCTACGAGAGCGACACCAGGCCGGACATCATCAAATATGTTCACTTCCTGTACTTCTCCATCATTCTCACTCTCCTCACACTCATCGTGGTGGTGTGTGTTAGTCTGGCTACGGAAAAGCCCAAACCGGAGCAGGTAAACGCGCGCACACACAGTTTGCAATTTCACAACAAAAACATTTTTGCATTTAGGAATGCCTTTTCATAAACCATAAGAATACATACACTTTTTTTTTTTTTGCAGATTAGTCGTTTGACGTGGTACACACGCTTTGATCCTGTGAGAGAAAGCAAAGAGGTTGTGGCTTCAGATCTCTACACGATCGAAGGCACCCTACAGAACAGAAAAGACATGGAAAATGATGTATATCAAATGAAAGAAGGTGCTTTTTTCAATTCACATGCATTTGGTGCATTCATTTTGTGATTTTACTTAAACAGGGACAGAGAAGTCTCAGTATGCTTTAGGATAAATAATACATGCAATGGTTTTCCATGGTGTTGTAAATTTTACGTTTAAAACCGAGTTATTCTCAGTTTTATGGTTAATTTATTGACTTTAATAGTTCAGTTATCCAGCAGAGGGAGACAAAGTCGTTTGATATTTTTAAGGTGTTTAAATGGGATGGGGGAGGGAGTCTAGGAAAATATGAGTGATGTGTGAAAAATGTAAAGAACATGAAAAATATTTAAGCATACAATGACACCAAATTGTATTGCATAATGCTTTGTTGCATCCTCATATGTGTTATAATTGTGACACAATTTACATATCAGTCTAAATTATGACAAAATGTCATTGATATGAAAGGTTGATCTCATATTTATGACTGACATAGTTTAGACTTTGTACGTCATAGAAAGTCAACTGTGACAAAAGTTGAAATTCTCATAACTTAAAAAAAAACGGACATTTACATCACACTTAAAGGGTTAGTTCACCCAAAAATGCAATTTCTTTCATTAATGACTCCCCAATGTCGTTCCACACCCGTAAGACTTCCGTTCATCCTCGCAACACAGTTTAAGATATTTTAGATATAGCCCAAGGCCTTTCTGTCCTTTGAATGTAAGTGTATGCCCACTTGCTGTCCACGTCCAGAAGGTAATGAAAACATCATCAGCGTAGTCCATATGTGACATCAGTTGGTTAGTTAGACTCTTTTGAAGCGTCGACAATACATTTTGGTCCAAAAATAACAACAAATACGACTTTATTCAGCATTGTCTTCTCTTCCGCGTTTGTTTTCAAACCTCAAATAAAGATTTGAACGGTTGCGAATCAGCAGATTGATTTGTGATTCATATCGCCAATGTCACGTGATTTCAGCAGTTTGCCACGCGTTTCGAATCTTGAATCATGACCGCTTGAATCTTTGTTTGAGGAACACAGAAGAGAAGGCAATGCTGAATAAAGTCGTAGTTTTTGGACCAAAATGTATTTTCGACGCTTCAAAAGAGTCTAACTAACCAACTGATGTCACATATGGACTACGCTGATGATTTTTTCATTACCTTCTGGACGTGGACAGCAAGTGGGCATACACTTACATTCAAAGGACAGAAAGGCCTCGGGCTATATCTAAAATATCTTAAACTGTTCTGAGGATGAACGGAGGTCTTACGGGTGTGGAACGACATTAGGGAGTCATTAATGAAAGAAATTTCATTTTTGGGTGAACTAACCCTTTAATATCTGAACGTAATTGCATTGCATAGAAATCACATCATCTGCACACAAATGACATTGGACCTTTTTTGTGTGCAATGTAATTACTTTTTTTAAAAGTGTCTAAATTAGGTCTCTCCAAACTCGGTCCCGGAGGGCCACTGTCCTGCAGAATTTAGCTCCAACGCCAATTAAACACACCTGAACCAGCTAATCAGTGTTTTACTAGCCTTCTAAAACACTGATTAGCTGGTTCAGGGGTGTTTATTTGGGGTTGGAGCTAAACTCTGCAGGACAGTGGCCCTCCGGGACCGAGTTTGGAGAGCCCTGGTCTAAATGCATGTGGCACGTGCTATATAGTACATGCACTTAATACAGCGTGTACATCCATGCGTTTAGTTTCAATCAGTTTACATGTGATTCTGAGCACTGTTTCTCTCACCAGACTCCTGTAGTTCTGTGTCCGGCGCAGCGGCTTCCTCTAAACTGAAATCGGCTCTGTTCTGGATCTGTGGAATGGAGAAGCAGAAAGGAGAGACGCCCACGCCTCCTCTTCCAGAGACTCCCATATGTTCCCTTGAGGAAAAGCCCAGTATGAGACACCTGGTAAACGCCAATCTCATCGTCTGCATGTCATTGGCTGTGTTTCTCATCGCTTACTGGGCATAGTCACGTGTCCTTTATAATGGGTTGTTTAGGATTGTTTATCATCATGGAGTGAAAGTAAATCTTCACTGAGTATGTCATTTATAATAGGGTGCTTATTTATTCATCATCAATCAGTTTTTACTTTTTTGTTAAACGACAGTTTAAAGGTTGCATTGTTTAAAGCAAAGCCTCACGAGAGACTGTGTTAAATTACCCCATCGCTCAAAGCACTTAACATGGCAAATAATAATGAACATAAATAACTTGCAGAGCTCTTCCTTGTACCCCCTGACTACTGCAGATGAATCTCGGTGTTGATAGTGTTACCATAAATCCGAGTTTGAGGATATGAACAGCTCTGGGTAGAGCGTCACGGGTTGCCATCTCGTAATCAAAGTTACGACATGGTGTGAACGCAGCATGAGTTCGTTGTTTTGGATCAGGAGGAACTGTAAAAGACGGCTGCTGTTTTGTTTTTTGGCGCTCAGTGAATGTCGTCTTTAATATGAAACACGGTGCGACGTCTGCGCGAGCAGATACGTGGAGGTATGCAAATGTATATTTAGACAGGCAGGTAGGACATCCTATCATTGCATTCGTTCCGACTGCACTGATTGGACAAACATCTTTTGGTTCTGAGATTTCCACAGAAGATATATGTACATGTTTTAATATTTAGACCACTTCTGTTATTGATCATTATCAGATTTCCTATCCTAGATTTAACATGCAGACTATTTTGTCCTTGATGTTTCTGTAAATTAAAGTGTTTAAAAAAAACTAAAAACTTTTGAGATCCATTTTGCTTCTGTAATTAAGCATTTTATTAGATGTATATAATCAGAAAAAAAGTTTGTGTTGGAAAAAAAAAAGATTTTTTACAACATTTGTTCATCTGAGGCACTGGAGAATGTGAAGAACAAGAATTGAAGAAAGGCAGGAAATGTGCACACAGATACACAAAAGGGGAAGAAAAAAAAATCAATATGTACAATTAAGAAAGCATATTAAAGAGAACATAACCACAGAAATAAAATACACATTCCCTCATGAAAGGAACGAATGACTTTTGGCGTTCTAGCTGACGGTTCCTGAGCTTGACTGATCCATAAATCCTTTCTTTCACATTAATGTTGTCAGTGCTGTTTGTGCATCGCATACAACATAAAACAAACCCCTGAAGCTCTGCTACGGGATCATTTTAAAGAGCATCTTTGGTCATTTTGAGAATTAACGATTTCATAACCAGATGTCAAGGTTTTTTATGGATCAAAAACTGTGGATGGATGATTTTAATATTGGTATCCTCCACTAAAATAAACCCTGTGGAACAATTACAATTTAAATGACTAAACGAATAGAAAACTGGGTAACATTTTAGTTTAAGGATACGCAGTTACACATTACCACATGTACTTACTATAGTAATAACAGTAAATGATGAATAATTACTAACTAACCCTAACTCTATAGTAAGTACAAGGGTAATAATATATTACGCTTTATTTATTTGAGTACGCACTATGCAACTACGTCGCTTTAAAATAAGAGTAACCGAAAACTGACTATAATGCCATAACACTACACTGAAGTCAGTATTGCACCCCAGGAAAAATACTTTAAAAACTAAAATAATCACAGGTATCATATGATTTGTATCTGTATAAGCATTATTTTTCATTATATTTTTTCGTCCAATTTTACACAGAGTATTAAAAAAAGGAAAGGAACAATACAAATAAATTGGAGTAAATGACATTCACCATGATAACCAGAATAAACATGAAGTGTGAGGAAGATCCGCCACACAAACTCAGTGATTTGGTACGTTTTTCAAGGCACAGATACAACGCTTGTGAGACACAAAACTCAGAGACATTCATATTTGATTAAAACCCAAATCAGCTTTAGGCCATTTGTGAATGAAATCAAGATCGTGGAGCATGTTAATATGTGCGTACTGATTTCTTCCTGGCTTGGTTACAATGTGCCAGCATTGTGAGGACAGAGAGACTCCAGGAAGTGTTTTTGTGTTTTCCACAGGGGCCGAAGGTTGAAGTGGCTATGTTCGGAATAGCATACTACTATACTACTTTTACTGTATGTATACTTTCTGTATGCTTAGAATATACCCAGATGACCTGCTATATTTGCACACTGTGCTGGGTACCGTATCCCACAATGCAATGCATTAACTTGACCTTCCTTTTTCCAGTGACGTTTGAACTAGAAGCAACTGTTAGACTTATTTATTGATCGTGTTTCCAGAAGTTTTACTTAAACTTAAAGAATGCTTAATAACTATATTTATTCATGAGGTAACCGGTATATACAGAGAGGTCAGGTGACAATGTTTATCATATTGGGATACTTTCACATCCTTAAAATCTGTAGGAATATATACGGGGCAGTATGCTAGTATCCCATTACGAACATAGCTTTCGATTGGCCGTGTGACGAGTGGACTCCGCCCAGCTCACAGGGCAGTGTTTTCTGATTGGTGTTCGTCTTCTGAGAGCGAGTCCACGGTTTTATCCTCCTCAAGCTCCGGGACAAGATCCAGCCCTGGTCCCGAAAAAGATCTCTCCTCTCCATCTCCATCTGTGCAATCACAATGCATAGTTTACATTTTATTATCTTTGCACCAAAAAGAAACATCTTGCCCTTAAGAGAAAATAAGCAATCTTTGTGAAACCTTGAATGTTTTTTGGATATCAAATGTATATTATTAACATTGATAACGTTATGAAAATGTTTTTAGTTGTGATATAGCCATTTTTATTTAACCAATAACAATACTAATATTATACATCATTAATATCCAAACGTGCTAAAATATATGCTACTATTCAAAAGTTTTGGGTCAGTTAGATCGGTCTCTTCTGCTCATCAAGGATCCATTATTTGATTAAAAAAAAAAAAATGGTTTAAGGGTCTAGGCCTCAGGGTCGATACTTTAAAAATTATTCTAATATGAGGATTTGATGCTCAAGAAACATTTCCTATTAATGTTAAAAAGTTATATTTGTGTGTAAATGTATATATTTGAAACCGAAATCTTTTGTATTATTACATTAAGTCAATTTTGATCAATTCAATTGGTCCTTGCTGGGAAAAAACACTATTTCAGCACAAAACAACTGACCCCAAACTTGATAACAGTAGATTATTGAATCGTTTAAAGGGTTAGTTCACCCAAAAATGACAATTCTGTCATTAATTCCTCACCCTCCCATGTCGTTGGACACCTGTAAGACATTCTTTCATCTTCAGAACACAAATGAAGACAGCAACTGTAGTGAGATGGACTTTGTAATGTCGTCTTTAGTGCCTTTATGGGTCTTGTGAGTGGGTTAGTAGGAATGTACTGAATGCCAATGGAGGCCTTTCCGCCAGCTTTCAACAAAAATATCTTCATTTGTGTTTTGAAGATGAACGAAAGTGTTACGGGTGTCCAACGACATGAGGGTGAGTAATTCATGAAATAATGTTAATTTTTGGGTGAACTAACCCTTTAATACTTTAATAATGTTAAATAACACCGTATCTACGGCCCAGCTGACATTCACCCTGCAGAAGCAGCTGCGGCTCATGGGCAGGGAGTTTTATGTTTAGTTGCATAAAGCATGTGCTGGTATTCTCTCTTCAGACAAAAACACTGGTTAGGCTGTCATGCAGGTTAACTTGCTGTTAGTCGGGTTAAACAGGCGCCAGCGGGGCTGCTGTGCAGAAAGCATTCAGACACACAGACTGAGCTCAGAAAACATCGGATACGCCCACAGTTCTTACCATCGCCTGCCACTCAAACCACACCTCGCAGGCAGAAGATCACACATCTGTAACAGTGCAACAAGTTCAAACGATCAAACACCAGCAAAGGGAAGCCAATCATCATTCAGATGGCTGTGAACTTCCAAAAAGCCTGTCAGTCACAATCGAACAACCTATTAAAGTCAACATGAATCACTGTCTGCAACCCATTTTACTTCTGTAATGAGTCAAAATAATTGGATTATGCAGTTACTAATACACTGTACAGTTCAAAAGTTACTTTGGAATAATTAAAGGTGCAGGATGTTCTAGGGACAGCTAGTGGTGGAAATGGGTACTGCAGTCCAATTTCAAATTATCCCAGAAGTGCAGAGCAAATGGGTGGAGCTTATGTCTAGCTCCTCCTCGCTAGACCTCCAACGAGGAGGCGTGAATGTAATTTTGGCCCACTGGAAGCCCGGCGATAACGCAGACATTCTGACACGGATAGCACATTTCAAAGTAGAAAAACATATTAACGAATAGCATTGTTTATCATAGAACAAGGTATTTGAACTTAATATGCTTCCTATATACACTCTAAATAATGCTGGGTTGTTTTTTAACCCAAAATGTTGGGTTAAGACTGTTGGGTAATTTTTGTTGGTTTATTTGATCACATTTTAAACACCATTGGATAGTTTCAAATTTCCAGTCGTTGGGTTAAACCTGCTGGGTCGCAATGCTTGGTTGATTCTACCCAGCGCTTGGTTGTTTCACGTGCTTCCCGCCTTGATTCATTTAAATTCGCTCCCAAACTGTCATTTTGAAAGGACAATGCAAAAGGCAAAGCCACTGGTTGCAGATGTTTTAAGATAAGTTAATATATTTTCATTAATAATAATAATTAAAAAAAGAATTCTTCTTCGCGGCAACAATTCTTAAGCTTAAGTTACATGACGTTAAGACGAAAACAGTTTTAACTCAGAATCCGATGCAATGTACTGACTCGTGTTAGTTCAGGTAAGTTAGCCATGTGAGAAGATAGATTAATACAGTTTGTGATTACACAGAAGCATGATCCCCTTACGAAAATTAAACATGGTTGTATGTAGGGATGTCACAAGTACCGGTGCTTCGGTACCAAGTACATACTGAAATGTTAAAAATGTGACGATAGTATCTGTATAGCATCGACTCACAAGTAGACTATATTCGGTCCCGCAGCTGCGTTCAGTCGCGTCCGCGTCACGCAGGGCTCCAGACTGTAGCCGAATATATACCAGTGTCTGTGTATATATTAAATACTATTTAAATATTACTCTTCCATGTTTTGCGTCTCTGTGTGAATGACGGGGGGAGCGTGTCATATCATGAACACAGAGACTCAAAAGTCACGGCAACCCGTCAAAATAAAAGTTCAATTTAAACATGAATAAATTGACAGAATATATTAGGTTTGTAGTTGTCATTGTTGCCAATTTTAACACATTTGTGTATTGTACCATTTGTCTAGCAATAAAACTGATTGTTTAAACAGTCTAAACATGCATTCTTCATTTGTTCTTTCATGATTGTCTAGTTTTACAGTAGGCTAATGCACAGGGGATTTTTTAAGAACAACCCAGCAAGAATAACCCACAATAGCAAATCCTTTAATGGTAAAAAATTGACTACATTTTGGGTTTTCTCAACAGCCCAGCCTGCTGGGTTAAAATGCCACTGGGTTAATTTAACCCAGCATGTGTTCTGTCCAATATTTACCCAGCGCTGGGTTGCCAATTGGGTTGTTTTTAACCCAGCCATTTTTAGAGTGTATATGCAAACATACTATGGTATTTTTATGCATTGGTACAGTCAAAAATAAATTGCATACAACACCTTTAAGATTTTTTTTTTAATGTTCTTTAAAGATGTCTCTCCTGCTCAAAACTAAGGCTGCATTTGTTAGATCAAAAAAACAGTGAAACAGCATTATTTTGAAATATAACTTTTAAAATAACTTCTCTTTTTTAGTATTTTTAAAATGTAATTTATTCCTGTGATGTCAAAGCGGTATTTTCAGCATCATTACTCCAGTCTTCAGTGTCACACGATCCTTCAGAAATCATTATAACATGAAGATGATCAATTATTATCTTATTAAAGTTAAAAAAAATTGAAATAACCATGACACATTTGTCAGGATTCTGTGATGAATAGAAAGTTCAATAAATAGCATTTATTTGGCACAGAATTCTTCTGTAACATTATTAATGTCTTAAAGCCTTTTGCCTCTAGAGTCCAAAAATCTTACATATTGTGCCTTTAACTGTAACTTTTGATCAATTTGATGCATCCTTGCTGAATAAAAGTATTAGAATATCACCGTTTACACAATATATGAAGCAGCACAACAGCTTTTAACATTGATAGCCATCAGAAATGTTTCTTGATCATCAAATCATTATATTATGATTTCTGAAGGATCATGTGACACTGAAGTGTGGAGTAATGATGCTGAAAATACAGCTTTGCCATCACAGGAATAAATTACATTTCACTATATACTCAAGTAGAATTTTTTTAAATGGTAATAATGTTTCACAATATTTTACTGTATTTGTGATCCATTAAATGCAGCCTTGGTGAGCGTGGGAGACTTTCTTCAAAAACATGAAAGAATTTCACACTTTTGACCTGTAACAACGCACTAATTGAGACTAGGAACGTGTGTTAGGAAAGTAAACAGTCTGAATTTTGACTTTATGTTGACTTTTCTGATGAAGGTCTGATGCCGATGAACCACCAAAAAGTCCGTCATAAAACACTAAAAGTGGTGACGGCTGAGGTTTCTTTAAACAGTACCGATGCATGATTGGCGGTGGTGGGAATCGTCTGAACCTCAGGCCAAACTGTGAAGGCAAACTCTGGGCAGCTGCTGATATTTCCACAACCGCTGGAAACGCTTCCGCCTAATCACGGCATGAGCTCTCACTGACCCAAACTTACGACTAAGAGTTTTACGCACGCATCCTACAGAGAGCCCGATGATGACATTTATGAGGGATAAATGTGAAATCCAGATATGAAGAGGTGTGTGTGTGTGTGTGTGTGTGTGTGTATGTGTATATGAGGACACAAATGTGTATAAGGACATGGGTATGACACAGGTATAACAGGAGATGAAATAATATGAGGAAATTACCCATGTCCCCACTTTTCAAAAGGCTTATAAATCATACAGGATGAGTTTTTTTTTTAGAAAGTAAAAATGCAGAATGTTTCCTGTGATAGGTAGGTTTAGGGGCAGGGGTAGTGTGTGTGCGTGTGTGCGTTTGTGATGGGTAGGTTTAGGGGCAGGGGCTGTGTGTGTGTAAGTGTGTGTGTATGTTGGGTAGGTTTTAGGGGAAGGGGCAGTGTAGGGGGATAGAACCTAGAGCCTATGGAATGTCCCCATATGTCACAAAAACAAACGTGTGTGTGTGTGTGTGTGTCCGTCTGTCTGTCTGTCTGTCTGTAAGAGGGTTTAGTAAATTATATATATATATATATATATATATATATATATATATATATATATATATATATATATATATATATATATATACAGTTTTGTTTAAAATAATAGCAGTACAATGTGACTAACCAGAATAATCAAGGTTTTTAGTATATTTTTTATTGCTACGTGGCAAACAAGTTACCAGTAGGTTCAGTAGATTCTCAGAAAACAAACAAGACCCAGCATTCATGATATGCACGCTCTTAAGGCTGTGCAATTGGGCAATTAGTTGAAAGGGGTGTGTTCAAAAAAATAGCAGTGTCTACCTTTGACTGTACAAACTCAAAACTATTTTGTACAAACATTTTTTTCTTCTGGGATTTAGCAATCCTGTGAATCACTAAACTAATATTTAGTTGTATGACCACTGTTTTTTAAAACTGCTTGACATCTGTGTGGCATGGAGTCAACCAACTTGTGGCACCTCTCAGCTGTTATTCCACTCCATGATTCTTTAACAACATTCCACAATTCATTCACATTTCTTGGTTTTGCTTCAGAAACAGCATTTTTGATATCACCCCACAAGTTCTCAATTGGATTAAGGTCTGGAGATTGGGCTGGCCACTCCATAACATTAATTTTGTTGGTTTGGAACCAAGACTTTGCCCGTTTACTAGTGTGTTTTGGGTCATTGTCTTGCTGAAACAACCGTTTCAAGGGCATGTCCTCTTCAGCATAGGGCAACATGACCTCTTCAAGTATTTTAACATATGCAAACTGATCCATGATCCCTGGTATGCGATAAAAAGGCCCAACACCATAGTAGGAGAAACATGCCCATATCATGATGCTTGCACCTCCATGCTTCACTGTCTTCACTGTGTACTGTGGCTTGAATTCAGAGTTTGGGGGTTGTCTCACAAACTGCCTGTGGCCCATGGACCCAAAAAGAACAATTTTACTCTCATCAGTCCACAAAATGTTCCTCCATTTCTCTTTAGGCCAGTTGATGTGTTCTTTGGCAAATTGTAACCTCTTCTGCACATGCCTTTTTTTTAACAGAGGGACTTTGCGGGGGATTCTTGAAAATAGATTAGCTTCACACAGACGTCTTCTAACTGTCACAGTACTTACAGGTAACTCCAGACTGTCTTTGATCATCCTGGAGGTGATCATTGGCTGAGCCTTTGCCATTCTGGTTATTCTTCTATCCATTTTGATGGTTGTCTTCCGTTTTCTTCCACGTCTCTCTGGTTTTGCTCTCCATTTTAAGGCATTGGAGATCATTTTAGCTGAACAGCCTATCATTTTTTGCACCTCTTTATAGGTTTTCCCCTCTCTAATCAACTTTTTAATCAAAGTACGCTGTTCTTCTGAACAATGTCTTGAACGACCCATTTTCCTCAGCTTTCAAATGCATGTTCAACAAGTGTTGGCTTCATCCTTAAATAGGGGCCACCTGATTCACACCTGTTTCTTCACAAAATTGATGACCTCAGTGATTGAATGCCACACTGCTATTTTTTTGAACACACCCCTTTCAACTAATTCAACTAATTGCCCAATTGCACAGCCTTAAGAGCGTGCATATCATGAATGCTGGGTCTTGTTTGTTTTCTGAGAATCTACTGAACCTACTGGTAACTTGTTTGCCACGTAGCAATAAAAAATATACTAAAAACCTTGATTATTCTGGTTAGTCACATTGTACTGCTATTATTTTGAACAAGACTGTATATATTATACACAAAAAATTAAGATTTGTGTTCAGCCATGAGCTGAAATAGATGCCAAGGACAATTAAACATCACAAAGGATCTGAAGCCAGGATGGATGCCGGTCATTAACTGTGGTGGAACATTGCGTTTTTTAAGAACAGAAGATTCCAGATTCTTTCTCCCCATCCTGTTTTGATTTCTTTGGATGCAGTTGTGTTTGATTTCAGCAATTGTTCTTTGTCAGGAGGATGAGGAGAAGAACAAATCTTCTGAGATCTATCTGTAACATATTTGCTGCCAATTTAAACATACAAATTCAAAACATCAATTTTCTATCGATCGCATTACAGGAATGTTTAATGGTCGGCACAAGTCAAGCTCAAACAACACAATCTGAAATTTAGTCGACTAACACAGAAAAACCTTTTGACATTCCTCAATCAGCAAAAATGATCGAGAATCGTGTTTAGTGCTTTTTTAATAACGGACTTCCATTGTAACTGCAATACCGTAAACAATATTTTTGCTGGCTTTTACCAATATTTTTTTATTTTATTTTAGTAATATTTTAATGTTTTTTTAAATGTATTTTATGCATGGCATGGATGCTGTCTCTAGAGTTTAACTTCTGTTTAACATTCTCTGAGTCAAGGAATGATTCTACAACTTTTATATTGCATATTTAAATGTAAATATTAAATATGAACTAGACACAACTATGTTTTATGCATTTATACTGTAAAAATGTTTGTCCTCTATTAAAGACCACTACTGCTGCCAACAAATGCACTACATCCATCCATCCTACTTGTGAAAATAGAGCTGACTGTGGATCTGGGGTTGATTAGAGACTGCAGCTCTGGTCTATAATGACCTGGCATGGACATTGTCATCTGAAGACCGAGCTCTTTGTCTCCGCAGCATCTGTGCGTTTCTTTCGTCATGTGAAGAGATCCTAATGGAGGGAAACCCTCAGGGCAGCTGTTTGGCAGGGGTCAGTGTCGGGCTTCTTGCCCAATAATGAGCTATTAATGAGGTACAGAATTACGGACACTGGACACCTGTGGTTTCAGACCGACTCCAGTCGAGTGTGTTTCCATATTGTAGTTGATTGAGATGTCAGAGTGAGACATCCACTGAGTGCTTGACATTCCCACAAGACTTGCACAGACATGCTGATTTTTATTTTATTTTTAATAGGCGTGTGTGCATTTGCCCTCAGGAAAAGGATACACTTTTCTCTGGTGTTGTCTTTAAAGGTGCACTATGTAGTATTTTTGCAGTAAAATATCCAAAAAGCACCAGGCCAGTGTTATATAATTTGTTCAGTTGAGTTCTTACAATATCCCAAATGTTTCCAACTATTTGTAAATTGTGAGAAAATTGCTATTTTAACCAAGTTTCAGCTTAGCGTTTGAGGGAGTCGCCTGTCAATCGCGTCATATCTGCGTTACCCTCGGTTTTATTCTGCAGAAGCACTTTACTCTTAGCAGTGTGAACATGTCACTGTAGCGCCGAGCGAATGCACAGAGTAACGTCATAAGATCATTTTAAACACACTTAAATGTGTCTGATATGATAAACAGAGCTGCTGGCTTTACCTTATAACCATGAACGGAAAAAGCGGAAGTGCGCGCCCAGTCATAATAAAAGTCCCGGTACTCACGAGCCGTGTGCTTGTATAACAATCGCTCCAGCGGCCGTGCTCAGCTCCTCAACACTCGGTCCTGCTCTGCTTTACACTACAGTAACGTTAATAATCACATCCATAATCATGATTTCTGCCCGTGTCCTATTTTCCACCGGCTGTGAGGTGATGACCACATGTCCCAAGATACTGCGCTCAAACTTTGCGTCATCAAACTACGCATTTGTTTTCAATAGGCGCCCTCCAGTGGATGGAAAGTTGCATAGTGCACCTTTAAATTCCCTTTTTATTTTACAAAGAAAATGCACAAAAAATGCGTGCATTTTTTAAATTATTAATATAAATTAATATGCTGTGTTTTTATATTTTTTAAGAATTTTTTTTTTTTTTTATAATTGTATTTGTTATTTTTTATTATAACAGTATTTCATTATTTCCATTATTATTTATTTAAATTAAATTAGCTATATGTAGTACAATATTTTGGTCATATGATGTACTTTTATTTTCTTGAAATAAAATAAATAAATTATTGTATTTTTATTCATAAAAGTATTTTATTTTTCCATTATTATTTATTATATTAGCTTTACAATATTTTTGTCATTCTGTATTTTTATTTTCTGGAAATAAAAGTAAATTAAAAAAAACTACACACACACACACACACACACACAAAATATACTATGTATATATATATATATATATATATATATATATATATATATATATATATATATATATATATATATATATATATATATATATATATATATATATATATATATATATATATATATATATATATACACACATATACATACATACACATATATATACATTTATTATAATTAATAAATTTAATTTATAAAAATTAATAATTATAAACAAATAATAATAAAACAATTATTCATTCATTGTTATTTATATTATTATTTGTTATTACGATTATGATTATTATTATTATTTGCCAGCCTGGGCAAAAATGACAATATTGTTGTCTTTCATTGATTCTCCATCAAAAGCCAAAGTTTAATGATTTGAATATGTTTGTTCAACTAACCTAAGAGCAACAATAAACCTAAATAAACTCTTAGAAAGCAGATATTATGTTAATAGTGTCAAATAAAAATGGCAATTCTTACCTGAGATGATCTTGGATCCAGAAACACAGACACCATTGGCACCGTCGCTAGTTGGTTGGGGAGGCGGCGGGCCGGCGGGTTTGGGCCGCGCTCGAGGGGTGGGTCTGGGGCGCGGCAGGGAGCCGTCATGGGGCGGTGTCCCGGGAGGGGTGGGGGTTCGGGGAGGGGACGGGTGTGGCTCCTCTGTGCTGTTGGCTAAAGGCTGCGGAGGAGGTTGAGGAGGAGGGTGACTGGGCGCCTGGATGAGGGTCTGGTTGCTGCGACGGGGGGTCATGAGGGGCTGAGGGATGCTCGGGGCGGAGGGCTGGCCTGCTGTGGGCTGGTGAGGAGCCGTCTTTACACTCGGAGGTGCGGCAGGGGTGGCTGGTTTTGGAGGGGGCGGTGCTTGTTTCTTTGTACCTGAAACAAAAATATCCATTCATGATTTTAGTGACTGATTTTGTCAACCATAACAACATGTATTTTATTTTATTTTATTTTAATCATTTTTCACACACTATGAGATTTAAAAAAAAACTGCTTTAAAGGGATAGTTCACCCAAAAATGAAAATTCTGACATCATTTACTTTCCCATAATGTTGTTTCAAACCTGTGTGAGTTTCTTTCTTCTGCTGAACACAAAAAGAAGATATTCTTTGGGGGAAACTTGTAACCAAGTAGATAAAACAACCATTCACTACCAAAGTATTTTTTCTCCTACTATGGTACTGAATAGTTGTTCTATCTGCTTGGTTACAAACATTCTTCCAAATATCACATTTTGTGTTCAGCGGAAGAAAGAAATGCTTGGTTTGTAAAAACATGAGGGTGAGTAAAGGATGACAGAATTTTCATTTTTGGGTGAACTATCCCTGTAAGGCAAATGTTTCCATGTTGTGAATCGAAACGTTTATCTGGAAATAAGGGCAGTTTTGACTCACCTCTGCGCACCATGAACGGACTGGGGCCCTTAGGGCCTGAGGTAAGGGTCCCCACATTCAGCTGAGTGGGGGTCCCACTCGAACCGCCCGGGCCGTTCCTCACGGCTGGAGGTGTGGACGCAGGCTCTCGGGTCATGTTACTGGGGAAGGAAGAGAAGCAGGGAACTCATATCGTGGGATTAAACCGCAGTATGTATACACAGGTCAGTTCACATGCAGGGAATTAACATGTAGTGGTCCAAGTTGAGTTAAGGACTTGCAAGGAAAAGTTAATGCAGATGCCTTAAAGAAAACCCGGTATGTATTAATATAATTAGTAGTGTTTTTTTCTGCATGCAGTGCATGTTTTCTAATAAAAGAAAGAATAAGCAATAGAGAAAGGCAAGGCAGGACACACAAACTCAAGCAACAGAGAATATTCTACAGAAAAGACACAGAGAGAAAGACTAGAAGGATTTTTGCCCTGACCGGGATGAAATACTGTGACAGCATGATCGTTTGAAGAATCATCCTTAGCTTGCATTTCTTTGAATCCTTCCAATTTGACAAAATAGGTTGGGGAAACACTTCTTTTAAAAAATAGTGTGTAAAATCAATAATAACTGAATAATCACATCATGTCCAACCACTGTTCAGAAAACAGAATTAAAATAATTTAATAAAATTACATAATACATAACTTTTTATGGAATAATACACTTACACGTAAAACACTTTTTTATAGTATATATATTTTATACTTCATTAATATAATATGATAATTTTATTTTTCATTAATTTAAGAAGTATCATTTAAATTCTGTGTGTGTGTGTGTCCATATTTCAATTCTTTCCATTGAATAATTGAACACTGTTTTCATTGGAACGGTTTAAAAAGCCTTCGTACAGCTTATTATTTGGGCCGAGGGCTACCCATATGAATTATGTCCTGGGCCGGCACTGGATAAATCCAGGGTAAATGTCCCAAGGATACAAGTGTGATAGTTTTTAACTTTCCCGGTGATCATTTTCTGATTTTAAAAGAATTTCGAACAAAGAAACATGAGAATCGCACAAAGAGACCATGTGCGTGACACAGAAACAAACTGACTGATTATTGCCATCCCAGGTATCTCGAAAGGTTTGTAACGTTCCTCTGCGATTGTACCCAATTCGATTGATTTTAAAGCAGCGTTTTGAAGCAATAATCAAGACAGATTTGGGCAGCTGGCTCCTGACATCTGGCAGTGAGGTAGAGCGATTTTACGGTGGCACCAATGCTTACCTGTTCTCCGCAGCAGGGTTCAGCTGAACTAAAGGCACCGCAGCTCCCCCCTGCCCCGCCTCCAGACCCCCGCCAGTGGGCGACTGAGGGGAGGGCTCAAACACGGGAACCCCCCCGGCGTCAATGGGAGGGAGAGGGGGCTGGAAGTTAGGCGTGGAGTGCTGCTTTTTATTTATTGTGCCAGCTCTACGGGGGGTGATTTCCGGCTGTTTGTTAGCAGGGCTACAGGGAAGAGGGGAGAGAGTATGAAACACTCACACAAGAGAGTGGCAGTGGGGTATTAGTCTCCACAGAAGGGAAGGAGGAGAAGGACAGGACCACCACCTGGCCACTGGGACAGCAACCAGAGAGATAAGTTGGGAATTTAGAATTGTTTTTAGATTTTAGCAATGCATCGTAGAAACAAAGCGTTATTTCACCCAAAAATGAAACTACTCTCATTAATTCCTCACCCTAATCTCGTTCGACAGCCGTAAGACCTCCGTTCATCTTCAGAACACAAATGAAGATACGTCTCAGATCCGATGGCTCAGAAAGGCCTTCATTGACACCAATGTCATTTCCTCTCTCAAGACCCATAAAGGCACTAAAGACGTCGATACAAAGCCCATCTCACTACAGCGGCTCTACAATCATTTTATGAAGCCACGAGAATAGTTTTTGGGCGCAAAAAACTAAATAACAACTTATATAGCGATGGGCCGATTTCAAAACAAAGTTTCGAATGGTTATGAATCAGCGAATCGATTCATGATTCGGATCGCGAGAACTGCTGAAATCACGTGACATTGGTGATCCGCCCATCACTATATAAGTCGTTATTTTGTATTTTTGCGCTCAAAAACTATTCTCGTCTCTTCATAAAACGATTGTAGAGCCGCTGTAGTGAGATGGGCTTTGTATCGACGTCTTTAGTGCCTTTATGGGTCTTGAGAGAGGAAATGACATTAGCCCCTTTCACACTGCGATTCCGGCAAATACACGGATAATGCGACCCGGCATTTGTTCCCGGGACGCTAGATTTGGTCCATTCTCACTGCCAGCGAAATACCGTAATATGTGCGCTTTCACACACAACCCGTAACGGTCCCGGAACGAGTTGACACGTGACATCCTGATGTGACGTATAATGGCGAGCGATCTCAGCTTCAGCGCGGATAGTAAGGAGCTCCGTGGTCTCGACTTGTGTCCAGTTTGCACACATTTCTGCTTGTTTAATTTTATTTTATTTTGTATACGAACACTCTCTGCGTTTAAAACACTGACTATCTCTTCTGGCACTGCAGGGTTGTATTATTGAAAAAAACAAGCTCTAGGAGTCGCACGATAACTATGTACACGTTGTGGCATTAGTTTCGGCTTTTGTTCACACAGCGCTCGTCTCGGGTCGAATACCGCAATGGTACTAGGTCCCCGACCCGGGTCGAATTCGGTAATCAATGCCGGGACGTGGTTGGTTTCACACAGAAGGCGACCCGGCAATGTTCCGGGAATATTGCGGGTCCGACGTGCAGTGGGAAAGGGGCTATTGGTGTCAATGAAGGCCTTTCTGAGCCTTCGAATTTCAACACTATCATCTTCATTTGTGTTCTGAAGATGAACGGAGGTCTGACGGGTGTCGAACTACATTAGGGTGAGGAATTAATGACAGAATTTTCATTGTTGTGTGAACTAACCCTTTAACATTTTGAATAGATCATACATATTTCAAAAATATATCAAATAAATAAATTATATACATATCAGTTACATCTTTTTGTCAGTAGGTTTCGAATAGGACCTTTAAATAGGTAATTGAAAACATTCAAAAACATGGATTAATTTAGGATGTTGCTCAGAGACCCACAATGGTTGATATTGTTTGGAACTACTTTCGTTGACAGAGCAAAACAGACAATATAGTACAATACACACCAAGCAATCGAATGTTGTTGTTTTTCTAACTGTAATCAGTAAATGACACAAACTTTGACACATTTTAGTATTTTGCCCCTAAATTTAATTTCAAAACGTAGCTTAAATGTTTCGTGTGCTAATATTTATACCTTAGCGCAAAAATGAAGCAGTCAGTAATTAATGAAGCATTAATCAATGTTGTTATTGTTAAACTAAAAAGATTTTTAAAAGGTTATTTGACATAAAGCCAAAATTTAAAGGAACACGCCGACTTTTTGGGACTTTAGCTCATTTGCCGTATCCCCCAGAGTTAGATAAGTCCATACACACCATTCTCATCTCCGTGCCATAACACACACAGCGCTAGCCTAGCTTAGCACAAAGACTGGAGGTAAAGGCTTGATCTAGCCGACTGCTCAATAAGTGACAACATAACACCAATATTTTCCTGTTTACATTTTGTGATGTGTATAGTTACATCGTATATAAGGCCGACGGAAAATTTAAAGTTGCGTTTTTGTAGACGGTTTTCGATATGGCTAGGAACTATACTCTCATTCCTGCATAATAATGCAGGAACTTTGCTGCCGGTGCAGCGGTGCAATAATATTACACATGCCTAAGAAATAGTCCAACATAACCAACATGACAACCTGCTTGCACAGAGAGCGTGCTGGGGACTATTTTCAGGCGAATAAGCTCAAGTCCCAAAAAGTTGGCGTGTTCCTTCAAAAAAAAGTATATATATGACAAAACTGATATTTTCAGTTATTTACCAAGACATTTAAGATAAAGTACTAATTACTATAAATTTAAAACAAATGAAATACTAAACTAACTAAGTAAAACAGAAAACCTATGATTCAAAATATGAAGATGTAGTATAATACTAAAACAAAAAAAGTCATTTATTAATGAAGCAGTCAAATGTCATTTAGAGAGTGACTGCAGCAGTCTGTGACATTCATCTGAAGGTCTGTCCAGTACCTGAGGCTCAAGAACAGTCACATTTTCAAGCTCTGAATTTATGGTAATTTATGGCCTGCGGGACAGGAGCTGTTATGAACATACCAAGCCAATAAGAGCGGGACCGAACACTTCCTGCTCATACACTCACTGGATAACTAGAATGGGAATTACTGAAATACAAATAATAATTCCTTTGAATCATTTTATTCCGACAGATGCTGCATTAGTGCTTCTGAAACGCACATGCCCAACACTTTTTTTCCCCTTTGACTTTGGCACCCAGTTCATGATCATGAAATATATCAATAATGCGTTTATACATAGCTATGAGCATACATTTGATTTATTTCAGAAAGCATACAATAAGCAACGCTTGACAAAAAACTAAAGAAAAGTAAAACAAAAGAAAAGCAAAGCAAAAAAAAACAAAGAGAAAAAAAACACAGACAAAGATGCATGTGTCGTATGAAGCGAACCGGTCTAAACAGCCCCCAGCTCTGCTCTCAGACCGTCAGCTCGGACTGTGACGGACTCACTGGCCACTACATATGACGCGGACACTACTGTGGAGCTGGAGTCATGTCTGTAAACGCGGGGATGAGACTTGTACCTGTCTTTGCGGGAAGTGTCATAATCGAACGACCCCTGGCTGCCTGGGCGCCTCCTGTCTATGGTCCCGGCTTCGGAGTCAGGGGTACCGGGGCACCCAGGCATGGCAAACATGCCTGAAACGTTGAAGTCCACATCTGAAGAGCAAAACGACATGAATAAACAGACTTCCACTACAACCGAAATGTTGAAGGTCCAAATCAATACAGTTTCAAAGGGTTTCAGAGGATCTGCATGATCGCAGCTGAGGAATAGGGTCTTATCTAGCTAAATTATTTTTTAAAAATAAATGTACTTTTTAACCTAAATTGCTCATCTTGTGCTGCTCTGCGACGTGACACTGATCGCGTAATCACGTCGGAAAGGTAATGTAGAAATAGGTGCCGCCCCAAGCGAACATAGGCGGCATGTTGAACTAATACTAACGTCCTTTACCAAAAAACACTCCAAAATTTCCAAATCATCCAACATCGTTTTTTTGTTGTTGCTAAAGGACGTTTGTATTAGTCTTCGCACCAGCTCTTCGTAAACACGGGGGCGGTACTTCTACATACATTTAGCATGGCCTTTCTGATGTGATTACGCAAGATGAGGAATTTAGGTTAAAAAGTATATTAATTTGAATATTTTCTTGAAAATGACGGATGGTTTCGCTAGATAAGACCTTATTCCTCAGCTGGGATGGTGACGATCCTCTGAAGCCTTTTGAAACTGCATTGATTCGGACCTTCAACATTTTGGTTGCCATGGAAGTACATTATGTGGAGAAAAATCCTAGAATGTTTTCCTAAAAAAACTTAATTTCTTTTAAGTTTTTAAGACAACTGAAGAAAGAAAGACATGGACATCTTGGATGTGATGGGGGTGAGTAAATTATCAGGACATTTTCATTTTGAAGTGAAATAATCCTTAAAAAGAGGACAAGCTCAGTTCCAAACCCTAGTGAGCTGCCTATTTAGGTTACATTTTTAGACATTTTAGGCATGTTTCCTTGTCTGGCTATTACCATACCAAGCTCAATTTAAGATTGAACATTGGTCTGGTGAGTCTGCTCTGTATTTTCTACTGCACAAGAGGCGTGATCAACGAGCTTTATTCAAATGACTGCAATTGGATAATCCTTCAACCAATCAGACCACAAGAGGCGTGATCAACGGGAAACGACCCATCGCTTCTCTATCCGTCATCGTGTTAAACCCACCAATAGCGCGCCAGGTGGATACGCCAGTCTGTGATTGGTTCCCGCAAAAGTGTAACAGAAGCAGTAGAAATGAATGTACGGCTTTCCAGACTGAGTTGCCTGGTGAAATCAAATCGCCGGCAGATCAGGCTGGGTTTATCCAGTCTACATGTTTCCAGGACAAAGGCGGAAATTAGCCAGGGAAAATATGCTGCCTTGTTTTGGCCCAATCGGAAGCAATATGAATCTAGACCAGCAGTTCTCAATCTGTCTGTCTTAATATTTGAAGGATCCCCAATACAGTTCTTTAGGCCCCTTTGGATCCTAGTGGGCCCTGACCCTTTGGTTGAAATCCACTGATCTAGACAGTAAACAGTGAGGAAGCTCACCAGGTTTGGAGTAGAGCTCCAGTCAATGGTAGTCTTACCTTCAGGAAAGAACCAGCTTGCATGGTTGATCATCAGTTCTATTATCGAAACGACATGAACGGAAGTAGTGGCTGCCATTTCAGCAAGGCTTCTAGGAGAAGAACAAAACTGTGACATATCAAACTGTTCCTCGGGAAGCATCAACAAGGACATTTGACACTTCTATAAACAATGCAGTTTGAGAAGCATTGTGTATAATGGGTAACGCAAGCGAATCTCACCCCTCTGTTTTGGCCCACAGCAAATTGGGGCCCAGTACGATGGCGATGTTGCTCGCAGTCATCTTGTTGATGTCGCTTTCCAGAGCAAGCTTGGCAAGAAACTTCACCAGGTATCTTCACAGACACAGATCAGCATGTTACGATCATAATAGTTTGTTAAAGGTCAGTTTGCTAAAAGTTAGTTTGATATAGTGACAAGCAGACCTAAAATTGTTTTTGTTGGGCTTTGGTAACATGTCACACACCACCCACAGCGCCTGAAGCCTCTTATCAGAGTCCGAAATACTGCAGATGAGAGAAAAACAAGAGGTATACATATGACACAAGAGCCTCAGTATCAGCTTTTGCTGTACCCACACAATTATTTAATTTCTATTCTAAAAATCACATACTGTTTAATCAGTATCATTAGCATGGGTGTCATTTTTCATCAACGTTTTAGAGTTAGAATTTAATTTCACTAGAACTGGGAGCATTCATTTGGACATATTTCAAGCCTGACACCCTTTAGAAATGTCAACCATTTGAAGCACTGAGACACTTCAGAGCAAATCCACTTTACAATCCAGATCAGAAACCCTATGAGTTGCAAAGCAGTCGTCTTCCACTTGAACACATGAGCTTATGACTACTAATGTCAGCTCTCTTGATGCCCCCATGAATCATCATGGTGAAATCTGCCTGAGGACTTGAGGACACCACACTTAGAATACTGGTGCATTCGAGGATGTAACCATATCAGGGGCATCACTAGGCCTATTTTAGTTGGGCTTTAGTTTCTTAAATTTCCTTATATGGTTTCCCCATCCACTGTAAAATCTGGTCTTTTTTCAAATCAAATTCCTTTCATCTAAATGTCATGAGACTGTGACTTTTCCTACTCTTGCTATACTTCATACTTCAGTGCAATAAAATGGCTAAAATTTGTTCAAAAAATTTTTTGTTCCAAAATTTAAATCCAAATGCAAAACGGAAACGGCCAATGAACCTCGTCCAAAGGTTGTCCTCTGCAACCATCTACTGGTTATAGTGGTAATTTCATGTTACTTTCATTTTTTAAAAGTGTTTTTTTTTCCCACCTGGTGACAGAAATCCTCAACTAAAGCATGGCACATTTTACATGTTATCTCCATTACTGAAAATGAGAAATTTAGATCTTTAAAATAAATTTTACTGCACAAATGTAGTAAAAAAAAAAAAAATACTGTTTATAATATTAAATGTGTCGGGGGAAAAAATATTTTACCCACATATCACCTGTCTAGACAATTATAGTAATATTATGTTTGTCTATATTCTTAATGAATATTATATAATACTAATATATATATATATATATATATATATATATATAGTTTTTTATTTTTATTTTTATTTTTTTATTTATTGGGGCAAACGATTACTCGTGATTAAATTACATCCAAAATAAATAACTAAATAAATATGAATTCTGAAGTCATGGACATTGGTGTATGTGCTTTACTTTGAGGCGTGAATCCACTCTTCATATAGCTGGTAGGACATCAGAGGTTCAGGCAGCTCCCTCAGGTAAGATTTGAGGGCTCCTACAGAATCATGAGACAAGAAACCCAACATCAAATGCATTTTCAAACCCTCCATCGTGTGTTTTAAAAATGCACTATGTAACTTTTCCGTCCGCTAGATGGCGCCTATTCAAAATAAAGGCGTAGTTTGATGACGCCAAGTTTGAGCTCAGAATCTTGGGACATGTGGTCTTCACCTCACAGCCGGTGGGAAAGAATAAAAAAAAAAAAAATGTGTTACATTTATATAGTGCTTTTCTAGGCACTCAAAGCGCTTTGCATAGAAGGGGGGAATCTCCTCAAACGCCACCAATGTGCAGCATCCACCTGGATGACGCGACGGCAGCCATATTGTGCAAGAACGCCCACCACACTCCAGCTGATTGGTGGAGAGGAGACCGAGTGATTAAACCAATCATTATATGGGGATTACTAGGAGGCCATGATGGACAGGGGCCAATGGGCAAATTTGGCCAGGATGCCGTGGTTACACCCCTACTCTTTTATCGATTTTTTATTGATTTTTATTAATGACCACAGAGAGTCAGGACTTCGGTTTAACGTCTCATTCAAAGGATGGTGCTCTTTGACAGTACAGTGTCCCCATCACTATACTGGGGTGTTAGGACCCACACAGACCACAAGGTGAGCACCCCCTGCTGGCCTCACTAACACCTCTACCAGCAGCTACTTGGTTTTCCCAGTTGGTCTCCCATCCAGGTACTGACCAGGCTCAGCCCTGCTTAGCTTCAGTGGGAAACCAGTCTTGGGCTACAGGGTGATAAGGCTGCTGGTTAGAATCGGGAAAGAATCGGGATAGGACTCTGGCAGAAATCATGATGATGGATGTGATTATTAACGTTACTGTAGTGTGAGCAGAGCAGGACCGAGTGTTGAGGAGCAGAGCAAGGCCGCTGGAGCGATTGATACACAAACACACGGCTCGCGAGCAGGGGGGACTTTTATTATGACGGGACACAGTCGCCGGCGCCATTTCCTCTTTTCTGTTCATGAGTATGAGGTAACGCAGCTCTGTTTATCATATCAGCACATTTAAGTGTGTTTAAAATGATGTTATGACGTTACTCTGTGCGTTCTCTCAGCGGCTGTTGTGACTCTTGTTCAGACTGCTAAGAGTAAAGCGCTTCTGCAGAATACCGAGAGTAACGCAGATATGACACAATTGACAGGAGACTCCCTCAGATGTCCCGGCTCCTTGGTTAAAATAGCAAATTTCTCACAATTTACAAATAGTTGGAAATATTTGGGATATTGTAAGAACTCAAACGAATAATATATATAACATTGGCCTAGTGGTTTTTGGATATTTTACTGCAAAAATACTACATAGTGCACCTTTAACATGACTAGTAACGTGTAAAAAGAGTTAAAAAATACTGCTCTAGTTGTGGTTCTCTTAACACTGCTGAAGAGATATGAAAACGTTCGAGGTTTCAAGATTGCTCAGTGCCAATATCCTGTTTTTGTAATCAAGAATGCAACCAAGTGTGGTTTAAAATAAATTAAAGTCTCACTTTCATTTTGGGAAGTTCTTCTAAATACATAAATTACTTGTTAGCCAAGAACTCTGCCTGTAGTTAGCTGCAAACAAACGGAGACCCTCTACAGTTTCATTGATTAAAACCAGCACGTACCAGCCACAGCGTGAGGGTCAGAGTAAAACTCCTCCAGTTGGGAAGTGGAACAGTCCAGCGCCGCCTTTAACTTCTTCAGTTTAGAGGCTCCGGCAGCGATACGGAACAAACCCTGGCACGAAAGGAAATTTTGTAAACAAACAAGACCTTTGCAACGTGCAGTAAAATATAAACTGATTTGCTTGTGTATGACTGAAAACGACTGTTTTTGTATGTGTCATTGATGGTTTCACAGGGAAACTATTGTCTCCTTTCACAGCTATTATTAGTCTGGGTTCAGCCAAAAAGCAGAAGTTAACCAGAAGACGTCTGTAACACTGATATAGTGCCACAGAGTTGCTCTTAGAAATGTTTGCGGTCATCCAGAACTCATCTGTAGCTCAACCTTGCGATAATAATGACCGAACATGCTTTTGAGATTGTTTTCGAAATCTGTATATAGTTGATAAATTAAAAAGTGTGAGATTTACTTTAGCAAAACACCCTAGATAGTATGTCTGTCTATCTTTCTATTAGGGGTGTAATTAAATTAATCCAAATATTGAGAAGGTCCGGCTTGCTAATTCAGCACACATAAGAATACAGACTAATTTTAAAGGCTTGATATTTATAAATGCATAAAATGTCAACTTGCAAACCTCCATCATGTGCATTCTGACAACGGTACAACTTTATTACTTGAATGTCATACTGCTTCTGTATAAAGAGCTTTGATTGAGCACGCATTGAGTGAAGATTGAGCGCTCCTCTGCTATTGTGTATGCAGTAAGAATGTGCATCAACTTCAGGATGACAACCGTCGTGTCGTGTCATCTGTCGGTTGTCGTGTGTGGTGTGACAGCGTCAGACACTGCACCTCTTCCTGCATGCCGGTCTCCAGCAGCATCATGACGCAGGCCTCTATGGGCAGAGCGATCTCTCTGCTAGTGCGCTTCAGATGCTCCTCCAGAGCTGTGCCAAACGCTGGCTTCTCCGTCCATTTATCTAGGCCAGATGAGAGACAGAGTGAGAATGATTTGAGTTATGGCAGGATACATTTAAGAATCATCACTAGGTGTGTGTGTGTGTGTGTGTGTGTGTGTAACAAGGATTCTGTTAGACAGGATGATTTGCAGTGTGAAACAGGATACATTACAGTGCTGGCCAAAAGGAAGCTTTGAAAGAGAAAGAATGATTCACAGCTTGATGACTAGCCTTTCATGTTTGAGTGTGTCTCATAAACCCAGTCAAGGACATGTCTGGGTCATATTTCAGACCAAAATAAAATAATCTATGGATCTATGTATACATGTACAGTCAAAACTAAAATTATTCAGACGCCGGATAAATTTTTTTTACTGGTATGTGTAGGACACTATAGTTCATTTATGTAAGTGAGGATAGCAAAATAAAGTAAACTGTGATATTATACCAAAAATTCTTCATACAGTGACTACCAGTAAAATTGATAAAAAATGTACCAAATTATTCAGACACTTTGACCTGACCATGTTTGGTTGAAGTGTTTTTTCTTTAATTGCTAATGTGCACCACAGACTGAACAAAAAATGAAGCATTGCTCGCTCATTGGTTGATCTGAATTGGTATTATCTCATTGTGTACTTAAATTGAACAGCTGACAGTTGATTGTAATCCATTACATACCTTTCTGTCAAAGTTACCGGACATTATGACATGACAACCGTTCATTATCTATCTATCTATCCGTCCGTCCGTCCGTCCGTCTGTCTGTCTACCTATCCATTCATCCATCCATCCGTCCGTCCGTCCGTCCGTCTGTCTCTGTCTGTCTTTCTACCTATCCATCCATCCATCCATCCATCCATCCATCCATCCATCCATCCGTCAGTCTGTCTATCCATTTATCCATCCATCCATCAATCTGTTGGTCTGTCCATCCATCCATCGGTCAGTCTGTCTGTCTATCCATTTATCCATCAGTCAGTCTGTTGGTCCATCCATCCATCCATCCATCCATCCATCCATCCATCCATCCATCCGTCTGTCTATCCATTTATCCATCCATCGTCAGTATGTTGGTCCATCCATCCATCCATCCATCCATCCATCCTTCAGTCTGTCTGTCTATCCATTTATCCATCCATCGTCAGTCTGTTGGTCCATCCATCCATCCATCCATCCTTCAGTCTGTCTGTCTATCCATTTATCCATCCATCCGTCAGTCTGTTGGTCTATCCATCCATCCATCCATCCATCAGTCTCTCTGTCTATCCATTTATTCATCCATTCGTCAGTCTGTTGGTCTATCCATCCATCCATCCATCCATCCATCCATCCATCCATCCATCCATCCATCCATCCATCCATCCATCCATCCATCCGTCTGTCTATCCATTTATTCATCCACCTGTCAGTCTGTTGGTCTATCCATCCATCCATCCATCCATCCATCCATCCATCCATCCATCCATCCATCCATCCATCCATCCATCCATCCATCCATCCATCCATCGAATCCATCCATCCATCATAATTATTTTTCTAAATTAAATTACAGTATTCCAATATAATGTACTACCAGTTCCAGTACTTTATGCAGACTTTTCATATTTTTCATTATGAGAATATGAAAGTATACTGTAATGAAAATAATCATTTTAAAAATAATAATAAAGGACAATAAAAAAAAAAACAAGTAAAATGTCAAAAAAAAAGTTTCATTTTCATGAAAATAAAGTGTGATGTTAATACTTTTTTAGCTCACTACTTTGTGAGATTCGTTCTTCTAGTTTGTAAATTGTGACAATTTGAATATTATAGAAATCAAATAAATGCTCCGTCTCGGTTTCAGCAAGCTCTGTGTTTAATTTTTATTACAGGTTTAATTCAGTGTTTAAGGTTTGTTTTACGAAGATGATATCTTACGGGTTTGTAATGATGGTTATACTGAGGGTGAGTAATGAATGTTGGGTGGACTAACCCTTTAATAAGGCCATGATTTCATGAGTGTTGTGAGTGATTCAAAAGAAACGTTTCTCCAGAAAATGCTCTGTCTATGAAGTGAAGAGTAAATAATCAGACCTTGCTGTGACTGTATGGTGGGCAGGACGCTCTCGATGGACGCCAAGGCTCTTCTGTGATATTCAGCTTGAGCTTCCAACAACTGTCAAGACAAACACAAGCCTCACTTTTCTATTTTTGTTTAAGAGAAGTTTGATGCTAAATGATCTTTGATCTACTAACGGGCTGTATACTGTAATTATATTGTGTAAAACAACAGTTAAATTATGCCAGTAGAAAGCATGTCTAACCAGTGGAGTTATAGTAAGAAGATGAACAGCACCAAAGTCCCTTTAAGGAGAGTCATTTCACTCTGCGGCCATCTTTGTAACGCCTCTCGGGCAGCTATTTCAGGCATGCAAGTGCCGCTCCTCTCTCTTTGAATGGGAAAACATTAAATTCTCCAAAACTGTTCGCCAAACTTACAATTAAATTTCATATATGAAATCACCAATGAAATTTCACAACAGCCGTCTTATAATTTTTGTTTCTAATGGTCAGATCATTAGAAAAATTGCCTTTTTCAGGCTGGACCGGCAAACTAACCAGAGTTTCTAAAAGCAGCTGCAGCGACCCAAAGACTACCAATTGATGATTGGCTGTTATATTTAAAAGGCGGGACTTATTCCGCCATACTGCACGTTGCTCTTTCTCCCATTCATAGTAATATTAGTGCACTGGCTTTGTTTATCAACGGTCTTAAATACCACTGAACTTTGACCAGTCTCTTACTGACATATTTGCATGTTTAATTCATTATTCCAGTATAAATCGACTTTTATCAGACATTTTGTCTTGTGTGGTTCAAGCTCCCATAAAGCTCATAGAAATGACTTACCAACACATAATAGCGCGCATACTCTCCTTCCTTGGAGGAAAAGTTGTACATTTCTGCTGCTAATTGATCCTAAAAGACAAAACCAGATCAGACTAGGTTCAGTGTGTGCTTCGGTCACCTAGAAACCTCAATAAAATCTGACTCGTATCCATACCTTGCATATTTCCATTTTGTTCTGAGCTTCATCCATCTCTTCTTTAAGAGTGTCAACTTTGGCAGCCATTGCTTGAGCATTTGCAGCTGACGGATACGCCTTTGTGGCCTGGTGATACCTGTATTACAGGAGTTTGAAGGGTTTTCTCGATTATTCCAAGCAAATTGCATTGCAAATGTCATCAAATGTCTCCAAGCACTGGAAGATGGTCAGCAGACGCTGGTATGGGAGGTATAGTGTCATGCATTTACACTACCATTCAAAAGTTTGGAGTAAGTGAGATTTATTATGTTATTTAAAGAAGTCTTCTGCTCACCATGGCTGCATTTTTTTTTAAATACTGCATTTAAACTACAGTAAAAACAGTAATATTGTGAAATATTATTACAATTTAAAATACATTTTGTTATTTAAATATATTTGGAAATGTAATTTATTTCTGTGATCAAAGCTGTATTTTCAGCATCATTACTGCAGTCTTCAGGGTCACACGATCCTTCAGTAATCATTATGATATGAGGATTTGATGATAATAATTTACTATAGTGGAGTGGATACATTTTCCCATAGGGATTTTAAAATAGTCTTTGTTAAAGCGTTATAAGGCATAAACCAAGACAATCATCTACAAGGTGATTCAAACCACTACAAACTTTAGTGGTTTGAAAAGTATTTGAAAATCTCACAAAAAGACAAAGGTAGAAGACTGTGTACTTAATAGCTTTAGTGAGGGAAAAAACTACAAATCCCACGCACACAGCATAATCAAATTACAAACGAAAGACAAATAAGAAACTAATCATTTACAAATGTATGTGTATAATATATATATATATATATATATATATATATATATATATATATATAAAATAATATTACTATAATTGTCTAGACAGGTGATATGTGGGTATAATATTTTTTCCCCCAACACATGTAATATTATAAACACTATTTTTTTTTTTTACTACATTTGTGTAGTAAAATTAATTTTAAAGATCTAAATTTCTCATTTTCAGTAATGGCGATAACATGTAAAATGTGCCATGCTTTAGTCAAGGATTTCTGTCACCAGGTGGAAAAAAAAAACACTTTAAAAAAATGAAAGTAATTATATATATATATATATATATATATATATATATATATATATATATATATATATATATAAATATAATATATATATATATATATATATATATATATATATATATATATATATAAAAACAACATATTTTAGGTTTGCTGCAAAATATGCATATATATATTCAAATATTTCAGCATTTTGAGTGAATGGAGATCAAGCCGATTACATCATTTGTGATGCTTCATGGGAGTGGGAGGAGCTAACAGGATCTGTTGGCGTGTTTCGACTCTGATTAGTTTCATTTTCTGTACAGCATCATGATTAGTTTCATTTTCTGTACAGCATCATGATTAGTTTCATTGTCTGTACAGCATCATGGGTAATGTAGTTTTAACAAGGAATTCCACTGTTAAACATGATTCTTTTAAACAATACGCTGAAATTATGTGGGTTGACAGCTTCAGCAGAAGAAAATACCATTGATTAACAACCTCGTAGCTCACAGTTAGTCTGTCTATAAAGGTTTATAAGCTAGCGTTCAGAATCAGTCAAAGTTTTTACTTCCGGAACCCAACTGATGCCCTCTATAATCAACATCAATGCTTAATATTCTTAAAGGGTTAGTTCACCCAAAAATGAAAAATATGTAATTAATTCCTCACCCTCATGTCCCGTAACACCTTCGTTCATCTTCAGAACACAGATGAAGATATTTTTGTTGAAAGCTGACGGCTGAGAAAGGCTTCAGAAAGGCCTCCATTGGCATTCAGTACATTCCCACTGACCCACTCACAAGACCCATAAAGGCACTAAAGACGACATTACAAAGTCCATCTCACTACAGTGGCTGTACAATAATTTTACCAAGTGACGAGAACTGTTTTTGTGTGCAAAAAAATCAAAATAATGACTTTATCCGCCAAGTTATTGTCTTCTGTGTAGGTCTCTGACGTGAACTCAGGCGATAGCGGCGCTCCTCCTCTTCCGGGTCATGTATTCGACCGGTGGAGCTCCGTGATATACTCGCGCATGCGTCGAGGTCACGTCAATAACTTAGTGGATAAAGTCGTTATTTAGATTTTTGTGCGCACAATAACTAATTCTTGTCACATTGTAACATTGTTGTACAGCCACTGTAGTGAGATGGACTTTGTAATGTCGTCTTTAGTGCCTTTATGGGTCTTGTGAGTGGGTCAGTGGGAATGTACTGAACGCCAATGGAGGCCTTTCTGAAGCCTTTCTCAGCCGTCAGCTTTCAACAAAAATATCTTCATTTGTGTTCTGAAGACGAACGAAAGTGGTGCGGGTGTCCAACGACATGAGGGTGAGTAATTAATGAAATAATTTTTATTTTTGGGTGAACTTACCCTTTAATATAATCTTATTATTATTAATATCAATGCTTAATAGTATTTTTGCTTTGATGAATCACTGTCATTTTGATCAATTTAATGCATACTTGCTGAATAAAAGTATTAATGACCCCACCCCAAAACAAAAATGACTGAACCCAAAACAGTAGTATATATACACACCTGGCTTTCGCAGAATCAAAATCCAACACAAGCTTGGCTAAATGTTTCCTCTGCTTCAAGATGTTAGGAATATCCACCTTCAAGCACAAAAAAAAAAAAGATATAACCTGCATTGCATGTTTTAAAAGCAGGTTATGTGCAGGTATTTGGTGTTACGTACCTCTGCTAGCTGGTTGAGAGGGTCTAGGATATCTCTCTCCAGCTGGACTTCATGTTGGCTCTGCTCAAAGGCCAGTTTGTTTTCAGCTTCTCCACAGACTTCCATCATCTTCCTGTAGAGACAAAAACGCTCATCATCGTGTGCCCAGAGGCCTGTCGCATGAAGCTAGCTGAACAAATTCTGAGTTTCAGAGTAGGTTTAGAGTTGTCAAATCCAGATAAACCCAACCTGGTTTAGATGAAGTTCAACGGTATCTCATAGCTCGGTATAAACTTTCACTGTCAACTCAGGTTTAATCCAGAGTTAGTGATTAACTCTGAAGAGCGTGCACCTGAAAGTGTGACACGTGCAACCAAACAGCCAATCACAGGGGCCGTTTGATTCACTTCTCTTCTGAAGATTGAGAAATCGTTCTGAAAATGATTATGAAATGAAATGCGTCCGCAAGGCAGGAATAAACACTGCTCCTGCAGCGACAGTTTGAGAAGGCAGATGAAAGAATATCTGACTATATCAATGAATGATGTGAATCAAAAAAATATGCCTAATAATTATAGGTTCAAAGAGCTCAAATGTCTACTTGTCAATTAATATAATCATTACATGAGTATATTATATTAATTCAAAGTATTTATAATTCTTATAATATAAATGTAATAAATAATTAGCACCAAAATAAGTTTTCACTATAAACTGTTTTAATTTGAAACGAGATATACAGGGGGTGTGGCTTTACTGCATCTTTACTTGCAGCTGATTGGTCCAGTTTGGGTTTGCGATCTCAAACCCAGAATAAAACCGGCTCCAGAGCAGGTTAGCTGTATAATATGAGTTACCATGGTGATGAACACTTAAAAAAAAAAAAAAAACACCTTCATGAGCCCGAAAAACCAGAGTTTGCTCAAACTAATCTCCAACTTACTTGGGCACACAGCAACTGAAACCAGCTTTGTGCAACAGGCCAGTGGTCACTTCCATTATTCTTGGATTAACAGATGCTAAATAATAGGGCTGGGCAATTTTGGATTTTAAATTGCAATCAAATGAAGACACTTAATTTACATCAAAACACTGCATTTTTACTTTTTGTCAAATAAGGTGCTGTACAACATTTTACAACAAATTGAAAAACATGCATGAAAAAATATCTTGATTGTAACGCATTATTCAAAAAACAATACTCTTGCTTTTAGTACTATATACCAATCATTATCATCATCAAGCAGCATGCGGTCACATTCTCCATCATGAACAATAATAATGTATCATTTTACATCAGTCTATTATGCATTTCACTGGAATAACAAATGTCGTTTGATTATCATGATGTATTTTCACAAGAATCATAAATAAACCGCCTGTCAGAGAAAACAGATGACTCAGGGATGTTTGGTCACATTAAATGTTCTGTCATTATGAGTATGAACCCCAGCGGCGTGTTGCACGAAGCTGGTTTCAGTTGCTGCCCAGGTAAGTTGGAGATTAGTTTGAGCAAACTCTGGTTTTTCGGGCTCATGAAGGTGGGTTGGTTTTTTTCAGTGTTTTTCACCGTGGTCACTTACACTACACTGCTAACCTGCTCTGGAGCCGTTAGAGAACGCAAACTCAAACTGGACCAATCAGCAAGTAAAGGCGCAGTAAAGCCACACCCCCTGTATCTCTCTTTCCAAATTTGCTGTTTATAGTGAAAAAAACCGTTTGCTCATCAAAATTGCTCATCCTTTGCCGCTAATTTATTATATTTTTATTATACGAATAACTTTTAATTAATATAATATATTCATATAATTATCATATTAATTGACAAGTAGCCAAATAGTAATATAAATATAAAACATGCATTCATAATTATTTTAAACAACGTGTATTCATTTGAGCTCTTCGTGAACCTATAATTATTAGGCATATTCTTTGATTCACATCATGCATTGATATAGTCAGATATTCTTTCAGCTGCCTTCTCGTCTTTCGTTTATTCCTGCTTTGTAAACGCATTTAATTTCAAAATCATTTTCAGAATGATTTCTCAATCTTCAGAAGTGAAGTGAGTCAAACGGACACTGTGATTTGCCGCACACGTCACACTTTCAGGTGCACGTGCTTCAGAGTTAATCACTAACTCTGGATTAAACCTGAGTTGACAGAGAACATTTATACCGAGCTATGAGAAACGGTTGAACTTGATCTAAACCAGGTTGGGTTCATCTGGATTTGTCAACTCTAAACCTACTCTGAAAGTCAGCTAGCTTCATGCAACAGGCCTCAGGTCATGCGGACCAGGTTATGGGATGCAACAGGCCTCAGGTCATGCGGACCAGGTTATGGGATGGTTTCATCTGTCAAAGAGCCAAAGAGTTCATAAACTCACCCCACGAGAGACTCTTCTCCGAGCTGATTTCCGCCATCCAGCATGGATTGTGCAAGGGCCGTGAGAGGAAGCTTTTTCTAAGAGAACATTTTTTTTTATGATAATAATAATAATATTATAATAATAATTCAGAAATGTGTACTATGGAGGTATTTGAAAACGTAAAAGCAGCCGTTACTTACATGCCTCTTGTCCGCATCTGTGCCCACGCTACCCTGCAGACACATGGACATCTTCTTGTGCGCATTATGAGAGACCAATCGCATATTTTCCAGGCGCCGCTCAATCTGTATTAACGCACACATTTGATTCACATTTAAAATTCATTGGAACTTCAGGGATTCCCAGTTCCATCATCAGAAGTTCCATTCCACAGTGTTCCATTAGAATGGTTACATGCACACCTGTTCTGCATTTCCTGCATTTTCCTGCTTAGCCACAGTCTTTGTCTTGTACACAAACACCCTTCAGTTTCCTGTTCTTATACATGTGCAAAAAGCCTGTTCAGTGATTTCATCTGGACTGCGATTCAACAAAGCATCATTACTCCAGTCTTCAGTGTCACATGATCATTCAGAAATCATAATAATATGATGATTTGATGATGATTTTTTTTTATTATTATAGTGGAGTTCCATACATTTTCCCATATATGATGATTTGCTGCTCAAGAAATATTTCTGATAATCATCAATACTGAAAAAAGCTGCTTACTCATTTTTTAGGATTCAATTAATAGAAAGTAAAAGGATAAATTTCTTCAAAGTTATGCTTTTTTTCAGATATTGTAATGTACTGTAGCTGTTTGTGAACGTAAACGGTTTGCAAAGTTTCACAGATCAAACTGCACAATAAATGGGGTTATTGTCTCTCAAATTAAAGAACTGATTCTGAACTGCCTGAAATGAATCGTCAGCTGTCAAACAAGTCTCAGTTCCTGCTTGCACCCATGTCGTTTTTTTTTATTTATTATTAGCATAATGCCAGCCTATGGTCTTTATTGGCTGCCTGCAAACAACGTTTACGTTGACCCTCAAACCCTGTAGTTGTAGCGGAGACTGGAAGATTTTGGTTTGTGTTGTCAACATGTCGAGAATATGTGGTTAAAAAAAATCCAAATAGGTATATTTGGTATTTTTTGTATGTATTTGATATATTTTTGGTATATTTTGACCACTCAGAGCAGAGTAGACCAATCCCAACAGACTGGTTTTCTGGTTGTTTTTTCGTTGAGTTGTCCATTGATTTATATTTCTGACCTGCAGTCATAAACACAGAGGCTGCAGAGGGGCCTGGACTGGAAAAGCTTTTAAAGTGGACAATATGGTGAAAGAATTAAAGCAACAGTGAAAATGAGAAAATTAGGCAAGAAAAATGTCTGCACTGTGCCTGCAAAGTGTGCACTTTAGCACATACAATCAGACAGATTTTAGAGACCAGCTGGCCGTTTACCTACATATTTCAATATGAGGAAAAACTCTGTCAAATGTATTTTCAGTTCACACCTCCCACCCTCTCTATCTGATCTTGTTATTTTCTTACGCAAACCCTGGCTCTGTGTGCAGAGGTGATGTGTATTTTTATGTATGAGTACAAGTCAGCCACTTTTCAGGTTGATTTCTCAGAAAAAAATAAAAACTGTGCTGCTATTAAAATATCTGAGCATCCCGATCAGCCTGATGCAGCAATGCCAGCTCAACCAATGGCAAAAGTCTGATTGACCAACCATTGAAGTATTCAGGAAACCTGTTCAAAAATACTCCAATCATTTTAACCAACACCTTTAAATTCACCAGGAAATCAAAACAGACAAATTTTGCTTTTTTTATGGACCATTTCACGCCTGACGTGGTCATACTCAATTCTAGTCAGAATATGACTCTGAAACTGCTCCATTGGGCTGTGATTATGAGAGGCGTGTTTCAACCGAATGAGGAAAGACATCAGTTGGATAGACCTACAACCAATCAGAGCAATGAACCGACGTCAACAGAGCTCAACTACACCGTGTTGCCAAGTCCGCGTTTTTTTCTGCGGGTTGTTTTCAATGTCCACGGATTGACGCGACTATTATGTGATATATAGACCCATGAGTGCGCATTTTAGCAGGCAACCTTGCCAAACTAACACACATTTTACCCCTCAAACACCTTTTTTTTTCTTCGGAGAACCCCCCGAGAAGCTATTGTTTAGGGCTAGTAGTTAGCGGGTTTTGTTGTAAAAACTCCTCTATGGATCGAGGCCAGACCGAACTGCCCGACCTAAAAATGTTGTGGGCGGAGCTAAGTTCGGCTGGCATCCAGGCTAGGACATTGCAGTATTTTCAAAATAATGAGTAAGTAAATGAGTGACTGTTTTTACAGTTTTGATTCCTGCTTATTTTATTTTGATCCATAACCACATTGTTTGCTATTTTGATCATTTTGCATAATTGTTCTCAGTTTGTGTAATATATTTTAACTTTTTTTTTTTTATGTTTTTAAATGATTCATGACTGTAAAAATATATTGCAAAAACTAAAAAAAAATCCTTGGTTTTATTACACTGTATTTTGTGCTCTCTTCCATTTTCGTTTTTTTTTTTTTTTTTTTTTTCACAGCTTTGTGCTGTTTGTCTCTTTGATCTTCTTTCCACATTCTGCGCTTGCTTTTCCAAAAGTCGCTGCGGTTTGAGGGTCATGTAAATTAGGGCGGGCTTAAGTGTCACCATTGGTCCACTAGTTCTAGTTCGACAGCTCCTTCTCTAACCAATCAATCGAAGAGGGGAGTTGACGTCATGAATACTGATGCTCACCCGAGGAAGACAACAGTTTAATTTAAAACTTTACAAGGACTTTCAAGCTATCTGAACTATAGACATTCAAATATAAAAAAACAAATTCCCTTTTTTTGAGATACATGAGGAGATGCTTCTCTTTTTAATGTGCACACTTGTTATGATTGCTAATCTTTTTGATCATAATATATGGTATTTGGTGTTAAAAAAAGATGCAAATATGCTAAGGCTTCTGACATCCTGCAGTTTTCATACATTACAATTCTTTGAAAAAATTAAGTAGAAAAATGCCAATGTACCAGTCGGAAGACTTTAGGACTTTGATCCATTACGTTTAAATGCATAATCCTCATATATTTTCTGAATTGTCATTGTTAAACGATCATAGGTAACCTGGTAAGTTAATTCGAAGACTGAATGTGCCGTGATTGGAATTGGCCGCAATAAATTTGACGGGAATTTGATCCCATACGAGTCCCACCATACATTTTTTCTTGTTTTTAGAAGCTGCTTCACAATAGGGAAGAAAAGACTATCAAACCTTCTGTTTAATGCCGACTTAAAGAATAAAAATAGTGTATACTTGTCAGAGTGGGATGTACATATTTGTTTCAAGTTACTTGGGCTAGGAAATTTGTCTGTTTTAGATCTTGAAAAGAATCGAGGTTTGTTTACAGTTTGAGCACAAACCACTCCAGCAGAACTTACAGCTGGAACAGAAAGCTGCCAAACTGGCTGAGTGTTTTCTTGCAGAGACCTTCTCGTTCTCACATGTATACCAGCCGAATCCTCAAAGTGTGCCTGGCAGTCCCTTAAAAATAACTTCAGACAGTCGCAGTGGAACTGAAACTCTCTGTGTGAGATCACTGCTCCTTTCAGCATCTCAGAATCATGCTGGTTCTGTTTGCAACTAACTCATTTCAATAAAAGCTCACCACAAAAGACATTATATTCAGAAGTTTCTTGGCATAGAAAAAAGCAACAACATATGCAACCAGTTAGACCTAGAACCGTTTCATTTGCACACACTGCCTGTGTTGTTTTAGCGCCTGATAGATTAAAGGAAATCATATTATGCTTGCAAACATGGGCACTGAAATTTGTACAGGGCAGTTTGCAACAGTGCATAAGTGTGTGTACAAACTGAGAAACCAACAATGATTTAGTTACACTTTAATTAATTTTAACTTGTGAAACTTTATTGTAATCTCTTCCTTATTAAATATTATAAGCAAACATAAACCAACATTTAATTTAATTTAAAAGTACTTAATTTAATGCATCCTGTTTGAACATTAAAAAATGGAATATTTATGAGAACAACCTAGATAAATTAATAGACTGAACAAAACTATAAACACAAGAACACTTTTGTTTTTGCTCCCATTTTTCTTGAGCTGTACTCAAAGATCTAAGACTTTTACACAAAAGGCCTATTTCTCTCAAATATTGTTCACAAATCTGTCCAAATCTGAGTTAGTGAGAGAGTCTGTGTAGAGTGGCCTTTTATTGTGGCCAGCCTAAGGCATACCTGTCCAATAATCATGTCTATTTAGCATCTTGGTGTGCCACACCTGTGAGGAGGATGGATTATCTCGGCAAAGGAGAAGTGCTCACTAACACAGATATAAGCCCCATTCGTACGGTATTAGTATTATGTAGGGACCTCTGTGATTTAGAAATGACTCCCCCACATCTCAGTTTTGTGTGGCGCATTCGCACGGGATAAGCAAAGCCTGTGATTTTACTCCAATTTACTGACAATTTACTTGTAAATGTTTTTTTTGTTATAGATATAGCTGTATGAAATCATAAACAGTCATATGTATCGATATCGTTTGGATTGTTTTATAGTAATAAAAATAATTTTGTTTAGTTAAAGAACAGACGCCACAATTAAAAACTGATCTGAGCTCAGACCGGTGGCAGGAGTCAGATTTCATTTATCACGAGTGAGAAGCTGACAATACACGACGGAAGATTCAGTTTCAAAGCTAAAATGTAAAAGCGCCCATTTAAGCGAGCTTGTTATTTTACTGTTCTGTTGTTCTGTTTTTCATTAAGAATAGTATTGATATTAATATTAAACACACCATTCAAGCAATTTACTCTCAGATTGGTACTCATTCTAAAGTGAAAGTATAATCCGTGCGGGAATTCATAACGGTGCACATTATGAATGCAGCCTTCATTCTTCATGAAAGATAAAGATAGAAATGCACACAGGAAAGAAAAACCTTGCAAAAATGATATACGATCCGCCTAATCCTGGCCAAAAATTCGTAGATCTTTGAGTTCAGCTCATGAAAAATGGAGACAAAAACAAAAGTGTTGTTTTATTTTTATATATATATATCAAAAAGTCAAGGGTTTTGTTAGATTTTTTCTTTTTTAAGTTTTTAATTTTATGTTTTATTGTAACTGGGGGTTGGTTGTGGGAAAGGAGCATTTCTACTTCTTTTTGTATGTAATGTGTTACTCTGTTCTACCTCAAATATTACAAATATTAAATGGGGAATACTTAATTTAAAAAAAATCAGTGTTTCAACAAATATTAAGCAACACACCTGTTTTTACTGTTGGTAATAATAAGAAATGTTCAAATGATTTGTAAAGGATCATGCGACACTAAACACTGGAGTAATGATGCTGAAAATACAGCTTTGACATCACAGGAATAAATTACATTCATAATTTTGTTTTAAATACATTAAAACTGGTCATGGACTGAGGAAAAGGGAAAACCGGAGAGGAAAAGAGCTGAAGTTCTGATCACCAATCTACAGTTCCAAGCAAAGCAAACGAGACAAACAGGAAGTGATGACTGGGCCACACCGGCCTGTGGCAGCAGCACTCCCCCAGCAGGGGTCGAAGCTCCCACTGAAGCACACTCACACACTATTGAGAGTCACTCAAGACCTAAATGACTTTGACACAGTAGTTTGTCTCATAATTTAAACGACAGTCAAGCTATTCTGCTAAATGAGTAGTCAGCTACACTCAGACTTACTAACGGCCACATTGAAGCGTAAACCCACATATTTAAGGGAACTAACATACATCATAGATGATGTTTAATCAAATATAGATAAGCTCATTTATTTTTTGCAATATGATAGTCTGGGTAAACCCAGCCCGAACTGCCAGCGATTTGATTTTGTCCAGTAACTCACTCTGGAAACCTGTACATACTTATCCTGATTCTGTTACAAATTTGCGGGGACCACTCACAGACCAATCCAACCTGGTGGGCTATTGGCGGGTTTAACACAATGATGGATAGAGAAGCAATGGGTCGTTGGTCTGATTGGTTAAAGGACTATTCAATTGCGTACAGTCATTTGAAATATGCCCGTTGATCACACCTCTTGTGCAGTAGAAAATGCAGAGCAGAGTTTCTTTTTCCTAAAGAAATCTGCTGTGGAGCTCGCTTTAGTGCGGTCTCGGCAAAAGTGCAAATCTAGGGCGCATATCGACCACAAAGGGAGAGCCCATCTGAAAAATGACAAATAGGACACCCTATGGTCTCATGGATAAGTGGCAGCCATTTTAAGTCCACAATGCTTAGTTTAGTTTATTTAAAAGGGACAATGAACAGTCAATGACAGCCACATTAAGAGCTAAATTTGATCTGCAGCCCCTGGGCAGGAGAGACTAAAACACATCATATAACTAACTAAAACATTCATCAGCAATAAGATATACAATCAAATGTGCAGTGAAGCTACGCTAATAAAGTTGGTCGGAAAAAGCAGCTCATTATTGAAAAAAAAAAAGCTATCCTGTTTTGAAACCAGCTACTGAAAATTATAGTACAGTTCGCAGTGTTACTGAATCGCTGGATCTCAACAACTCCAACCACGACCTGTGCAAGCAGCTCTAACAGGGGCCAACATCTGGCAGACCTTCAAAACCCAGAAAACATGCAAACCACGCCGTCTGAGTCATTTCAGGAGGGAGTTTATGGCCCATTATCATGTTCCTTTCCCTCCTGCAAACCCGAGGCGGCGTAAGACGCAGAGCAATCAGGAAGTTAAACTTTGACCCTCGGACAAGGAATGCATGAATGAAGGTGAAGGAGCGGCATATAAAGCTCTGGTGAGAGTCGGTCGAGTCTCAGTGATTTCCCTTCCAGCCCTGTGTATGCACCGCTTCTGCACAGACATGTTTGAACTTGAGATGCTTATTAAACAGTCAGGTAGTGACAGATAAGACTGATTTGTTTTGCTTTTAGAGTGTTTGCTTTGGACGATTATGCCTGTCATGCAGTTTATTGGAATTAAAATGACCCGCATCTACTTACACTATTATAAAGCTGCTATGGCTTGGTGTTTGTCAAGCTATTTTAGGCTATCCTTTGTTCATAACAGTCGCGCATACTCGTGTAAACACAGCCCTTGTGACGTTTGAAATGCTGTCTAAATAAGATCAATTAGTCTCAGACAGTCAGTTGCTTTTCTGCTCTCCGCAAGATGCCAGAAAAAAAGGAGTGGGGAGGGGTGTGAAAGACGAGAGATTGTGGGAAAGAAGATGACGAATGTAAAGGACCAAAGTTCAACTCAGATACTTTTACTATAACTGAAAGCAAAAGACAGAGACGCCAGGAAGGCCAACATTAACACTGGATAAGAGCTAATGTCATAGAGCACAGATATGTCTTAATAATCATTTATAAATGTTCAATACTGATTTAATATGAATACATACAGAATGTATGTAACGGGATAATGTACAGTCAGTTGGTCTATATCGCAAAATATGCTCTTTTCACTCCAAAAGCCTTTGTTTTGCCATAAATGAGTGGCTGCACATTATCCTGCTTATTGTACGACTACTCACCAAATAAACATTAAAATATTGATACTTGATTTGAGATTATATGCGAGACAAAACGTCTCTGGAGTGATATGAGACATTAAATGCCGCGTGCTTCAGACAATGGTTAATTATATCCTGAATGTGACAATTGACCAATCAGAATTAAGTATTCAAGAGAGCTGTGAAATTAAACACGATACTCAAATTATTCATTTCTGAAGTAATGCTTGGTGCCTAAACATAGCAAAAGTAAAAAATGAGTCACTTTCAGGATTATTATCATTAACTAAACCTATTAAAAACTTTTTTTTCAATTGAAATAAAGTAAAATACAGATAGTAGATGAAAAATTTAAAGATAAATTAAAATAATACTAATTGTATATAACTAAAGATTATTAGATTATTATTTTTAAAGGAAATAACCAAAAAAAGTGATATAAAAAATAAAATAAAACTAAATTCAAGCAAAACCAAATTGACTAAAAATGTTATTGGAATTCAAATGAAAACTGATAATGTGAAAATAGAAGCTAATTAAAAATAGTAATAAAAAAAACTTTAATTAAAACACAAATAATGGTAACATCACACTGGAATGCGGGATGATTTGTGCAGCCATGGTTGTGATAAAGTCATGAGGGAGAAAATAGTCACCGTGAGGAGGTCGTCACTCAGTACTTCTGTCTTCTCTGCTCTGTGGACAGAAAAAGGAAAAAGTGTTTGGTTATACGGACAGACTACATAATGAGCAAAGCTTCATGTGCTTTCTGACGTTCACCAGCTTGACTGTGAAAGCAGGTTAGGCCAGTATCACCATAAAAAGATGCCAAATAAAAAAACACATTCGTGCAAGAACAAGGCTTGAAGCCTTTATTCCACAAGCAAAACATATTAAATAATTCTTAACCTCATCCACTCAAAGCCTTCATTGCAGTTCAATACTCTAGTGTAAATTAAAAACCTTTTATTTTGCAACTATGTCAACAAATTGTTGCATTTGGCACACTTCACAAGAAAAAAGATCCACTTCCTGCCTTCTGCATTCCACATTGTTTGTTATGGCAACACCAGTAAAGGGGGCGGGGCTGCTGATGCTTTACACACACCCTTGTCAGCAAAAGAGGGCGGGGCTTCATAAATAATGAGTTGAGAATCCCTTTGGCCAGAGACCATAAAACTATCACAAATTATGCCACGTGGACATTACACAGTCTGGACGTTCACATGGTATGGTCTGAGATACTTTTAACATTTCCATCTATTAATATAAATTTATGTATAACAGTTATGTGTGTTATTTTGACTACACAGAAGAAGAAAAAAAGTCTTTTACACTGAAAAAAAGTCTTAGTTTAAAACAAGGACGATAACTATAACGATAACAGAAAATAAATAGTTCTTTAAATTATTCTAAATATAAAAGAATAACAGAGATTGCAACTGTAATAATAACAAATCACTTCCAGAATGATTTTTGTCCAGCTGATGAACAATAAAAAAACATTGATAGCCAATCACAATTCATCCTGCTTTTAAGAGCTTGATCATTTAAAGCGGCAGGTGACAAAACTGCAGCATGTGCTTATAATAAACAGAACTATATTTAACAAAGCCCAACCCCTGAAAAACAACCCCACACCATAATCTCCCCTTCACCAAACTTTACACTTAGCAAAATGCAGTCAGGCAAGTACCGTTCACCTGGAAAACGCCAAATCCAGTCTCGTCTATCGGATTGCCAGAGAAGCGTGATTGGTCACTCCAGAGAACACGTCTCTACTGCTCTAGAGTCCAGTGGCGTTGTGCTTTACACTACTGCTTCCGATGCTTTGCATTGCACTTAATGATGTAAGGCTTGGATGAGTTGCCCGGACATGATCGCAAAGTGAGTGTTTCAACTTTTCAAATTAATTTCTATGAAGGTTAAGCTTCCAAAGAAATGAATCCGCGCTGTGAATGTATGCTGCGCCTACTCTTACCTCAGCTCTAGTGATCGTAATCTGACTCCTGCAGCGTTTGTGCCGTGACTCTCGCTCGGCTCACTCACATTATATCGAACAGACACGTTCAGTTTTTAATTGTAGTGTCTGTTCTCTAACTGAACGGATTTTATGAAAATTAACGCGGTGGGAAAGTGATCCAGTACCGGTGGCCTCATAGGGCAGCGAAGCGTTCTGGGAGTTGTTGTCTTTCATCCCCATGAGACAAAAATACGTCTTGTCTCAGTCTAGAAGGCACCACAATCAAAAATAATTTAACATTTCTACTACATTAATGACTTAAATAAATACAAAGCTCAATGCTAAATCAATGAAGTAACCCTTTGAGTTAAACTGAATGAAAACGGGAAATGTTGCCTTGTCACCTAGCTGAAATAAAATCTTTTTGTAATATTTGATTTTATTTCAATTAATATTTATTTGATTCCAAGTAACAAAAGTTATGTTTTAGTTTCAGTATAATAATAACTATTTATTTAAAAAAAATAATACTACAAATAATGCCCTTCAAAAACTAGGGGCAGATGGTAACTGCTGAGCTATATTTTATTTATATATATATATAAATAAAAAGGAAGAAAATTCAAACCACAATCTTTTTTTTTATAGAATAGATTTTTAACACCTCACAACCAGCACAACTGCTATTTATGTCTACAATGTTCATGTGATGTCACCAACTGACACAGATGATCTATCAGGGTAAAAGGACCTTTTTCAAGGGCAACATGTGATTCTTTTGGTTCAGTAGCTCAATATTAAATGTCACAGACATCATTTTATTCCTAAAATAGAGAAACAATCCACATTCAGTACAGAAAACTTATAAAAAAATCCACAAAACTGGTCATGTAACAAGAGAAAATTTCCCTACGATCCCGTTACACAGGCTGAGAATGACCTCACATTATGCGGGAGGGAATTTTTAGATTTCCATCAATACTGAATTAGCATTGATCTTGTGTTCAGCCAATGCATATCGGGTTGAGTATCAACCTCCAGAAATACCACAGCTGACATTTCACACACATTCAGAGTTGAAAATACAGCATACAGTAACCCAACTAACATATAAAGATCTATGAAGAGCTAAGCTTTAGCCCATCAAAACCCGTTCTTGATCTTAGAATTCTGGAAATATCTCTAATCTGATTCAGAGTACAATACAAAGTGTATCATATAATGAGTAATGTGTAATATTGAAGCAGAATCTGATTGGTGGTCGCCTTACATAACACAACATCTGATCAAGACCTTTGCAGCTTTTGAGCCTACAAAATAAGAGGTTTAGTTAGCAATAGGATTTAATTGAAAAGATTAAAGACTCTGTTAGTTGGTATTTTGTTACCCAACAAAACTGCAAACCGCTTGTCCTAGAATCCAACTCCAGCTCTCAGAGTTGACACTCCCAGCTAACAAAATATATTCTACAGGGATGTTTATACGACATCGTTTTCAACTAAAAACTGAAAACTTTTTATGTGTTTTGGCCGTTCATTTACACAATGATGCCGTTTTGAGGGCCTGACAAATGCAAACTTTTGAAAACAGGTTTCAAAAGAGCAACTTTTTTAAAAACAATACCATTATAGTCTCCGTGTAAACTACAAAAACGAATACGGAAACTAAAAAATATGAAAACAAAAACGGTGCATTTATGCATTTTAGCCGTTCATTTACACGATGATGCCGTTTATGGGGCCTGAAAAACGCAGCCTTCAAAAAAAAAAGATTTTCAAAAGAGCACCTTTTTGAAAACAACACCGTTATCGTCTCAGCGTAAACTAAAAAAAAACAAGAATTTGTGAAAACCAAATGGTGACCTGCGCACGGCGCACTTAGGGCATGTCCGGATACACTTTTGCTAGTTTAACGACAGGAAAAGTGTTGCATGGTCCAAAAGGGTTGTCTCGATTCTCGAGTCATGGCTGTGTTTTGGGCATAACATCCAACAAACCAATCAGAGTCTCATCTCCCATTCCCTTTACAAGCCAGCTGCGCTTGCACCATTTTCGCTATTTACATGGCGAAAAAACTGAACACTTCTCCATCTTTTTATTTTTAATATTTAAAAATGTTTGTGTGCTGCTTAGCGTCCCTGTGTGTGTAATAAGCAGAGTGTACGCAATTTTACTAACACAACCATTAAATAACACTAAAAATACTGCACTATTGACTTTAGACCAGGTTTTTGTTGGTCACTGACACTCGTTTTCAGTCCCTCAAAACAACAACAACAAAGCACCTGAACACACCTAGTTTTCAGACCAGCACACCCCTGGGTGCACGTGCATTTGCTTTTTAAACAACGCGGCAAAGGAGGTGAAAATGATAACTGCGTCGGGCAGAAACTAGCAAAAAAGTCCTTTGCATCTGGTCTGGCGCCACGTTGCATGTTCATTGTATAGGTGCATAGGGTTTCTTTATGGTGACATCACCACCTACTGGCCGGACATGAATAATACAGCATTTTTCGTCTTTTTCGTGGATCCATGTGAACGGGGATCATAGCATTGTCGTCTACTCTGTACACAAAAATCTCAAAAGGAAAACTTTTCCGTTTTTAGTGGGGTCTTTTCAAAAAATAATTTAAAATAAATATTTTCAAGCTGCATGTGGAAATGACATGCAGAGCAAAGTTGATTCTGCACTCAATCTAATTCATTGGATCTACTTGATGTTTTTTAAAATGTTGTGGATTTAAGTAGCAAATGAGAATCACTAAAATGATTGCATATAATAGAACAGAAGAATATGTAAAAGTATGGTATTTTGGGTAAACAGCGCCCCTGCTGTTGGGGCGAAAGGCACAATATCTAACATGTTAAACAGCTGGCTGACTTTTCCATTTGTTGACATGACATGGTTAGATTCAGATGATATAATAAGTTGAGTGTCCACTTTAGAGATAAGCACCTTATTTACAATAAAACCATCATATTTAAAAAATATTATATTAATGATATCATATAATAAAATACCATTTATTGGTACTACTATAAATCTATATTTAATTATAATGAGATCTATTTCAATGCTTTCAGAATTGTTACTTTCAAAAACAGTTTTGTTTCTATATTTTTTAAATATATTTCTATATTCAAATATTTGAATGACATTAGATTTATTGAACAAAAAATACATTATTTATAAATAAACAGAAAATAGTACAAACTTTGATCAAGTGATTGACATGATTAAAAACATATTATTTTGGCTATATTTTGTATCAATATTTTGAGCCTTTTGTCCCATGCTAGTTTTACCCCGTGTGTGGAGTAAAAGGCCCGCCTCGCCACAAACGAAACCACTTTTATGATTTATTTTCACACAAAATCTGTTGCTCCATCAAATGTTCATTGTTGTCGTGTAAACGTACACCAAGAATGATCTGTGTTCATTTATGAAAACATTATTTCTGAATGGGAATGATACTTTTAAAAGTTCTCTGAACATTAAAAAAAAGAAAATGTTAGAGGAGAGTTCAACTAAAATGCTAAGTATAGATAATGTTTTTGTGTTAACATTTTGACAACATTATTAAAGACTAGAAAACTTTGAATAAATGTTCTATTGCGTTACTGAAAGAATAAACTTTGAGAAAACCTTACCAGAAAATCTTTCTGAGAATGTTCCCTGTTAGCTGGGCTGTTGTTAGACTAAGATCAATGACATATAATAAAGCTTTAGACAGAGTGACTCTTGCCATGATTTGCATTTGACCAGCTCTTTGAACATCTGTTTTTGGTTTCAGGAAAAGAAGGGAATTCAATGTTCATCAGCATGGTTAAAAAGCATAAGTATCCTGCATTTAAATGGACATTTGATAGAGCCCTGCTCCAACATTTTGTGTGGTTCTATGCTAAAATCATTTAAACAATGACATCCAGAAATACAAAAAAAAAATCAAGAAATTACCCATTTGTAGAAATAAGCCACGGATGGTCAGCAGGGTACAATGTTTTGGATGCAATTGTGTATTTTCTGCATTTCTGATTTGCATCAGATACATGCTGAGCTAGATTTGTACATTTTCTAAGTTACGCACCAAAGTTTAAAACCTTTTTTAACACAAGTATATCTCTAAAGGCGCAGGATATCTCCTACAATATCAATGACTAAAAGTTATCACAGTAAAATAAAAATGAGCAACTTTATTTATCACAGAAGACAGAGCAACTCCATTGCATTTGAATTATTGTAAAATCTCTGACAGTGTATCCTTAGTAGCAGAGGCTAAACTAACTGGAGCCGTAACCTAACCGACTGTATCAAAACGTGGCGTCTCTCTGGCCTGGAAAGCCGCCATGAAAGCTGGCCCGACTATTATACCTCCGACTCTAGATTACCCGGCTCTGCATTCTGCATCAGACGCTCTGATAGACTGTGACAAGCGAGTGATGAATCTACCAGCTGCCTGGGATGTTTAACTCTGAGATGAAGAGTGAATCTAAATAAAGGCATTGTAAAAACAACGTCTTGGCAAAAACAATATGCAAATGTCAATGTTTACGCAAAAAAAAAAAAAAAAGGCTCAATGTGAACATAATGTAAAGCATCTAAGATATTTTGACCTAACTTAACCCTTTCACCCTTGTACGAGTAAATATGCAAGAGAAGACAACTTATGACTGTCATCCTCTGACAGGCCCTTGAAAAATCTCTGCAGGGAAACCAGTTGAGCCAACTCAGAGTTCCTCTTTCTGTTTCTGACCGAGTTTGCTCCTTGAGAACTGCAGCGATCAACTGAATGCTTCTGTATGCAGCAAAAAGTCAAGCAAAAGTAAGCAACTACATAGCAACTTTGGCATGTATCGATACCGAAATATGAAACCCAGGCTCATTGGAAATACGTGACTCTGCCTACATTTTTTGCAACACCCTAATTATGTACCTCCAGGTACGTTTACCAGCAATTTTTGGGTGAAACGTCCACCGGGGGCGCTAAGTGGTAATATTTTTTCTCCATACCCAGACTGATCTCATGAAATGGCGTATATATGACACGACAATTCGTATGCCATTTTGGCGTGCTATCAAGACGCAAAATCGTTTTTTAGTGTGTTTATCAACGCCGTTTCATTCTACCCCCCTACACTGCCCCTATCCCTTAACCTACCCATCACACACACACACACACAGCCCCAGAACCTTACTTACCCATCACAAGAAAAATTCTGCATTTTTACATTTTCACAAAAATAATTTAGTATGTTTATAAATCCATTTACCTTGTGGACACACACACATATTCAGACACATTTTGAACGCGTAACTCAAACTCTTCCCTAAACCTACCCATTTGTGTATTATAAAAAAACAGGATACAACAGGCAGATACGACTGCATACATAATTTATTCAGAAAGTACAAATATCCCAAGTGTTCCGAGGCCAAACGATTGATTTGTGTGAAGAAAATCCCCAAAATCGATCAGTAACGTCGAGTCCATCTGCCAAAGATTAATAATACATTTCAAATATTCCAGCCGGAAGAAACGTCACGTCAGCTGGCTTTGACAGTATTGGCTGTCGTGTGTCTCGTGACCAATTGCGTCATTACGTCAGCTTTGATTGTAAAATGCCATTGGCTCTCGTGTGTCTCGTGACCGATCGCGTCATTTAAACTTGTGTGTATCATTTGAATCAGAAATATGAATGAACGAGTGCGTGTGTGTTCTGTTGGCAAAGGAGCGCGATCATAATTTCAACAACTAAAACATCAAGATCAACTCTGTTCTTCACATGAAGATATCGTATGACTTCAGAAGACTTGGAATGCAACATGAGTTAATACTTTTATACATTTTTTTGGTCAGTTTTTGCAATAAATACATGTGACTGTACATTTATTTTCCTGTTACTGTTATGTGTTTTATATTGTTGAGAGTTGGTAGGTTTAGGGTAGGAGTGGAGTTAGTTACTCCAAAATATAAAATTAGGCTATAAATATTGATTCTGTGAGATCAGTCATGATATCATGTTGCGCATCTGGAATGGAGAAAAAAATAGTACTACTTAGCACCTCCGGTGGACGTTTTACCCCAAAAGTGCAGGTAAACGTACCTGGAGGTACATAATTCGGGTGTTGCAAAAATGTAGGCAGAGTGACGTATTTCCAATGAGCCTGGGTTGGAAATATACCTTTTCTGTAGTATTGATACACCGGTACCAATTGCACGTTTTGACTCTCTCTTCTCTCTAACAGCGAATTGACACACACCTGCCTGCTTTCATTCACTTGTCTCATTATCGCTTAGTTGTAGTGCGCAAAATTTTACTCTTTACAGCAGGTTTCGTGCTCAAACCAAAAGCGCGCGTAACAATGATCTATAATCAGAAAGCCGCCTCTCAAACAGCTTGTGTTACAAGTACCAACCTGACTTTTTCGTGGCTTATTGCGCTTAAATGGACAAATACAGACAAAATTATGTCAAGATGGCCATCTTGGCGAGTATTCGTAAACATTCGGTTTGGCAATGTAAATGGTAAACGCACGCTGTGTAACCATGTATTGGATCGGTGCAGCTCTTAAAGGGACAGCAGCCTAATAATCCTGCTGCGGTCTGTCATGTTAATCAGAGAACATTTTTTTGTAATTGTTTTGTAAATTTAGTTCAAATCATGTGCTGTGTGTAAACTTTTGCAGCAAAATTACCCAAATTCTCCAGCCTGACGTCGTCATATATTCAGACCGTATTCTCAAAACCAAGTATGTGAACGTCAGACTTCAAACACAACCCTGCCTCTTTTGGTTTAGCTACAATTAAAAAACCCTAACCCTTTTCTTTTAATGTCAGTTTTAAATGATTATAGAAATAAATGAAACTTCACTCTGCCCTCAGCCAAAACTAATAGGCAGGAAACAAATGATAGATTCATGAGACCAAAGATCCCCTAGTTAGATCTACACAAGATGAATTATATCTGATGTTAAACCACTGCAGAGACATCAGAGCCAGCCGCAGACGTCAGAAGAACTAGCAGAGGAAAGGCTGCTCTCGACGGGGTAACTGAGCACTAGCGCCCGCTGAATGTCTAGATCTAAAAAAAACAGCAGATCAAAAGTTTAAATAGGCGCTCTCTTTATAAATAAATTACAGATTTGACCTTTAAACAACTACATTCTCGCCTGAAAAAGTTGTGACACATTGCGTGACACAATCGTGAAACAGTATTGTTACATTACGTGGGTTTTCTCGTCCACTTCTAATGCTTGCTGATCGGTCCATTCAGGGGTGCGAGATGCATTCTGGGATACCGGTCTGTCTGAAGTCCACACAAGTCTCCTCTCTATGCATACTCAATAAAAGGGGAGGATCATGGACACATCCATGGATCTGAACTGTACTTGACTAGATGTGAATTTTAAATAGGAACAGTACTTGACCAGTGACTGATAACGATTCACAAGTACAGACAAGAACGCATATTGAGAAACGGCTTCAGATTGTAGTCAGATTATGAGTCTGGCGCTGCTCCATTGGGCTGTGATTATGGGGGCGTGTTTTAACCAAACCAGGAAGGAAAATGCCTCTGCACTCAACTGGATAGACCAACAACCAATCAGAGCAACGGAGTAAGTGACGTATGTTGAGCGATGCATAGTTGTCAACAGAGCTCAACTGCACGCTGGAAGTAGTAGTAGAAGAAGATGAAGAATGTGTGTGTACACAATCGTTGCTGGTGTTGTAAAAATAATTTAAGGATACACAGAGTACTTATTAACATGTTCATCATTTCTGAGAGCAATAGTAAAGGTGAATGCATATACAAACAAGTTCTCCGTTTAGTAAATTATTTCAACCAAAGCCCTCTTTGGTGACTGGATGATTACGTTACTGTTGATCATCTGTCCATCATCATATAAAGCCCGCCCTGACAATTTGATTGGTCTGAACAGCTCTGGTTCGAGCATAGTTGCTCTACAACGGATCAAGTCCAGACCGAACTTCCCGACCTCAAATGTTGTGGGCAGGGCTAAGTTCAGCAGGCATGCAAGCTACAAATTATCATCAACAAAAAAGAATGGTTTGGCCAGACTAAAGGCTAATATCAACAGTACCTGTTGATATTTACTATTTCATTAAGGACACTTGTTCCCAACTACTGTTTGATTTTAAGATTAAATTGACATTAATATTTATTAATTTTCAAGTCGGCATTAAATGGAAGTTCCCTATTATGATGTATATTGGAGTCAAATGGCTTCTAAGAACAACAAAAAAGAACAAATGTCCAAAATAAGAAAAAGTCCATGAGGAATTGTTTGGATGGTTGTGGTTAGCTATTGGTGGATCTCATGTGAGTGACAGTTTGATCCCGCCCTCCCGCCAGTAACCACATCATCAGGGAAGAGATGGAGGAAGAAATGGAGGGAGCGGACATTATACTTTTCTAATTTAAGGACATGCACGGTCTAATTCATTTATAATAAATACTGCTATAGTCCATAAAAAAACTTTATTTTTTTTAATTATTTTTTTTTATTTTTCTTTTTTTGAATAATAATGGTCCCAACCTATACCACAGGAATTCTCACCTCAACTTTCTAATTATTTACTCATTTTAAATCCATATATTATAATATTTATATACTTTATAACATTTTATATACTGTACGTGTTGTTGTGATGCCTTAATTCACTTAAGCATAACATTATTTTGAAATTGACAAAGAAAATATAAAAAAATAAGTGACAAATAATTAAAATAATTATAATCTGCTTGGTATTTTACAGTTTTTCAATATATTGGTGCATCCCTAAATGTTGAGTAAAATCACAGTTCTACTAATTTATAGTAGCTTTATTAACCTAATAAAAAGTCCTTTAATAACTACTACAGAGGCATACAGAATTACCCAGATATTAAGTATATAAACTGTCATATAAAATACAATATATAAAATGACAAATAGTTGCATTTATTATTTCAGTCAAATAGATATTTGATGATCCTAATAGAGACATGGCCCTATCTATTCACACTTCTACACAACACATCATGTTAAACTGTCAAATCGACGGGAAATAAAATGCATGAGCATGTGTAGTTTATAACTTTGACCACATCAGACATTCATTTTGCTCTGTGCACTTTTGGTTTATCGCAGTTCAGTCCTGCGCGCGCGTGCACACACACATTGGCACTCCCAACTTTGCTGTGCATTTTTACACGAATCAGAGCAGAAACATTCAAGACAATCAGTATATGATATAACACACTAACCTCCCAACAGTCTGGTTGGCGAGCTGTTTCATGCGGTTGAACTGCTTCTTCATCTTGATTCTTCTTCACCCACCAACAAATAAAACTTTAAGAAGTCGCTGTTTTATCAAACTGACACCCGCACGCGCGACGCTCCCATTGTGCGCGCTCTGGATCCGTACCTGAGAATCTGTGTCATTCAGCTACTGCTCACAATCACTAATAAGCCGTGCTTCAAGCTTGCTCCTTTCGTTTCTCATCCTCTCGATTTCTGGTCGAGTCGGTGAGCAGCAGTAACACTGAGGAAATAGGAAGTGCAGTTCACTTCCCTATTGTGGAGCACAGTTGGTTGTGACACATGACACCTTGACTGAAGTCAGATTAAACTGCATGCCTACCATTCTGGTTCATATAATCAAAGCATAATCGTGCTATAGGCCAAGATTAATGATAACTTTATTTTTTTTTATTGCGTGTAATTGTAATGTGCAAATAAAAGCTAATTCACTACATTTAAGTACATTCATTGTGTGTAATAAAGTCACATTATTTATTTTTCTCTGTAATAGCGCCATCTTCAGTCCAAAGCGGAACAGCTGATAATAGTCGTTCTCATGGGACATTCATAACGCTTAACGTGGCTTAATAATAGCTAATATAATAGCTATAATGTAGGCTACTAAGACAGTGTTATTAACCGATCAAACCCAGGAAACATAACACTAATGAAGTATACTATGTACGTAAAATCAGATGAGCCCAGAATATGAACACAACACATTTAATTACACGTTAAGCGTTTTCCTCCCATAGAAAACCATTATAAAAAAAACGCTTAACGTTGTTTAATGTAGGCCTACTAACACAGTTAATAAACCAACCAAACTCAGGAAACATAATACTAAAAAAATGAAATAAAACGAATTCATTCTTTCTCACTTCAACAATTAATCAAATGTGTTAGGCTACTTTGATAGTTTATGAAAGTAACCTAATAATTTATGAAATTTGCCCACAGTTTCTGAGTGAATATTGTTTCTACAGCATTTTATTTTTTTCAGGATAAAAATAAAGCATGGCAAGTCTGCATCTAAATGATGGGTTGTAAAACACTCGCAGTCTGAATTATTGATAAATTGCTGTGTATTGCATAGATTAATCTCTATCTATAAGAAGATAAACTCTAAACTTGAGTGTCTGGATATTACAAAAAGCAAAAAATAAATAAAAAATTGACATATAGGAATTCAAAAAATATATTTTTTATATATTAAAATAAATTCAGAAATGTTACACAAACATACAAGAACACTAAATATATAATAAAAAATATATGATACTTTTAACTTTTCAGTCTGTTGGAGACCCTGTCCCAAATGGTACTGAAACTACAAATCCGCACTTTTGTGACGTAGCGCCGCTTTGACTGTCAGGTAGAAGTCTTCATGGGGAGCTAGCGGTAGATCTGTGCTGCGTTCCACTCCACTTTTAGACACACACTTGCAGACTTCCCTAAGCACTTCCCCTCGGGGGAATCCCCGCTGCCATTTTTAAAAAGTGGGTTCCACTTCGTGAAGTGGACATGGGGAATTTGGCCCTGTCCAAAATGGCACACTTTATGTGCACTTTCGGTCTTGTGGACTTACAATGGTCGCTGCGTGAGCGTGTCCGTCAAGTCAACAAGACCGCAGGTGTCTCATTTGTCATTTTAGGTCTCAGAAGTGTGCTCGCGAGCGCCCCCTTTGCGGCTGTTATGCGCCCTCAATCCGCACTTCTGCCAAGGCTGTCAAAGCGGCATTACGTTGTGAAAGTGCGGACTCAGAGGAAGACCGTGAGGGTTTAGGGTGTCATATATGGACAGACCCTTGCTCCCTCGAGTTTGAACAATAGAGCGAGTCTACTTCATATGTACACTTCTGACAGCTTCATATACCACAATGCAACACAACTGTGACGTCAGGTCACCGCATATCGCGTTTAATTCACCCTACCACAAACAGTTCTATGATATTTTAATTATTTAAAAAAAACATTTAAAACAACCCAAACACACCTATATACATATAGAATGCTGCATTAAACAACTTTCGTAAAGGAAAAAAATAAAAACTAAATCAACTCCATAGTGGATTCCAAGAGATCAAGGGCATAGGGGCTTGTGAGCGCCTACTGAAATTTAAAGGGATAGTTCACCCTGTTGTGTCGCCACGAGCCACAGGGTATAATATGGATTCGTATGTCTGTGTTTTTTTTTACTCTCATAGAAATACACCCCATTGACATGCATTATACGAGCAACAGTTGGAGTTAAAAATCTTCATTTGTGTTCTACTGAAGAAACAAACACACCTACATCTTGGATGCACTGGGGGTAAGCAGATAAACATACATTTTCATTTTGGGGTGAACTATCCCTTTAAAATGACAAATAAACTCAGGGTGCGTCTCAATAGGCTCCCTAGCTCAGGGGATCAGGGAGTCAGCCATTCTAAGGGCAACAATTCATCCTGAAACGCTCACTGGAGCTGCAATTGAAATCGCATATGCTTCCCTACTATATAGTAGGTGAAAAAACAGTATGTGACAAAAGATAGGCGACTCGGATTAAGCCAAGGTCTTGTGGTCTTAATATGGCCGTTGCATGTGCGTGATCATGATGTCTTCATTTGTGTCTGAAATTGCACACTCATGAGTAGGGTAATTACTTTGCGACTGCTAAGTATGTACATAGTATGAATGTGTGTAGTATGAATGTAATCTTGATACATTTGCCATGTTTTCATTATCATGTGACCTACCAGCGTCAGTTGCGTCACTTCACCAATTCTCTCCCATGGGATAGTAAAGTGTCCATCATATGCACTCATAAGAATCTCACGGGAAGTAGGCTAGTAGATCATCTTGGGACTTTTTGCCTTTACTTTTTTATGAGTAGCTACCGTTAATTCAGACATACTACTTCAATCACATACTGCTTTTATAGACAAAATATGCCTAGTGATATTGGATGCAGCTCGTGAGTGCATGTGAAGTGTGCCATTTGGGCCGGAATCAAACACTACCACTGATTAGACTTTTATGCTGCAGCTATACCACCTAGTGGCCATAAATCATATATTTAGTTTTTCATGTAAAAAAAAAAAAAAAAAACACACACACACACACACACACAAAAACAATTATTGGCACCCCTGGATTTTTTTAATAGCAGCCTAAATATCTCTGAATTATATATTACCATTCATATAAAAAAAAAAAAACAAAAAAAAAAACTAGCAGACCAGGGTGACTATGACCACGAAATTGTCTAGCTATGACATCTTTTTTCACAGAAGTATAAATATGAGGAAACACAAAAGATAAATTCTCATAATCATTCATCACACTGACTAAATCCTTTCTTTGAAGTAAAAGAATGGAAAGTGAGGGGAAAATCACATTATGAAATAAATGTTTTTCTCTAAAACACATTTGGCCATATTTATTGGCACCCCTAGAATTGTATATCGTCTGTATTGTCTCTAATGCATGGCGAGAGTTTGAGTAGACAAAGACTCTCCAAGGATCACAGATGAAGAATCACAGAGATTAGTTGAGTCTTGGGGTCAGAAAGCCATTAAGAAAATCTAACAACCCCTATAAATCACCACAAATCGTTTAAGAGGGTTTCAAGATAAATCCTCCTCCAGCATATTCAGTCCTCAGACACGAGTGGAACGTCAAACAGGACCTGCTTCTGTGGTCAGATGAAACTAAAAAAGAGCTTTTGGCAGAAAACCCACTAGGTTTGGAGGCAAACAGGAATAAAAAGTAGCCTATTTTTTTTTGCTGGAGGTCCCGGACATCTAGTTCAGACACATGGTATCATGGATTAAATCAAAACCTGATGCCTTCTGCTAGAAATCTTATAATGGGCCGTGATCCAACAGTGGTCCAAAATCAACACAAAAATGTGTCACTGAGTGTAGGAGCCATTTATTATATTCACCTTTTAATTTCTCTATTACCTATTTTATCCACTTGGAGGAGTATTGCACGGTGTGGCACTTTACTGGGAGTTGTGCCAATCAGTTAGGGAAGGTTTGGACCATGGTGGGGAACACACTTGAGTACTATTTTTTGTAAAATACCTTTTCTACCTTTATAATAACCGTACAACACCAACAAAAGAGAGCTAATGCCTAGACTTAAGATCTTTCTGCTCTGCATTGAGGCTTATAGGATGACCTCCACAAATGAAGCTTCTGACCATCCCAGTCCTCTGACCTGAACCCATATAGAAAATGAGTGGCTGAACTGAAGAGAAGAGCTGTGAATCTGAAGGATCTGGAGAGATTCAGTATGGAGGAATGATCTCTGATCTCTTGTCAGGTGTTCTCCAAACTCATCAGGCATTTTAGAAGAAAACTCAGAGCTGTTATCTTGGCAAAAAGAGGTTGCAAAAGGTATTTAATAGGGTGCCAATAATTATGGCCAATGTGTTTTGTAGAAAAAACTTTTCCCCCCACATTTTGAATACTTTCACTTCAATAAAAGGTTAGATTTTTTAGATTAAAAAAAATCAAAAGAATTAATAACGCAGATTTATTTGTACAGGCTTCTTTGTTTTTCTTGCAGCAGTGTAACATGATCTTACATATATAAATGTGATCACATAGTACTACTTTTAGTCTCCACTATTTGGTTAATCTGTCACTTTTCATTTTTGTTTTTGGTGGGAAAATTAATTACCATTATTAAGTTGCTGTTTCAGGTAGTTTTCTAAACTTGAGCTATTTTCCTTGTAATCTATGTAACCAGGAGACGCTGCAGCACAAGTTAAACTTTCTAACAAATAAATAGTTTCGGGTATGTCTTAATTAGCTGAGTGCAGAAGCATGTTAAATGTTAATCTCCTTCATTATATTTTCTTCACCACTGGTCAACATTTTACATTTATCATTAGTCTTTTCAATCATCAATTGCCCTCAAAGGTCATTGAGCAATTTAAATCTTGCTTTCGGTCACTCACATTCCAATGATGAGGAGACAGCCTACAAGATATTAGGACAGAAGGATCAGAGAGACACACGCGCCTCTGAAAGAATGGATGAAGACAAAGTGGAACTTCACAGCATGGAGAAAGCTCTGATGGACATGATGGGACAGCATACTGTAAGTCAACCGAACCTCTTCGAGCGGGTCTTTCAGCCGTGTGTAGCTGAGCTGGTGGGGACAGCCTTCTTTGTGTTCATCGGATGTGTGTCTGTCATTGAGAACGTGGAGGATGCCGGCAGACTCCAGCCTGCACTGGCTCATGGGCTCGCCGTGGCGGTACTGATCGCATGTATGGCACAGATCAGGTGAGAAGAGATGTGTTTCTCTCTCTCTCTCTCTCTCTCTCTCTCTCTCTCTCTCTCTCTCTCTCTCTCTCTCTCTCTCTCTCTCTCTCTCTCTCTCTATATATATATATATATATATATATATATATGTCAGGGATGTCTTATAAATATTCATCCACTGACCCACTGCAGTACCACCACACTGAAGAAAAGGTTCTATATAGAGCCCTTTTTTAAGAGCCAAAAGTTTATTTGGAGTTGAGTACACTTCATTAGGTTAATTTGGGGTTCTATATAGAACCATAGGGTTCTTTACTCAACTCCAAAGAACCTTTTATGCTAAAAAGGTTCTATAATGACAAGAAAGAACCCTTTTGGCACTTAAAAAGGGTTCTATATAGAACCTGTTTAGTGGTTCCAAATACGTAGCACCGATAGAACCTTTTCTTCTAAGAGTGCGGAGATCACTGACCCCCCCTTTGAAAACTCTGCATCTTTGGGAGTGATGTGACTTGGTTGATCTAGTCCGGTCTGTTTGCTCCAGGGGGTTAGTCCCAGTCCTGGGAGTTCCTTTGGATAAAAAGCATCTGCTTCTTGATAAATAATGCAATGATCTTTTCCCCTGACACAGTGGTTCTCATTTCAATCCATCATTCACCATAGCCGTCTACCTCTGTGGCGGAATAGAGCTGAAAATGGTGGCACCGTACCTGATCTCTCAGCTTACTGGAGGTTTACTTGGTGCAGTCATGGCCAAGGTGAGATACATCCACTCTTAAAAATGCTGCATGGGTTTAAAACAACCCAAGTTGGGTTGTTTTTAACCCAGATTTTCTTTAGAGTGTGCGACATTGAGACATTTTTTGCATGCAACATTAAATTCATCAGTCACACTTCAATGGAGTTGCCATTTTTCACGCTTTCTTTTTAGGGAATGACCTCAAATGAGAAATATGCCAAAGCTCAAGGTGCGGCGTTCACGGTTCTCCAGGCGGATGACCATATTTTGAAGGCATTATTTGGAGAAATCGCCATGACGTGTTTAGTTGCCATGGTGGTCTTACTGGGAGCAGTTAATGCCAAGAGCAAAAGTCCTTTGCTTCCATTTTTGGTGGGCTGCACAGTCATTATTAACGTGCTAGCGGGGTGAGTTCATATTGTTATTTGTAATTTCTTGTGTGTGTTCGTGTGCTCATGAACATCTTTGGCTTTCAGGGGTGATGTGTCGGGTACGTGTCTGAATCCTGCAAGAGTGTTTGGGCCTGCAGTGCTGACCAACTATTGGACTCACCACTGGATCTACTGGGTGGGGCCCATTACTGGCGGCATCATTGCGGCTGCATTGGTCAGGTGAGACTCCACAGAAACAACTGAAATCCTCATTAACATCAGCCATTTTAGCCGAATTAAGCCATTTTTTTCTTTCAGGTTGTTGCTCGGAGACAAGAATACCCGCCTGCTGATGAAGTAACATTCAGTACATCTTTCAAACTGACTTTCGATATTTTTATGTAGTTAATTCTCCTTTTTAGGTACACAAGAATTTAACTAATCAAATAATGCTTTGCTAATTCACAGTTCTTTGGCATATTAATCCAAGCTCAAAATAGTCATTTGTAAATCCTTCTCTGTTAAAATATATGCAAAGCACATATTCATATTTTGATTTTTAAATTGGGAAATTATGCAAAATGTTGAACAATTGAAAATCTAGCAGTGTTAATTCTAATCAAATGGATGATTTACTTTATGTTCATACATGCACATTATTTTATGCTTTATGCTATCCATGTGTTGAAATGAATCAGTATAGATAATAAAACTCTTCAGCACAGATGTCTCTTTTACATATTTCACATATTTGAAGAGCTCAAAAGGTCCTTTTAATAAAACCTACTAAAAGATGTGGTATGTGTTTAAACCTGTTAACATCTTTTTTAATACTGGTTATACATGAACACATTTTGGGAACCTTTTCAAAGCATCATGTCAAAGGTGAGGACCCTGCTGCCATTTCTGTCAGTGGTTAGAGAGGTTAGTCATAAATGAGGTGGACATGTGTATTATTAACAGCTCCCAGCTAAATAAAATAATGTAGGCTATAGCTTGTGCACATTAAAAATCATCAGTTTTTAAAATATGTAGGCCTATACAAAATTATATATATATTCAAATGTAAATATGGCCTAGATGTATAATCTATAAAGTCAACTTGCATGAAGTTTTAAAGCCTCAATATTTTAATAATAACATAGAATTTTATATTGATATATTATATGTTGATTAAGTGTAAGAAAACGAGGCCGTATCAGACGAGTGCGTGATCATTATTAAACGCGCGCCGCGCATTTAGACAGCTTATTAAAGTTGTCGCAAAGAACAAAATTCAATTTTTTTCTCTCAGTAAAACCGTAAAAATATAGCTAATCTTAATTTTACCCTTCTGGCATTCTCATTTGACTGAATATAAATGTGTTTTTATTAGTGAAATATCATTATTGATATGCATAAGCGTCAAAATAATTAGATTTATATAGGCTAATAATTGGTCTGATTGTCACTGCAATGATACAATTAAAATAAAAAGGGTGGTACCATAAAGAAAAAAATACATTGCAGTGGAAAACAAATATTGCAGCTCCCCCCCCCCCCCCCCCCCAAAAAAAAAACAAAGCAAAAAACAAGTAGGCTACAAATGTTAATTTAAAAACTCCAAACAATGTACTTTCAGTGTTATTGAGTGTTGAAACCCGAATGCCTGAGAAGCGTTTATTTTATTTTTTTAACATTTGATATAAAACACAAAACACCGACAGTCCAAAATTAAACCAATGAAAATGTACAGTACAAACACGGCGACATTTGACACATTGAACATCTGTAACTGTTATATATCAGCATACATTGTTGAATATTTAATTCTTACGCAAATAAATCACACCGTAGCCTATATATAAAAAAAGAAAATCATGATTTATCACAACTTTTCATCTTTTGTCAAATCAATTTATAACTAACGTGGTGCAGATAACATAATTTGAGTTTATATGTATTAAACCAAACTTCATTAGGATATTACATCGATTTTTTTATTTCAATTCAAACTTTTTTAAGGCAACCAGGTAGCCTAAATTAGCCTTTTTTTTTTAAAAGTAAAAACTATTTTTTACAGTATCAGTGATGCACAGAATTAAAGGTGTTATTAAGAGGAATATAAGATCTGCTGTATCAAGTTCATGGCGACATCTTGTGGCTTTTGGGGAACTGAATTTCCTCGACAAACACTTAGGCTACTTTCGTCCTAATTTCAATTGAAAATCATCCCGCTAATGAAATCCGCTTTAGCAGAAACGTAGGCCTATAGCCATAGGCTCTACTGATAATGAAGTTTGTTGCCCGACATTAAACGCCAGCACATTATATATTACAAATAATCACTTTATGTATATAAAAGGGATCGTTAAAAATAAACCCATAAATGACCAATTAGGTTATTGTAGTTTTTATATTTGCCGCGACACTCGTGTGGCGCGGTGGCATATTATTCTTAATAATTATAACCTATAATTAAAATAAATCAAAATTATTGTATGGCAATAATAATATTAGGCTATAATAGAAATAAGCCTGAAACGGTGTGAACGGGAGCTTGCGATGAAAGAACATGATTGGTTTGAACCACGTAGCCATTTTTTTTCCAACTCAAAATTTAAACAATGTTTAATATTTTTGAATGTCATTAAAATTATATCACGAGGCTCTCAGTAAACGTGATCTTATCTTCTCAAAATAGGCCGACATGCTGTTTAAGCAATTTACTATTTTAAAGATTTTTAATCTTTGTTTACAGGCACTGAAGGCCGACGTAAAGAGCTTTTTATTGTTATAAAAGAAAAATTAAGTTATAATAATATGTGTTAGTAAATTAAATGAATGCGAGGTAACAAAACAAAAAAACTATCCACAAGTATTTTTGTGCGCGGACAATATTTAAAATCAATGGAAAAGGCTCTTAGACACATCTAAATTACATTTTTTTTTATTTTCGGTTTTAAGCTCCGATACACATTGTTCTCTCTGCAAAAATACTGAACTAAACCATTAAACAAGTTAACATAACTGTAGTTAAATGTTTTTCATTTCACCACCTAACCAGGCTGCAAGCACTTTAGAAATTATTTATACCAATCAAACATTGTTTCGTTTCTGAGGGGGGCCCTATTATAATAAAATATTACGACACAGAACAGCCACGTCAATTATATATTTCAACAGAAAAACGAAAAATTACGAAATACGCTTCTAAAGCCTAAATTATCGTGCCTTAAATAGGTTTTCAGGCCTAAAACGGGTTTCGTTATATTTGTAGATTATTTCCCTTTTCTCTTTTTAAAGGGTGTGCTTTTTTTTGGACCTTCAAATATATACAAAATCTAACCAGAAAAATACCACAAGTTCATAAAACAGGGACTAAACAACGAGTCCCTTAAAAGGTGCGTTAAGCTGAAACGTTAATGTGTTAACAGCATCTATGCCTACATTCATAATAAAGCTGAAGAAGGCAAACAAAAGGAGGAATCAACTGGTGTACGTTACATAAAATCTGGGAAAATAGAAAAATAAACTTCATTTTCATAGAAAATGTGAAATGTTGACTAAAGATATATATATAGATTTTTTTTTGCATTATGTACACGATTGCAAGACTTATAGACTACAAATGATATAGAAATGCAGGTTGTTTCTAGTTTGATTATAATATTTCATACATACATATACATACATACATACATAAACTAAAATCTCATCATCTGTTTTCTTTGAAGAAACCTTTGTCCGTTGAACTCTCTTTTATGGTTACAGTCAAAGAGTTACTTGTCACGTCAGTAACAACAATTTTCTCCATATTCTTCAAACAAGGCAACCAGGGCTGGTCTGTTTCATCTACAAAACTCAGAGACAGCTGCTCTCTGGTTTGATCCGTGGATCTAAATAAATTGTTTTTGGGTGGATGCGTCATCTTGGGTTGTTGGTTTATGGCACCACTGGAGCTGTCCTTCCGTCGATGCCCCAAAACACCAAGCCCAGGTTTTAGGATGCTGCCACCATGGGTATATTTGGCATCGCTTGACCTGCTTCCCATCTGCTTCTGAACCAGCCTGGATTCTGATGGGAACTTCTGGGATAAACAGATGACATCACAGTTAGAGGTTTCTCCCGATCTCTCGCTTTTGGAAGGCCGATAAGAGAGCGGTTCATCTGCCTTTCTTTTGATGCCTTCATTGGATGAACCTCCAGTCGAAGGCAACTTTGGCTTTGGTCCTCGCTTTTTTGGTGAGCTGGCGAAATCGAGTGGGCTGTGAACTGGCGTCCCAAGCATTAGTGGGTCTCTCTCTGGGTCTGGTAAATGCACACGAACACTTTCGCCTCTGTTGACGGTGCTCGGTGGAAAAATCGTTGGCACGACTGTCCGCAGTCCTTCACGTGCTCTGGGAGTCACAACCGGTTCTGCTACCGGGAACGACACCCGTATTCCTCGGGACATCTCCCGTCTGAACTCATAGTTTTTGCCTTTTTCTTTAGCTTTTGCCTATAAATTTAAAAGTCATACAATGCATTAGCCAGAAAGGCAAGGGAAAAATAAAGCCATGGAAAACTAAACAGTTTTTTTTTTTGTGTGGTAGGGTGATATAACCAATTTTACACCTTCATTAAAAATGTTTCCGGTTTGGGTCCCCTCTTTTTTGGACCATACATCTCCCTTTCACGCTCTCTGCATTAAGAGGGAAAAAAATCAAAGAAATGCCATTTTTGATACATTCAAAACATTTAATTTGACTACTAGAATTACAGAAAAAACATTTACCTTTCTTCAAAAGCAGCGAAAAGGCGCTCATCCAGAATATTCTCCTCTGGTTCCCAGGTGCTGTATCTGCACCAATAATTATATGTTTAATTATTCGCAAATCACAACGCCCAAAATTCAAAGTGCATTTAAAAAAATTTATATATATATATATATATATATATATATATACACACACACACACACACACTAATAAGTGCCTTTCTTTTATCACTTCAGGATTTTTTTTTAATGTGCATGCATAATATTTTGTTGCTCATATATAAATGAATATGTTCTTTTTTTCGTGATTTTCCCCCAATTTGAACCGTTTTAATCGGCCAATAAAGCTTGTATCTTGACTCTCCCATCACTGGCCTTGTCAGGAGCCCCGTTACACAGTCCGTGCTGCAGCCGTGCTAACGCTCGGCGAGCTCGGGGAGCCTGAAACCGCACCTTCCGTTACAACAAATGCCGTTAACGTGTCATTACCACTCACTTTTGAGACCAGCCTTTCCATTTGACCAGATACTCCATCCGGCCCTGCGGGTAAAAGCACAGGGAGATTCAAATTAGCAAGCTAACGCGGCTAAGCTAACCTATCGCGAATAAAATGTCACCTCGGCGGACATAAACAAATAACCAGGCGCCTCAATAACAGAGCCGAAGCAGCGAAGAGCAAGGTGGTACGAGCACTTACTCTCCTTATGCGCCGTTTAATGATGGATTCGGCGGCGAAAACCCGCTCCCCGACGGCTGAGAGCTCCATGTTTACTTCAACCTCGCAGCTATTTTTTTCCCCTCAGCCTGAATAATCTCGATAGCCCATAATACTCTATCAGAAGAGACGTCATCACGTTCTAAACTGTTACCATGGCACTGCAGGACGGCTGTACTGTGAGTGGAGCTGCCGCTCAGGGAGGAGGAGTCGAGTGGTCGTGGAGCTCCGCTAGAGGACAAGGAGAGCGCACATAAAATGGCATTTATGAAACAAATATGTCGTGTTTTTTGTGTTAGTTTTTTGTTGGTATACTAGTCTGGGCTAACTGCACTCAGGACGTGTTGATAAATCCCCTAATAGCGGCATATTTATTTAACAGAAAGGGTATGCCAGTCCCGCGCGTCGAGATACACGGCAGTTTTTTTGTTTGCGATGTCGATATATAGCCTACAGCAGGTGTTGCGAGTCTACAATGTGGAGTTTTATTTTATCTTTGTTATTTAGTAGCACTGAAATCTGCACATTCGCGCGCTTATTCTTATTTTAAACGCATGGGCGAAACGCAAAATGGCATCTATAGCCTAATATGTGCCTCCATATTCCCCTCCATGTCATCCCTGTCAAATAACAGAAAAATACGTTTAAAGACAATAGCCCAGAAATAGGCCTACGTAATAAAAAAAAGAGTGTATAATAAAATAGCTAAATAAATACATAACAGTTGTAGTTATTATAAACCCATAGGGCGTAGGCTAGATATATCGATATTTGACCCGCGCGCTCCGACTCTATAACAGGAAAGAAAATAGTTTTGTCCATATATAGGCCTACATTCGGGTTGCTGGCAGGTATAGACTTTTTTGCGATATTGTAGGCTACAAGCCATAAATCGCAGGGCTCGCCTCAGTCATATTAAAAGATTTTAGGAATTTAACGATCATTTCAAAATCAACAATAGGCTGCAGTTTGGCTAAAGTCGAATTTGGAAATTACAAACGTCTAATATAAAATATATTGGGTTGTTTTAACCATGTTTTGGGTCAAATAGGCTACGTATAAAACCAACCGTTGGTTTTCTTTTTTAAATTAAATTTTTAAACCCAACGGTTGAGTTCGTCGATATTTGACCGTCGGTTGAAACAATCAAAATTATTTCGAATTTGGTTTCTTTCTTTCTTTCTTTCTTTCTTTCTTTCTTTCTTTCTTTCTTTCTTTCTTTCTTTCTTTCTTTCTTTCTTTCTTTCTTTCTTTTTTTCTTTCTTTCTTTCTTTCTTTCTTTCTAATAACCTAAAAAAATTAATACGAAAACAGGCCTTTTATAAATAATTAGAACTGTTAGACTTCGGACAAACAACAGTTTTATTTTAAGCCGTCGTTTGACTGTCAAGCTGACTGTCATAAAATAATTATTAAAAAAAACATTCATTTAAATTTTCTTTAGAAAATATGAAATTATTTTACACACATGTAACATTTTAAGTCTAACTGTGTTCAGTGTTGAGATGGAAATTATATGCGATCTGATAAACGGTAGAATAATCTTTTATATCAAATTATGATTTGAAAGATTTATTCGATTTTTTCCCGATTCTTTCGATGCAACGGATAATAAAATAATAATAATAATAATAATAATAATAATAATAATAATAATTATTATTATTATTATTATTATTATTATTATTATTATTATTATTATTATTATTATTATTATCATCATCATCAATGGGCTATTAATATTATTATTTGTTTCGATTCAAATTAATCGAAAAAAAACATCCTGGTTACGTAGGCTATTATTATTATTATTATTATTATTATTATTATTATTATTATTATTATTATTATTACTTATTACACTTAAAGCAATTCGATTTTTTTATACGAAAAATTAGGCTACGTGTTCTTCTTAAAAATATTTTTATCGAAAAAAAATCTTTTAGGCTATCAGTTACAAAAACAAGAATGAGAAGATAGGCCTAATTCAGGCTAAAAGAGAGACAATGTTTTTATTTAGCCTACCGTTTTTTAACTTTGACACAAACATTTAAATGAATCAATAAAACGGCAAATAACTGGATTTCATCAAATAAATTATAACACGACAATTAAAAAACGAAACTTAATAAATCGCCGTTAATTGCGTAAGCAAAAGTTTAAATCCACATAGCCATATAATATCTTAAATAATCCTCAGGCCTATTTATTTTCAATAAATATAAATATCCAATTTTTTTAATCTATAGCCTAATTCATTACATTTCAAAGAGAGGGCATCGGAGGAAAATATTTGTATTTGTTTATTAATTTAATAGCTTATTATTTTCAGATTTTATTTTGCACATTCGATGTTTGTATAGAAATCAGTTAACAGATAGCCTATAAAAACAGAATAGCCTATTCAATACATTATTATATCTTTGCAACAGAATTTTTGGGATCTGACAAGAGGACATTATCACTAGCCCTAAAGGACCCACGGTTTCCCATTTCCTGTTAATGTTATTTAAAAGGAAAGTTCACCCAAAAATGAAACAGGACTTTCGTTCATCTTCGAAACATAAACGAAGATATTTTAATGAAATCTGAGCGATTTTTGTCCCTCCATTGACAGCTAAGCAACTACCACTTCAAAATAGTTTTTAAAGAAATCCTAAGAATATTATTAATAGAGCGGTTTAGTCCAGATTTTCTGAAGAGACACTGCCGCTTTATGAACAGATTTAATGTTAATCCCTTTAAAGATAATCTTGATACAAAAATGCAGTAGGGATGAGTTGAAAGAAAGATGACATGCATGTGTTTTTAGATTGCTCATTTTCTTATAGTAGCCTATCAATTAATTTTTCCTTCATTAAGCCTATGCGAGCCTAGGGAAGAATGATGAGTGAGTGTTTTCTGCTCAAATACCATATGAAGTGCTTGCTTTATGAACATGGTATTGCACCTAGGTGGCAGCATTACAATTTTTTTTTTACTAATCACAGCTCTGGAAATCTTAGACCAAGTATTAAACCAAATAAAAAGTTTACACGGTTGGTTGACTGGTAAACCCAGCTTGATCTGCTGGCGATTTGATTTCATCTGGCAACTCAGTCTGGAAACCTGCATTTATTAATACTGCTTCTGTTACACTTTAGCGGGGACCAATCACAGACTGGCTTATCCACCTGGCGCTATTGGCGCCTTTTGGGGTCTGATTGGTTGAAGGATTATCCAATTATTTAAATAATGCCAGTTGATGACTCCTCTTGTATAAAATACAATGTTCAATCGTATTGCTTGGTCTGGTGATAGACAACACGGTTGGGGCAAAGGAAGAAAAACGGTAATTTATTAGAGCCATGCTGCGTCAGAAATCGCATAACTTACTGATAGGAAGCCTTAACCTACTAGATTTCAATTTGAGGTGTCAACAGAAATCCTGTCCCCCTGTGAAATAGTGTCCGCTTAGGACCACACGTGGTAGCTGTTTTAATGCCTGATCAAAAGCTGTTATCACAATGTTTCGTTTAATGGCTAATCGCGCTGCTGTAGCTTATTGTAGCAAGCTAAATGCTTATAGATGCTATAAAACACTATAAAAATATGCAATTGATTGCGATAATGGGAGCAATAACATGCCTAACATTATATAATAAGTAATAATACCAATAAAAAATCGTAAAATAGTAATGTATACCTGTAATTTAAATAATAAAAATAAAATAAAAACAATAATATACAGAACAGGTGCACAAAATAAATACAACAGGATTTTTTTATTGTGTAAATATTAAACACAGATGGTGTGTCAGACACTATAAATAAGCATAATCGGGTAGCTGTATGCTATGCTATAACGTATGCTAACTAAAAAAAAAAACCTTAAGAATAAGCTTGATTTCACAACTTATAGCTTCAGTTATATACTCGTATATGAACCATATGATTTACACGACGTTACAGACTATTTTAACACATTTTATATTACAAAAATCAAAAGTGATTTTATAAGAATTGAAATCAGGCTCTGAACTGGTTATCCATTACAACTTCTTTCAGCCAATAGAATCGCTCCGGGGTCCTAAGCGGACACAATTTCACAGGGGGACAGGCCGTCACGTGACCTACCAGTGCCAGTTGTGTCGCTTCACTGTCATTCACAAATCCTCTCCTGTGGCCTCATGGGACAGTCAAGTGTCCGTCACACTTCAGAAAACTTAGCAGTAGATTAGGTCATCTGGGAACTGTTTTTCGAATAGTATTCGTATATACATACGTACTACTCTGCTGGCGTAGTTCTTCACATAGCTATAGAAAGGAAAAATTTGATTTCTTAAACAGCGCATAACATATTAGCAAAAATTTTAATTTGCTATATATTTTCTCCTCAAGTGTCTGTAGGCAGTCAATTAGACAAAAAAACATGATTTGAACACAGAATGACATTCTAAACCAAATCATTCGTTTTTATTATTGAACAGAGCTTAATATTGATTTGAGAAGCATTTTCAAACTGACACTTCAATGTGTGCATAAAACATGCCGTTATGCATGGCCTTCACCTTGATGGCATTATTGTGTAATTTGTACATTACATACTGTACATCTCATTGCATTGACTGTAAATTGATTCAAATACATACAAAATCTATAGCATTACACTATCCAATGCATTAATCTTCAGTAACTTTCTGGTCGTGTAATGGTCCGCATGTTCTGATGATCTCTGACCATAGTTATACTGCTGTTACAGAATTATTCTGCATTAAAGGATTAACAGCCTTTATTGAGTTTTATTGTTATTATTATTGAGTTCACTCACAAACAAAAGAAATCCAGGAGATGATAAAGTGCAACTTAAACGTCTTACGGATAGGGAACATCAAACAATCCAGTTGTTTTTTCTAGCATTGCACAGGAAGACCTCACAGGCCAACAACATCTGGAAATCCAGTCAAGTATAATATGTCAGCAAAACAAAATCTTTTATCCGCTAATATCCAAAAATACTTTTTTTAGAGGTACATTCATTTACAGTATGATGACACCTTTCCAAGCAACTCAAAATGTATAGATCTCAATTATATACATCTGAAAAAAAAAACAAAAAAACTGAAATCACCAATATTGGAAGAAAAAAAAAGATGTGGTCCGTGATGGACATGAGCATTGAAAGATGCAAGTAAGTGCATTTAACATCAGTCTTCAATTAATTCTTCCGAATCCACTAGTGTGCTTTCTCCAATTGGCAGATATTTTCTCAGGTAGCAAAATTCATAATCAAAAGTTTTATAAACAGTTTTACACACTATACAGTTATGGGGTTTTAAACTGTATTTCAACAGTTAAAAAAACATCCAGCTGGCATCTAAACAAACAATCCCTATGTAGACTACAGTATATGATGATCTTATATAAAGCCTATATATAGTGGTGCTTGAAAGTTTGTGAACCCCTTACAGAATCGGTGAAAATGTTAACATTTAAGAAATCATAAGAGAGATCATACAAAATGCATGTTATTTTTTATTTAGTGCTTTCCTGAATAAGATGTTTTACATAAAAAATGTTTACATATAGTCCACAAGACAAAAAAAATGCTGATTTTATACAGTTGACTCCGTTTAAAGGTTTATGAGCCATTAATTCCTAACACTGTGTGTTGTTCCCTGATGATCCACGGCTGTTTTCGTGTTTTGTGATGGTTGTTCATGAGTCCCTTGTTTGTTAAACTGTCCAATGTTCTTTAGAAAAATCCTTCAGGTCCCAAAAATTCTTTAGTTTTCCAGCAATTTTTGCATATTTGAAATATTTCCAGCACTGACTGCATGATTTTGAGATCCATCTTTAGACTCTGAGGACGACTGAGGGACTCAAACACAACTATTAAAGAAAGGTTCAAACATTCACTGGTGCTCCAGAAGGAAACGCTTTAAGCACGTTTTTAATTTGAAGATCAAGGTAAATTGTGATTAATTTGTCTTCCAAGAAACATGTGAATATATTCTGTTGCTTCCAAAGGGCAGCATTAAATGAAAGAAAAATATTTAAACAAAATAAGAATCATCCTGTTCAAAAGTTTCCTTCTGGAGCATCAGTGAATGTTTGAACCTTTTTTTAATAGTTGTTTTTGAGTCCCTCAGTCGTCCTCAAAGTGAAAAGATGGATCTCAAAATCATACAGTTAGTGCTGGAGAGGGTTCAAATATGCAAATAATTGCTGGAAAACGAAAGAATTTGATATTTCTGGAGAATGTTGGGCAGTTTAACTGCTCTGCCGTGCGTTTGCCAAAACCATAGTTGCTAACTAAGTTAGCAGCTTTGTTGGTTGCAATGCAATTTCCCATTGCCAACCGACTAAGTTGCTAACAGTTAAGCAACTATTGTTTTGGGAAACACACCCCAGGACGAATAAGGGACTCAAGAACAACCATCACAAAACAAAACAAAAACAGCCGTGGATCATCCGGGTAATGACTCAGTACAAAGAATCAAGAGTATGTTAACTCCATTTATTAAAATCCTGCAAAATTTTTTTTCTTGTGGATTATATTTAGACATCTTTTATGTAAAATATCTTATTTAGGACAGTACAAAATAAAGGATAACACGCATTTATTATGCGCCCTCTTACTTAATTATTCACATTTTCACAGATTCTGCAAGGGGTTCACAAACTTTCAAGCACACATATATCTCTCTTCAGGAATGGCTATGATCAGTGCATCTGAAATCAATCCTCTTTGAGCTGGTTCAATGAATAAATGACAGTCCAACGTATTGTGGTCATTCTCCTTGAACGTATTCCTTAAAGGTCACGGTTAAGCAGTTCGTAGTGATATCTGTGATTATAACGTTACCCACAAACGGTTTCAAATGGATGTCCGTTTTCTCCGCTTGCACTGAACTTCCTGAAAGCTTCTCCTCTGTAGGAAACCGTTTCACAGTTTTGGTTGGACCACAGCTCAAATCCATTGGCTCCTCGGGAATGGTGTCGCTAAAGTCATAACTGTACGCTCTGGCGGTGCGACTGCCTCTGAAATGCAGGTTTATAGGTTCTCTCTGAGGGGAAGAGAGCACGGTGTTTGGTGCACTGATGCTCCTGTAGCTGAAGAACTGCTTACAGTTTCTCACGTCCTCACTGGGTTCTGGCAGGTTCCTCTTAAGGGGGTTTGTGCTGGTGTCAGTGTGGGATGGGGAAGCTTTCTCTGCTGCCATGGGTGAGGAGTTTGGTTGGTCGCATATATCTGTCACTTTTTGTCCAGCCTCTGTAGGCGTATCTCTTGGAAGTTCAATATTTTGGAGGGGCTTTTTATGAGGACATTCACCAGTAGAAGAAAGATTCCTATTGTTCTCAATAGAAGCATTCTCACCGCCTTCTCCTTGATCTGCTGTTTCACCATCAGACAGATTGTCTGTATTAATCAACGTAGACTCCTCATTGTGTCGCATTTCCACTTCAGAAACATCCCTGTTTTTAACTTTGGAAGAATGCACACCTTTGTCCATGTATTTGCTCATTACAATGACAATTCGGCCGTTTTTGTTTTTGTTCTTGATTATTTTCATCTTACTGCTGATGCCATTAGGAAGTGCAAACTCTTTGGCGGTCGTTTTGAGTGCCCGCTCCGCTTTGTTAGCATTATCCGGCAGACCCTTGAGCTCGATAGACAGATCTTTCACTTTGCTCAGGCAGCCAGTGTCTTTGTTTCGAATCCACTTCTGTTGCAGGGCTGGAGGGAGGTTCCAACCTTTGTTGGAAGGGTCTTGACCCTTGATCTCTTTGGGTCCCGTGAGTGGCGTGTCATACATCTTGGGGTCTGGCTGGTAGTGATGATGCTTCTTGCTGTTCAGCTGGTAGAAGTGTTTCTTTTTCCCGCTCATATGCTGCTCGACGGATATCTCCTTGAAGCTGGGCTGGTACTGATGGTGTTTTTTACTGTTCAGCTGGTAGTGCTGCGGCCGCGAGCGGTGGATCTGGACCGAATCCACTTTGGGCTGGTTCTCTTCATCCAGCGATGTGTCCTGAAGACCACCCAGGATGCTTGATCTACGAGCAAACGCAGGAAGCTGGAATAAAGAGACGATATTTATTGACATCTCAAATGAACTGGAAGTTCATCATTTGTTATTTATTTTACAACACATTTAGCTTTTCTCTAGGGGTTTTCATAGAGTGTATTTATTGGCATCCATGAACAACCTTTGGAACCTTTCCATTGCACAAAAGGTTCTATATAGTGGAAAAAAAGTTCTTTAGATTATTAAAATATTCTTCACGCTAAGAAAATGGTTCTTTTGAGATCTCGTCACCTTGGAATTATAAGGTTCTATCTGACGTTTTTTTTAATCAAAATTAAGTTATTCTATAGACTTATTCTGTGACAACTTATTTACAGGTTCAGTCTATGAAGTCAAACTCTCTTTCTCACAAACTTTCTGGCTTGGCTTTATCAAGACAACATCAAACTTTGTCTACAAACTTTTCAATCCACACTGATTTCTAGAGAGAAAGCCATTTTACCTGTCCCACTTTCAGTGGAAGGAAGTCCACAGAACGTGTATTACAGTAGATGCTTTCTGTCTAAACCTTTAACGGTTCCTGCAATTATGTTTAATTACCCACCATTATCCTACCTAAAATTAACATCATGCACTGGACAAAATATTTAGCACTGCCTTTTACGCTTAACTTGAACAAGAAAATAATATTTTGCCCTTAAATATGACATAGAAATAGAAAGCATTCAATTTCACTTCCTCATACATGATGACACATTGTTAAAACACTCATTTTATGTTTTAAAATATAAGTAAACTGTATGTTTCTTAAAAATTCTTGCTTCATTTAATGTTTTGCTAAATAGAACCTTATAATTCCAAAAGGAAAGTGTTTTTTATTTTTAATTAGGAGGTCTGCATTTAAACGGTTCCAAAAATCCCCATTTAGAAATGTTATATTGCACCTCATAATTCCAACTGTTCACTGAAAGGTTCTTCTTTTCGAGAACCAAAAGTGGTTCCTCTATGGCATTGCAGAAAAAACATTCCCTTTTGGAACCTTAATTTTAAAAGTGTAGGTAATCTTATATTATGAATTTATGTTTTGAACTTGCAAACACCATTCTTATGAATATTTTATCGCTAAAATCAACTACAGATGCTTATGAAGTTTTATAGGACCTCAGTACATTAAGATGCATGCAGACAGAAAGGAGCCATTGGAGCACACTTATTGATTCGTAATGAAATGGAATTGTTATTCAGAACATGCACAGAAATAACCTTTTGTAAAAAATATTGCTAACTTATGCACTGACTGGAAGATAAAAACTGCATTTGGGATAAAATCTGACGTACCTGGACCAGGGGATGTTTGGGTTTTGGTCCTCTTTTTCGATATCCCACCATTTGCTCCTGCCTTTCTCTGAAAACAATGCATAAAATATATTTAAATCCACAGTTTTCAACACAACATACTTGACATTCTCAAAACTGTTGGGTTTTGAGAACGCTTCAATGTTAAAATGCTTAAAGAAACATTCATTAATCCATTCATGAGTAGCAGAACCATTATTACTCTTAAAAATAAAGGTTCTTGATTGGCATTGATGGCTCCACGAAGAACATTTAACATCAACGGAAGCTTTCCATTGCACAAAAGGATATTTATAGTGGTAAAAGCTTCGTTAGATTATTAAAATGACCTTTACGCCAAGAAAAAAAGTGGTTCTTTTAAGAAATTTAGGGAACCAAAAATGGGTCTATTGCGAAACCCCGTTTTATTTTTAAGAGAGTTCTTATCAACAGTAGCACAACATTCAGATCACAAGCCACAGACAATCTCTTTGATCACCCGGTTACAACACAAAACAAGCGTACCTCAGGTAACATGACACTCACACACTCCTAGCGCAACTAAACCAGAGTGAAACATCTTGCGAAAACTGCTATCTTAACTTAACAATTCACTTCCTTTAGATTCTGGAGTGCTTTGATACCCATTCTGCATTTATCTTAAGAACATAACAGGGGCTAGAAGGGTGTGTGTGAACATTTTAAGACCTTTGACACCGCAGATTAGATCATAGAAATGAGTGTCCACTTGTGAGAACAGTGCTAGTGATGTATTTTTCATATATAAATGTATGAAATGATTTGACCTAAGCTGATCCAAAACAAAAGTTGCTTCAATGTGTGCGCTTAAAGTAGCATTGTTCCAAAACCTTGATTGAAGACAATATTAAAAGTTAAAATGAGGAATGTCTACAATTTTTGCTAATTTTGTGATTGCCAAAGTTACAATAACTATGTTCTTGAGTGGATAGAGGGTTGTGGCCCCCTAGTTGAGGGGTTTTCAAACTGGGGTCCGGGGAGCCCCAGGGGTCCTCCAGAAGGTTGTAAGGGGTCCCCAGAAAATTTTCCAGAGAATTAAAAGACAAAGCAAAAAGGGAGTCTACCGAACAATCTAATGGTTTCATTTCTAATTGTTTATCTCCTTGTTTCCCGTATACATACTTTTAAGATTTGTATATGTTTGCTTGTATCTTTCTAGTGAATTTCTCACTATAGTCCCCTTTATTTCGCTCACTGGGTTCTTAACACGGCACGTAAGCTGCTTACATAAACCTACATTATGAAAGTTGCTTAAACAAGTACATTTTCATTGAAAATGTTTTTCTTCAGGTTAATACATACATACAACATTAAGTATAGCCAATTTAAGTGTGGAAACAATGTTGTTGTATTTATGTCACACTTATTATTTATCTAACAATTAAAAAAAAATGTATACATAGAAATATATAGATGGATTTTAGGAGGGGAGTCCCCCATAAAGGTTCCTCATATTTGGGGGTCCTTGGCATTATGAAGTTTGAAAACCCCTGTCCTAGTTGACAACCTGTGCCCTAAGACTGACAGGAAGAACATTTAAATCGTAATTGGTCAATATACAATGGCACATTCATTCTGTAAGACTTGCACTGGTAAATAACAATGGGGTGTTTCCAAAACTGGATAAAAGGCAAGCTTCAAGAGAGTCTTTGTAGCAGCCAGGCAGCCCTGACCCATGGGGCTCTGCCATTAATCTTCAGCCACACTGTGCAGGGAGTTGGCCCCGCCTCCCGTGACCATATTTGGGCATTACCACAAGTTCAGTTATTCGTCCTCCATCTCACCTGTTTTGGAAAGCGACAAGAAGGCGCGGATCGAGAATATTTTCCTCGGGTTCCCATGTGTTATATCTGTAACATTGACAGGAGAAATATGATAATGTATAAATCACATTTAAACTCAAGGCATGTTGCAATATCATAAAAATGTTAAGCAGATCAAAATGTAAACATCCGAGCAATAAATACACGATTTTACTACATAAATACAGTAAAACGTCAGTAGCCTACGCTGGCAGAACGATATTGGCTTGTGTAGATTTTTGTGATGGAATCCGTAGAAAACACCCCAGCGCGCGACCAATGTAGGGTTGAAGAAGACCAACATCGCGCGGCATTTACTGTAAATGCTTCTAAAACAATAACGCATATAAATTAATTAAACACTTACTTGGCTGACCATCCTCGCCACTTCACCAGATACTCGATTCTGCCCTGAAAAACGATGCAAATGTGTTGGCACAGTACAGGAAAAACAAACATATCCTCCGCACCATTTACGGTAGTTCTAGTTCGCGACAGTTTTACCTTCCGTAGGCGCTTCTTCTCGATGCCCTCCACCGCGAAGACATGCTCCCCTACGGCAGGTAGATCCATGCCGTCTCTGCCGCCCGTTTGAAGCGAACGAGCCGAAATAAAATCTTCGCTGCAATGCTTTTCAGTGCCTCGCGTTCTGCCACCGCCGTGTCCCAAGATTAATTTGCCCCCTCCTCTTTCCCTCACTCTCTCCCTCGTATTCGTCTCCACGTTAAGCGGCGGGCACTGGAAAAGCTCGGTGGTGCTGCTACTACAGAAAATAGTTCATGCAATAATAAGCTACGGCAGGCGCGTGACGTCAGCGCGCGAGGAGGGGGAGGTCGAGAACCGCCGAATGCAGAATATAATGCTAAGCGCTGTTTGCTCGCTGTAATGAGGAACTTGGAAATGTGTATTAATACCGACAAGCTTGCTTTGGTTTAAAATCACACTTTTAATATCTATCTATCTATCTATCTATCTATCTATCTATCTATCTATCTATCTATCTATCTATCTATCTATCTATCTATCTATCTATCTATCTATCTATCGATCTATCTATCTATCTATCTATCTATCTATCTATCTATCTGTCTGTCTAGCTTAATAATGCTGTTTAAAATAACCCAACGTTTTCTATCTATCTATCTATCTATCTATCTATCTATCTATCTATCTATCTATCTATCTATCTATCTATCTATCTATCTATCTATCTATCTATCTATCTATCTATCTATCTATCTGGCTTAATAATGCTGTTTAAAATAACCCAACGTTTTCTATCTATCTATCTATCCATCCATCCATCCATCCATCCATCTATCTATCTATCTATCTATCTATCTATCTATCTATCTATCTATCTATCTATCTATCTATCTATCTATCTATCTATCTATCTATCTATCTATCTATCTATCTATCTATCTATATCACTTAATAATGCTGGGTTAAAAATAACCCAACGTTTTTCTATCTATCTATCTATCTATCTATCTATCTATCTATCTATCTATCTATCTATCTATCTATCTATCTATCTATCTATCTATCTATCTATCTATCTATCTATCTATCTAAACGGTATTAAGTCTCAAAATCACATTCAGTTGCCATCCATTTCATAACCAAAAGATTATTTTCGATCTATAATATTAGAAATGTTGTACAGAACATCACCGACTCCAATGCAATCTAACTTGAAGCAATGGGGTGTTGAATCCATTTTTGGGAGAGAGTGAGAGGGAGAGAGAAAAAAGAGAGGGGTATTTTGCCCCTTAGCAATACACTTTACATTGCGCTTCTTTATGGACCATGCAAAACGACTCATGGAAGCATATAGCGACAAAACACACACATACGCCTCTAAATCCGTCCTGTAAACGAGCTTCTATAGGCACCTCAGTTTAACGCCAGTAAATTAACCACTCGTTTACGACTAGCATATAGCCTACAGTAGATGAACACATTAACACCTTACGTATGCTGTTCTATCGCCTAAAACATACAGCGGAAATATGAGATAACATTTAGCAGCTGTGGATTTTAAATTACATTCCTTGAAACGTAATATGTATAGTAGCCTACACCAATTATTACACCTTTATCGGTATATTTTTCTTTTACCAGCGAATAAAATTCAGCAACTAAAGGGTTAAAATGAGGTTGGCGTCAACAGCCGATTTAATCTCCATATATGGTCATGAAAAAGAAAGAGCAAATATATCGCGTTCTTGCGGGTTTATTACATTTTCTGTACATACAATTTGAAATATTCACATAAAACGCACTATGCTGTACAATATATTTGGACAAAATGTGTGTTTTGATGAAAATATACTGATCGTCGCGCTGCATTGCTCTCCAGAGAAACACACCCTGCCTTAGAAACGGAGTGGAAAACGATTGAATATATTAATGACAGAGACAGATTGCTCTACACCTGCTAGACTTCCGTATTTTATTGTGTGAAAGGTATATTATGTTAACATCGATGACAGACTTATGAAGTTTAATTTCTAATAATATGAGGTTAAAATTGAATCCTATAAAAATCATAGCAACCCTGCAATATTGTGTCCAACACAACATAAACCAGTAGGCTACAATTTCTACGGTCACATTCAATATTCATCTAATTTAGTCAACAGCTTGCAGTAGCCTAATTATCTGTCTTTTCCCCCTAGTTCTAGCTACTGCTAGAAGAATCTAAAACACATATACAGAGCTGCACACTTTTATTCAAAAAATGCAGTGTTGTACTTTTTTGTTCAATACATTTTTTGTCAGACTTAATTTGAAACCATTCTCTCATAGGCTATATGGCTGTTCATACATTCATGTGGACCATCATTATTTGTGTTATCAGACAGTTGTCTATCCACACAACTATACTTAGAAAGGCTGTACACTCTTGGGTTTTTTTTCTACCCAAATTCTGGGTTGAGCCTTTTGGGGTTTTCAGTGTTTGGGTATTTTTTATGTTACCCAATTCCTGTGTCAGACATAACAACCCAGTGATTGGGTAGTTTTTGTGGTACCAGCTCCTGGGTCAAAGATGTAACAACCCAGGGGTTGAGTTATTATTATTCGCAGGCTTTTTGTGACCTCTTCAGGAGAGAGCAATGCAGTTCCGTCAAATTGGTGCATGTTTTTGGTAAATGGTTTGTAAACATTTTATTTTATCTATAAATTTGTTATTGTGCTGTAGGATATTTATGCAAAGCAACATACAGGGACGCGATGTGAGTCACCTAAACAAGTTTTGCTTGGTCTTTTTGTGTTATGGAAATGCCTGTTGCCTTGCATAAACTGTTATGATTCTATTAAAAAACATACCAAATATAAATACTTAGAAATGTTAGAATATGTTCTCAGAGCCACACACTGCGTGTTTATGGACAGGTTTTGGAGCCAGTCACAGCATATTTCAGCTACGAGTGCGGCGGTCAGAAGTATATAAAAAACTCTAATTAGTAAAATTAACCCCACGTGTTAGTGTATTTACACCGCCCTTGGGTTTATCCACCCATATTGGGTGGTTTTCAACCCAGTGTTTTTTTTAAAAAGCAGTATGTCAACTTACACTCATCTAAAGGATTATTAGGAACACCATACTAATACTGTGTTTGACCCCTTTTGCGTTCAAAACTGCCTTAATTCTGCGTGGCATTGATTCAACAAGGTGCTGAAAGCATTCTTTAGAAATGTTGGCCCGTATTGATAGGATAGCATCTTGCAGTTGATGGAGATTTGTGGGATGCACATCCAGTGCACGAAGCTCCCGCTCCACCACATCCCAAAGATGCTCTATTGGGTTGAGATCTGGTGACTGTGGGGGCCATTTTAGTACAGTGAACTCATTGTCATGTTCAAGAAACCAATTAAAAAAGATTCAAGCTTTGTGACATGGTGCATTATCCTGCTGGAAGTAGCCATCGGGTGTGTACATGATGCTAATAAAGGGTAATAACATCCCCCACACCATTACACCACCACCACCAGCCTGCACAGTGGTAACAAGGCATGATGGATCCATGCTCTCGTTCTGTTTACGCCAAACTCTGACTCTACTATCTGAAGGTCTCAACAGAAATCGAGACTCATCAGACCAGGCAACATTTTTCCAGTCTTCAACTGTCCAATTTTGGTAAGCTTGTGCAAATTCCTTCCTATTTGTAGTGGAGATGAGTGGTACCTGGTGGGGTCTTCTGCTGTTGTAGCGAATCTGCCTCAAGGTTGTGCGTGTTGTGGCTTCACAAATGCTTTGCTGAATACCTCGGTGGTAACAAGTGGTTATTTCAGTCAAAGTTGCTCTTATCAGCTTGAATCATTCAGCCCATTCTCCTCTGACCTCTAGCATCAACAAGGCATTTTGACCCACAGGACTGCCGCATACTAGATGTTTTTCCCTTTTCACACCATTCTTTGTAAACCCTAGAAATGATTGTGCGTGAAAATCCCAGTAACTGGGCAGATTGTAAAATTCTCAGACCGGCTCGACTGACACCAACAACCATGCCATGCTCAAAATTTCTTAAATCACCTTTCTTTCCCATTCTGACATTCAGTTTGGAGTTCAGGAGATTGTCTAGACCAGGGCCACATCCCTAAATGCATTGAAGAAACTGCCATGTGATTGGTTGATTAGATAATTGCATTAATGAGAAATTGAACAGGTGTTCCTAATAATCCTGAGTGTGAATCTGCTGTATTTATGAAATAGTATTCGAATAATACCATGACATGTTTCTTAAACTGAGATTTTATCAAATTATATTTTCAACTCAAATGGAGATTTTAATCCCTTAATGGTGCTAATGAGCATTTGGAAAGATGAAAAATAAAAAAATGGCAGAGACGGTGGCTCTTTTCAATGTAATGTAAATTCCTAAAATTCCTTAAGTAAATTATTTTCATAGGTCAAAGTAGGCTAAAGGACAATACCAACATGGCGGATGCAATTCAGGTATATATTTATACCACAACACCTGCATACACATTAGTCTTGAAGTCAGTTTTATCAAATTCAGTGCGTGCACAGAAATTCAGACACGGCTCATGATAATGACCGTGACCATTTCAAGAGCTCTCTGGTTGGCAGCAAAAGACAGTTGACTGGATAGAAACCTCTCAAAGAGATCTTAAACTGTGATAGTTGCAGAGCTTTTCCATGTATGGAAACTCATTCACAGAACACCCAAAATAGGGGTTCCACTTATTGAGTGCCATGGCACCAAAGCGCTAAAGAAAGAAAGGGATTGAAAGAGAGAGCAGTGTCTGCCAGACTATAAGTGTAGTCTCCATTGCCCAACCAAGCGTCGCATTTATCCGGCTATAAAGGGTCATGGAAGAGGATTGGTCGAGGGCTGGAAGGGTATTAGAAAATGTTAAGAGGGGCCTACAGGCATTCTATCTCAGCTCAGTGGGAGCTCATTAAGTTCTGGTATCCTAATGATCTGATATCAAAAACGGCATGCAATATGAAAGAAAATTTAAAAAAAAATCAAGAAGTTATAATTCCTTTCTTTACAAGAGAGCTCTAAAATGTTGCTTTATTTAATGGTAATCAAGATGTTCCACATAACAAGCCTTAAGAAAGAAGCGCGATTACATCAGAAAGTCATTTCCAATTTACTCTTTATAGCTGCAAACCTTTCGCATGCAGTCAGAATGCATCCGTGTAATTTTCTCCCAGTGCTGCGAGCTTCAACTTCCATTATTTTTCAATTATTATGTGATTGGTCAGATAAAATAACGTGTCTCGGCTCGTTTTCTGGTTGCACTTTAATCTAGTCTTCTATCAATTATCAAGGCGCTCTCTCTATGTCATTGTCATGCACATCGCTGGTAGGAGTGCGGGCTCATCAGAAAGTACCATGGCGCGCCGCTCTTCTACCCCCAGAGCACACGAAGGGGGTTGGGATTGTCGGCAGAGGGGGAGGGGGCCCAAAACAGACAGCGGAGTTCCCCAGGGTGAAGAGGGATCCGTCAGGACTGCGGTGGCTGACCTGTCAATACTATATCACGCACTGAAGCATGCTCTCGTCACCATCCATCTACACTAACATTTCTGAAATACAGTACATGTAAGTGAAGATATGTAAAGAGAGAGAGGACAGCTGATTTTGTGATGGCCTAATCCGCATCAAAGCCGTTGTGCAGCATTTGGAAAATAATTCTGCCAATTTTACACATATCAAAAGTTCTTTAAAGAATATTTTTTTCATAGTGTCAAGATTATTTATTTAATCATCTAAAGAATCTTTGTCCACTTCAGAGAAGCTTTAGTGCACTGGAAAGGCTCCATAAATGTTAAATGTTCTTTAACCATTGGTGTCAATAAAAGAACCTTTATTTTTTAAGATGCAGCAATGAGTTTAAATGGAGGCTATTGCTTAAAGGGATTGTTTATCCTAAAATAAAAAAATGATGTCATCATTTACTCACCCTCATGTTGTTCTAAACCAGAAGAAGGTATTGTATAAAATGTCTCAGTGTTTTTTTTGTCCATAATGAAAGTCAAGGAGGTTAAAAGTGGAGCATGAGCTTACACTCTAAAAAATGTTGGGTTAAAAACAACCCAAGTTGGGTTGAAAATGGACTAACCCAGCAATTGGGTTATTTTAACCCAACGGTTGAGTTGTTTTAACCCTGTAATTGGGTTGTTTCAATTCCGTTAAATGTTGCTTAAGACAACCCAATCGCTGGGTTAAAACAACCCAATTGTTGGGATGGTCCATGCATTTTCAACCCAACTTGGGTTGTTTTTAACCCAGCATTTTTTAGAGTGTAGTTTGAGAAGAGATATATATATCTTAAATGTTTTTACATTTGAATTGCTCTTAACTCAAATATTTGAGCATAAAATAAAAATCTGCAAGTTATGTCTGCTTACATTTCGTAACTTAATAAAAGGAGTTTTGCAAACTTATTCAGGTTTACAGTGTGTAGCTTCTGTTTTTATCAGTGCACTAGAACGACCATTTTGGCTCCCAAAGAACCTATCAGTGAACAGTTTTTAAAATAACAATGTTGTTTTAGTGTGAAGAACGTATTCATTATTGTGGCAAGGGGGGCGTGGTTCAGCGAGGTCTGCAGCGGGAGAGAGAGCCGCGGGACGAGTGGTAAGTGAGTGGGTTGGAAGCAGATTAATAACACCTGTCTCTCGTTCCAGTAATGAGCGCGGAGAGGGTACAAAACATCGGTGGAACCGGAGATCGAGGAGAGAGAGAGATCGGACGGTTGATGCGAAACCCCAGAGACTGAGTTGCCGGAAGCCGGAAGTGCCGACCCGGAAGTGATCGAGTGTCTATGAGAATTCACACAGCAGTGTGTTGTTGAAGTTATAATAAGTTTTTGACCATAAATAAAAAAGCATCAACCGTCCAGCCGACCCCCGTGTCCTCTTCCTTCCTCCTACTATCGAACTTTGTTACACTGGTGCCGAAACCCGGGAAGGAAGTAGGACAGCGCCGCCGCCACGACAACACCAACGCCCTCCGCCTCGCCGTTTGCGGACATCATCACCTCTCTCGCGGCCCTCCATCAGGAACAACACCAGTCCATGCTGGACCTGCGGGCAGACGCGCCGCTTCGAGGCCATTGTCCGCGGCCAGCAAGAGGACCGCGAGAGGTTCCGGAGCTGGATCGACCGGGAGGTTCGCACCGAAGCCGCCGGGCTCGCCAGCGCACCGGTCCACGTGCCCCTACACAAGATGGGGCCACAGGACGATCCCGAGGCCTTCATAGACCTCTTTCAGAAGGCCGCGGAGGCCTGCGGGTGGCCCCGGGCGCAGTGGCCGGTGCGCCTCATACCACTGCTGACTGGAGAAGCCCAGGCTGCCGCCCAACAACTGCCGGTGGCGAACCTCCTGGAGTATGAAGACCTGAAGAGGGCCATCATCCAGCGGGTCGGCCGGACCCCCGAGCAGCATCGCCAGAGGTTCCGCTCGCTGGAGTGGGGCGAGGCCGGCCGACCCTTCGCGATGGCCCAACAGCTCCGGGACGCGTGCCGCAAATGGCTATTGGCCGGTGGAAGCGACGTGGACCACATCGTCGATCTGGTGGTACTGGAGCAGTTTATCGCTCGGCTACCCAAGAAGACCGCCGAGTGGGTCCAGTGCCACCGGCCCACGTCGCTGACGACGGCCATCAACCTGGCGGAGGACCATCTGGTGGCGTGCCCGGGGGTCGGCGAGCCCCTACTAACCTCTCCCTCTCTCTCTCCCCCCTCTGTCTCTCCTTCTCGCCCTGTCCCTCTCCCTAGGTCCCGCCCTCCAGGGCCCCCTCGCATTCCCCCCAGAGGCCGGGGTGGAATGGGCCCAGGGCAGTACGGGAGTTCGAGGGCCCCGCCCAGGGGGGCGGGGCTGCTGGGGTCGGGCGGGGATAACGGTTCCGGTTCCACCCCCCCTCCGCGCTCATTTTCCAACCCACTCCCCGCCGCAGGGGCGGCGGGCAGGCCTGGGCTGGCCTGCTGGCGGTGCGGCGACCCGGACCATTTTGTGGACCGATGTCCGATGATGGACATCGGGACAATGATCCGGGTCCCGGACTTCCAGCGGACCACCCCTGATCAAGCAGGAGAGTACCAAATTCCTGTGAGTATCAAGGGGGGTACATATCAGGCCTTGGTGGATTCAGGATGTAACCAAACCTCGATCCATCAAAGCCTGATGCAGCCTGGGGCATTGGATACAAGCCGCATGGTTAAGGTGCGGTGTGTGCACGGGGATGTGGTGGAATATCCGGTTGTCCCAGTCACGATACAGTTTAGGGGAAAAAATCATAGTGTTGAGGTGGCGGTTAGTCCCCACCTCCGGCATCCGCTAATTCTGGGGACGAATTGGCCCGCCTTTCCGGCATTATTGGGGTCGTTATGCGCGGATGCCGCTTGGGAGAACAAGGCTAGGAACGGGGCGGTGCGAGTGCAGGTTGGCGAGACTGATACGGGGCCCTTGGGAACCGCTTCAGAGGAACCGAGCGGGGTCGAGAGACTGATTCTCTCGGACCGCGATGACTTCCCTCTGGAGCAGTCTCAAGATGAGACCCTAAAACATGCCTTTCAGCAGGTCCGCACTATCGACGGTCAGTCCCTCCAACCCGCATGGCCCATCAAGTATCCTTATTTTGCCATAATTAAGGATAGGTTGTATCGAGTGACCCAAGACGCTCAGACAAAAGTGGATACAACCCAGTTATTAGTACCAAAGAGCCGCCGGGAAATGCTTTTCCAGGCGGCTCACTCGAACCCGATGGCGGGCCACCTGGGGCAGGCGGCCACATTAAATCGCTTAATGACCCGATTTTTTTGGCCAGGCATTCATGACAATGTGCGCAGGTGGTGCGCGTCTTGCCCTGAATGTCAGTTGGTGAATCCACTGGCCGCCCCAAAAGCGCCATTGCGCCCCCTTCCATTAATGCAGGTCCCCTTCGAGAGAATTGCGATGGACCTCATCGGGCCATTAGAGCGATCCGCACGCGGACATCGTTTTGCGTTAGTCATCGTGGACTACGCAACACGATATCCGGAGGCAGTGGCTCTCCGCAACATCTCCGCAGAGAGTGTTGCGGACGCACTGTTTCGTCTAATCTCCCGAGTGGGGATTCCGAAAGAAATCCTCACTGATCAAGGCACGGCGTTTATGTCACGCACGTTGAGCGAACTCTACGGGTTATTGGGCATTAAATCCATTCGAACAAGCATCTATCACCCACAAACGGACGGCTTGGTCGAACGGTTTAATCGCACGCTTAAATCCATGATCCGTAAGTTCGTGCAGGAAGACGCCAAAAATTGGGATCGGTGGTTAGAACCCCTCTTATTTGCCGTGCGGGAGGTTCCACAAGCCTCCACGGGGTTTTCCCCCTTCGAGCTTCTCTACGGACGGCAGCCCCGGGGGGTGCTGGACGTCCTACGAGAAACTTGGGAGGAGGGACCTTCTTTGGCCAAAAACGAAATTCAATATGTGCTGGACTTGCGAACAAAACTCCACACCTTGGGGCAGCTATCTAGGGAGAATTTGTTGCAAGCCCAGGACCGCCAAAGCCGGTCATATAACAGGGGTACGAGACTACGCAAATTCACACCGGGAGAGAAAGTGCTCGTATTACTCCCTACATCGAGCTCTAAATTAATGTCAAAGTGGCAGGGGCCGTTTGAGGTCGCACGACAGGTTGGAGACCTCGATTATGAAGTGATACGGTCCGATAGGAACGGGGCACGTCAAATATACCACCTCAATCTCCTTAAGAAATGGAATGAGGTGGAATCAGTGTTGTTGGCGACGGCGATCGGGGGAGAGGATGATCTCGGGCCAGAGGCGAGCATCAAAGCACAATCGGTCGCGCTGGCCCCTGGGGGAGATCACCTCTCACCGTCCCAACTCACTGATCTATCAAAACTACAGGCGGAGTTCGCCGACGTGTTTTCGCCCCTACCGGGACGTACCAACTTAATTCAGCACCATATCAAGACCGAGCCGGTCGTGGTAGTTCGCAGCCGGCCGTATCGCTTACCTGAACACAAGAAAAAAGTGGTTCAGGAAGAATTAGGGGCAATGCTCGATATGGGAGTAATAGAGGAGTCCAACAGTGACTGGGCGAGCCCGATCGTTTTGGTCCCTAAGACCGACGGCTCGGTCAGGTTCTGTGTGGACTACCGCAAGGTGAACGCAGTGTCGAAATTCGACGCGTATCCAATGCCGCGGGTTGACGAGTTGCTTGATCGGCTGGGCACGGCTCGATTTTAATCGACATTGGACTTAACGAAGGGCTATTGGCAGATCCCCTTGTCTCCATTGTCCAAAGAAAAGACAGCTTTCACCACGCCGTTTGGATTGCACCAATTCGTCACGCTTCCCTTCGGCTTGTTCGGGGCGCCCGCTACCTTTCAGCGCCTCATGGACAGGATTTTGCGTCCCCATGCCGCATATGCTGCGGCCTATCTGGACGATATCGTGATTTACAGTCACGATTGGCAGCGGCATATGCAGCATGTCAGGGCGGTCTTGAGGTCGCTGAGAGGAGCGGGGCTCACGGCCAATCCGAAGAAGTGTGCAATTGGGCGGGAGGAGGTAAGGTATCTGGGCTTCCACTTGGGTCATGGACAGGTGCGTCCCCAAATTGATAAGACCGCCGCAATTGCAACCTGTCCGAGACCCAAGACCAAAAAGGAGGTAAGGCAGTTCTTGGGGCTGGCGGGATATTATAGACGGTTTATACCAAATTATTCGGACCTCACCAGCCCTCTGACTGACCTTACTAGAAAGGGGCTACCAGATACGGTCCAATGGACGGAGCCGTGCCAGCAGGCCTTCACCCGAGTTAAGGCTGCTCTATGTGGCGGGCCGCTTTTACACTCCCCTGACTTTTCTCTCCCTTTTCTGTTGCAGACTGACGCGTCGGACAGGGGGCTGGGCGCAGTCCTGGCCCAGGAGGTGGAGGGGGGAGAGCGGCCGGTGCTGTACATTAGCCGTAAGCTCTCAAAGAGAGAGGCTAAGTACAGCACCATCGAAAAGGAGTGCCTTGCCATCAGGTGGGCCGTTCTCACCCTCCGCTACTACCTTCTGGGGCGGGAGTTCACCCTCTGTTCGGACCACGCTCCTCTCCAATGGCTCCACCGCATGAAGGATATCTAGCTCTTCAGCCTTTTAAGTTCCAGGTGGTCCACAGGCCGGGTGCTCAGATGGCTGTGGCCGACTTCCTCTCCAGAAATGGGGGGGGGGGGGGGGGGGGCTGCAGGCCGGACGGCTCCCCGGCCTGAGTCGGGCGGTGGGGGTATGTGGCAAGGGGGGCGTGGTTCAGCGAGGTCTGCAGCGGGAGAGAGAGCCGCGGGACGAGCGGTAAGTGAGTGGGTTGGAAGCAGATTAATAACACCTGTCTCTCGTTCCAGTAATGAGCGCGGAGAGGGTACAAAACATCGGTGGAACCGGAGATCGAGGAGAGAGAGAGATCGGACGGTTGATGCGAAACCCCAGAGACCGAGTTGCCGGAAGCCGGAAGTGCCGACCCGGAAGTGATCGAGTGTCTATGAGAATTCACACAGCAGTGTGTTGTTGAAGTTATAATAAGTTTTTGACCATAAATAAAGAAGCATCAACCGTCCAGCCGACCCCCGTGTCCTCTTCCTTCCTCCTACTATCGAACTTTGTTACAATTATCTAAAAAACTTTTATAAAGAATATTTTGTGCAAAATGAACCGTAGATGCCAGTAAAGAACCTTGATTTAAGAGCCTTCAAGTCACCTCAGATGTGCGTACACATGATCACAAAATAAAAAAAAAAAAAAAAAAAAATATATATATATATATATATATATATATATATATATATATATATATATATATATATATATATATATATATATATATATATTTGATGTATATAACTCAATCTGAATACTAGGTTACAGTAACAAAACAAATGTAAGAAAGTAAGTAGCCTGACAAGCCAGACCCACATCAAGATGTTTGGTCTGGAAACTCACCATAGACAGGGCTCAATCCGAGGGGCGGGATAAACGGTTGTCTTTCAAACTCCCTCTGCACGTGATAGGATAGCGCTACCACCAACCAGAGCAACGAAGGTGAAACAGAGCTCGTTGATAGATTAAACATTCACCGTATCCGGTCGGCTAAACTCCGAACACATCTTGCCTTTTTAAGAATGACTTCAGTGCCGTTCTTTGTTCTTTTCTCAGAGAAAAGCTTAACTCCAAGTCTTCCAGAGTCGCAGTCAAAGCTGATTCGAAAGACCGCCGTTCGCCAGTTTCTGTGTTTACTAGAAGCACGCAAACGCAACTCGGCCGTTGTCATTATGGCCCCGCCCACCGACTCTATACACGATGTGATTGGCCCGTCCAGATTGTGAGGAATACAGCTCAGAAGGGTATTGAGAGTTCCTAGACACTTGCGGGCAGATTAAATTTGCTGCCGCTAGGGTGCGTCTAGATTTCTAGGCTAGAACGTAAGGCCTGTGACTTATAAAAGCTTATAATTCTTACACGTTTTGTCCACCGTGATAATCTTCACAAATGAAGACAACATCAATGAAATTTAGAAGCGCAAATACAATAGGCAGAAGTCAAAAGCTACAGTCGACTTCAACGCCACCAACACCAAGCTTCCCACAACTCTTTTAGTCTTTGTTTGATAAATGTACCTTGAAAGTGCAAATTATAATAGTTTGCAAAAGTGCGATTATAAACACAAAGAGGCTGTGAGGTGAGTACCTGTTTGGCTGATGACATTTAATGTCCGTGACAGCTATTATTAGCCAATTACAACAGTCTTTTACAAGACAGGTAAAAGCTTTTAAAAAAGCACAAGAGGTTATTACTGATGTATTTTATATAAAACGTGAAAATATCTTGAGCATGTGTTCACTCCTCACCTTATTTCAAGCATTTAACCAAAAATCCCTTCAAAAAAATCAGGACGATGGAACCAAGAGGGCAAAAATGCTTACTGGTTTCCTGTTTGGGCCGATAAAATACGTCATCCCTGCACTGTAAAAAAATATTTAAAAAAAAAAGTTACTCGGTTGCCTTAACATTTTGAGTTCATTGAAATTGAAATTTTGAGTTAATACAATGAACATTTTTTGAGATTCGACAACCTTTATTCAAATATTATTAAAAGATTTTGTAAGCATATTGGGTAATTATGTGTGTGTTATTTCTGATGACGCAGTGAAACATGCCAAATTGTGCTATTTTCATGATTTATCACATTTTTTATGTGGTTCAGATACAAAAATATTTTGAGTTTCTATTTATTAAACAAATTTCCTTCATTGTATCAACTCAATTTTTTAATTTCAATAAACTCAAAATTTTAAGGCAACCAGGTTACTTACTTTTTTAAGTTAAACCAACAAAAAACAACCAAATGTTTTTATAGTGTCCATATAGCTGACATTTTTCGGTTGCCACTGTTTCAAGTAATTTAACCTGTATCTGAAGAACAACAACATCTCAAACTTTGCTCAGGTTTTCCCATTCCCGAAAGTCTGCAATCTGCAAAAAAGATCTCAAACATTTCTTATCGAATTCTCTAGACCAATCTAAATGAATTTAATAGGTCTATACATGTACAGCAATAATCGTCTCAATAACACTTTGATTTTCCCAAAGGAATTTCAGGAGAAACCACGCAAGCAAAGTTGACACATAAATAAAACATAACTGAGATCTCTATTAAGTCTCGTGCAACCTCTGAGCAATAAAACGTTCTCCTGGGCAGTGTCATGCAAATCACATGTGCACAATACAAGTGTGGAGTTGACTTCTCCCTTCTCTTCCCTGACTCACGGGAAAGACTATCTTACTGTTTCCCTTGCATTTTAATTTAATTGTCCCTGGCAGCGGAGCTTGAGGGATTCTTTGTCCACCTCATGGTCCACCTCAACCTTGATAGTGAAATATCTGGTCTCAGGGTCAATGCAGCTATTTCACACCACAACCTTGAGTTCTCTGTGCCCTATAACCATTTAGCCGATGTAACAGCACAGCGCATACACTTGGGCAGACGAAACCAATCACACACATAATAAAAAGACGATCGTGGATGTGCCAGGGAAGGGTGGGGAAGATGAGGAATATTAAAAAAAGAATATCTGGAACAACCAGTGATAGGATAAATGGACAATACAATGCTGTTTAATGTGATGCTCCATCTATATGGAAATGCAAGCGTGTGGAAATCTGCCAGGGAATGTCGAGTAGTTGCTGGTGATTGGATGGGGGTGTTTTGTTTCAAACTGTGATTGAAAAGATACAATCACATGGAATTACAATGAAGACTGTGGAATTTGGAATTGCCAAGCAGGAATAGAATGTCTTCCCTTTAAAAAAAAAGAAAAAAAAACTAAACAAAACACAAACGATTTACATTAAAGATCACTAGATAAACCCTAGAGACAAGTCCTCAATGAAGACCCTGCGAATCAGACAAGTCCTCTGCACTATTACTCAGACAAGCCCTATTGCTAGCTTCAGCTCCCCTCCCATCACATGCTGGCTAATCATATACTGTATCCCGATCTTCAGACTCAAAAACAAAACAAAAAATTATTGCACAATGCGGTTCATTTTATTTAAGTAACTCATCTTGATTTAACACCATTATATCAGGTTTCTGGTTCAAATGTAACTTGCTTCATGCTATATTGACATAAAACCGGAACTCTTTGACGTAACTTAATGTTTTTATTTTCAAATAACATGATTAAATCAAGTAACCCGAACAAACCTGACTTTCACTTCCCATCATGCTTTGCAAAGGGGCTGAATTCGGAGAGTAAATGTTTAAATACAGTGCTATTTAATGCATTTTTGACAAGATGAGAAAATGGAGAGACTTTTTAATGTTTAATGTTGGTATTTAAAAGTTTGTGTTATGTTAGTGTTTTTGGAGGTTACCACTGTGGTGAAGTGTAGAGAAGTCTGCTTATAACAAATTAACGGTAATTTAGTAATAAAATACAGCAACTTTGGACATGCCATGGATGTAACAAAACCATCTTCTGGCTAGCCATGAGATTTTGTAAAAGGTTTTCTTATTAGATAACATTTGTAATTATACTAGATGACTTGTTATGATTTTTGTTTGATATTCATTTTAGAATAATTGAACTTAATAGTTTTGGACAAAATTAAGAGTGTTATCCTGGTTCAAATAAATAGCATTGAAATAACCTCTGTCATTAAAAGTTTACTGAAATAAAAAAGGTTAATTAAATTCAACATAACCCAGTTATGTGGAACCAGGTAACATAAAAAAAGTTAAGTAAATCCAACGTATCATTTTTTTGAGTGAAATATCCTGAATGATATCCATTCACAATCTGACTTGTGGAAGTAAAGTACACAATGTTCGTTCGTCTGATCAGCCGAAAACTACCTTAGAGGTATTTGTTCTCCATTTCTGTTACCGATGTAATTTAGGTTCGTTGCCGCTGTCACTTTTTGGCTTGCTTGGTTGGGGACACAGGCCCTTCATAGATAAGACACATTTAAATTATATTTCCTTTACCTAATTAAATTAAGTTGTGTCAAAATGTGTTCAATCAGCCGAATATATTTAAAACCGAAGTTTACTTAATTGATTTCCGTTAAAACTACATGAATATTTTGTATATTTGAAATATTTGTGCTGACATAACTAACTGGGCAGCGGATCTATAGTTCCCAGCATGCTTTGCAAGGGACTGCGCTATGAGAGAAAATGTATGGATTCAAGTGCTATTTTCAGTAAAGGGAACGATGTTATTAGTTTATGTTAGTGTTTAATGTTCAGTTATGTTGGAGATTGAGGCGTTTCTGTAATTTTGTGGTTACCATTATGCAGAAGAGTGGTGCCTGTGTTTATGCTGTGGGCACTGTGGGAATTCCTGCTCTCAATTAAATATTTGTCCAATGAGTTAATTTTGCATTTTATTTTTTAAAATATGCTTGTTGTTATTTACATTTTTTAAAGGTAAATTAAATTGATAACAGTGTTGACCTTACATAATAAACTTTTATAAATTTAACATAACATAATTAAGTAAACGGCACATAAATATTATGTAACAGTGACAAAATCAAATGGTTTGTATTTACTCAAAGAAATGCCAGTTTTACTTGGATTTTTTTGTTCATATAACTAAATTGTTATTTGTAAAAATTACTCAATATAGTTGTGTGCAACCACTTACCACATATTTTTTTAAGTAAATTCAACAAGTAATTTTTTTGAGTGTGCACATTATTGGATGAGAACTGAACGGAGCTGGACGATGATACGTACTTTTTCCCCAGAGCTTTTTTATAGATGAATTAAGCTCAATTCATAATTGAGCGTTACACATTGAACCAAACTAAATCAACACTGAACTGATTTCAACTGAATAATAATTGTTTAGTACAATAGCACATACAAAGAAGTCATTATGAAGTTGCTTACAGTTGATCTACACTGTAAACGAATTGCCATAAATTTACAGGATTAAAGAGTATTATTTTACAGTAAATTACTGATTTTGTTTCACTGTGAATTTACATGATTGTCTTTTATGAAATCATATTGTTTCCTTCTGTAATTGCTTTGAAGTCACCATAATGGTGATCAGTGTTCAATTAGATTGGTATCTCAGGCCTTGTATATTCATATTCAAATTTCTGATCTAGCCAAGTTAGAATTGTGCTGAATAAAAACATGTGTTAAAACAATTTTAAGTTAGTCAAAGAATGCTATCACTAGCTAGCCTAGAAATCTAGACGCACCCTAGCGGCAGCAAATTTAATCTGCCCGCAAGTGTCGTCAAGGAACTCTCAATACCCTTCTGAGCTGTATTCCTCTCACTCTGGACGGACCAATCACATTGTGTATAGAATCGGCGGGCGGGGCCATAATGATGACGGCCGAGTTGCGTTTGCGTGCTTCTAGTAAACACAGAAACTGGCGAACGGCGGTCTCTCGAATCAGCTTTGACCGCGATTCTGGAAGACTTGGAGTTAAGCTTTTCTCTGAGGAAAGAACAAAGAACGGCACTGAAGTCATTCTTAAAAAGGGAAGATGTGTTCGGAGTTTAGCTGACTGGATACAGTGAATGTTTAATCTGTCAACAAGCTCTGTTTCACCTTCGTTGCTCTGGTTGGTGGTAGCGCTATCCTATCGTGTGCAGAGGGAGTTTGAAAGACAACCGTTTATCCCGCCCCTCGGATTGAGCCCTGTCTATGGTGAGTTTCCAGACCAAACATCTTGATGTGGGTCTGGCTTGTCAGGCTGATCACTAGCACTAATTCAGCGAAAAGTTTTACCAATAGCTTATTTCAAATTCATAACTGTTTGTAGATGGATATTTCACAATAGTAAAACACTGAGACTTACCTTTGATTGATATGACATACCATCTTGCAACACACAATATTATTTCTTCCATCACCTAATGATGCACAGACATTGATACTCAGCATACACAACACAACAATGGTGACAGTCATCAAAAAATAATAATAGATAAATTGAATTCTGAACATTACAAAATTAACAAACAACACAAACTTCTAAAAATGAGCAAAATAAGTTCAACAGCATAGATAAAACCAACAAGAATCAAGAAACTCCACAGCATAATCTATTTATGCCGCACTGCATGCTGGGTGCCTTCATAA